>NC_134466.1:68719611-69047944 GCF_047948215.1 Lycorma delicatula
GCGAGCTGGCCGGGTTATGTCTTTAGAAAATATTTAGTTAAAACAGCAGTAGATAATCAACAAAATAGAAATGAAAGTAACAAAAGAATAATAGAAAATAAAAAGCCAAAAATGATTAGAAAATTTATAGAAATGGAAATTAAGCTGGGTATAGAGTACAGAGTTAGATGTGGTATAAAGGACCATCGGTAGATAACCATATGGTATCAGGGTATAATCGTACAATGATAAATGAGGAACAACAAGATAAGCCTCTTCTTTGTTTTGTTTAGCCTCCAGAATTACCTTAAGGTATTACTTCACAGGATGATATATGTGAATGTAAATGAAGTGTAGTCTTGTACAGTCTCAGGTCAACCATTCATAACCCACCAGGTTGGTCTAGCGGTGAACTCATCATTGCAAATCAGCTGATTTTGAAGTCGAGAGTTCTAAGGTTCAAATGCTAATAAAGGCTGTTACCTTTATACGGATTTGAATACTAGATCATTGATTCCAGTGTTCTTTGATGGTTGGATTTCAATTAATCACATATCTCAGGAATGGTCGATCTGAGACTATACAAGACTACACTTCATTTACATTCATACATATCACTCTCATTCATCCTCTAAAGTAATACCTTATGGTGGTTCCAGAGGCTAAACAGGAAAAGAAAGGCCAACCTTTCCTGAGATGTGTGGTTAATTGAAACCCAACCACCAAAGAACATCAATATCCAAGATCTAGTACTCAAATCTGTATAAAAGTATAAATCCTAATATAAATCTGTATAAATCCTAGTAAAGGCAGTTGCCTTTACTAGGATTTGAACCTTAGAACTTCGACTTCAAGATCAACTGATTTACGATGACAAGTTTACCACTAGACCAGCCAGGAGGGTAACACTATAAGCCTACGGAACTGTCTAAGGATTCTTTTCTACTAGGAGTAGCAAAATAAATCAAACCAGTGGTTGAGGTGCCTACAGGGATTGCCCTGTACTGTAGGCACCCCCTGTAGAAGTAGAAGGATTACCAGTGTCAATCCTTCTACTCCTGTTCCTAATCTGTATATATTAACAGTCTGTATATACCTCTCTAACAAAAGACCCTGTAACAAATCATTTAATTGTATTAAGACATACAATAAGAAGTATTTAAAACTCCATGAAATTTATTCAAAACATTTTTTTATATAATGCACGGTTACCGATTTATAACTTTATGTTTTTATTTATTGTAAAATTTATTCTGTCCTGTAAATATATCAAGGTTTAAATTTGTACTGATTTAAATCTGGTGGTGAAAAATTATGTAAAATTGCGATTCATAATACCATTATAATGGTAGTACGTGGAAACTTTGGATATAAAAAAGTGTGAAAAAGGTCAAACTGAGACCTATCTGGATAAATATTCTGTCGATTAAGTTTAGTTTAATAAATTTGCTTTGGTTTAATGTTTAAAAATTAACAATTTTAAAGTAAGGTAATTAATAATGTTAGTTTGATGTACCGCGACGGGTAGATCATCCTTTTTTGTCATCTGCCTCTATTCCTTATTCTCTATTTTCTCCATTATTGGTATTATGAGTGTAGGTTTGATTATACTTTCTCCATACTGGAGATGTCAGAGCCAGCGCACCCCAGTATCTGGGAGGTAGACCAAATCAGGGTCTATACTGCCGTATGGGTTGACAATATGGCTGAAGTGCCCACAGCCAAACATATAAATATTTTCTCTCGGTAACCAGTTTGTATTAGAGAATGCTAAAGTGTATTTTCTTTTAGAGAAAGACAATGAAAAAGGAATAATAATCATTTTACCAATTTTAAAAGATTTATGAAGTAAAAGTAATCAAATGTTGCAGTATAAATTTTAATTCCAAAAAGCAATAGATATATGAGATCATTAGAAAATTAAATTCAAAATAAATCTTTTCAAATTTACTTGAATCGATTTCTCCAAATGTTGGTGATTTTCATGGAAGGAAAATTGAATTACGAGAATAGTCAAGAGTAGTACAGTATATAAATATAATTTATTGAAAAACAGGAGAAATATTTAAAATGAGTGTATAGCATGTTTAAATATTTACTTAAATATTGAAAAATAAGTCTTGTAATCTATTATACAATGCATTAGACAAATAATAAAAATAGATAAACTTATCGTAAAGTAAATATAAATGTACTTTAGCATTTCTCTGTTATTCCATTAATATTTTATCATTAAAATTGTATATAATTCAAATGAGTTCAAATGAAATATATATATATATATAAGTTCACACAGTAAAATAATTTATTTAATTTGATTTATTCCTTTTCTCTTGTTGATTTCTAACATAATCTTATTAGATATATATATATATATATATTCAAATTATAATCGGGTAATATTTTATATACGTCGCAAAAATTATAAAATAAAGAGAAATAATGATAGCAGAATAACTGTAGTTCACTCTTATTGATTTAACTACAATCAGCATGACAAAATGAGATTAAAATTTTATAAAATAATAAATAAACTTTGATTCTCTTTCAAAATACCCAGAAATGTTTCCAGAGACTTTTCTCGTTACTATTTGATTTCATAGTTCAGTAATATTACTGTTAATGATGCTCATCATCATGATGTGATCGGGATGTTGTTTTATGTGGAGAAAATATAAATAAATAATAATTGAAAAAAATATTTTACACAGAATAGAACAAAATTATTGTACATTGAATAGATCATATCAGAAATGTTAGGTAGCTATCCAATGGGAAACAAACATGAGGTACATTGCATTACTCTGATATTTGTTAGAAAGAATTAAGGAACAACTATTAAATTAATAAACAAAATGAAATTCTACAGAACAGTACGAACACAATAAACAAATAAATATTTTGACCTCGTTATAACAAACCAACCAAATGACATAGATAGCTAATGATGATAAACTACCTCATTCATAAATCTCGGACAACACAACCTCACATAAAGTACCAGCTTCTCATTATAACTGTGTCACATGAAACTGACAAAGAAGAAATCAATACTGTAAAATACCTAACACGCACAAATAAATATAACAAGCTCACTGACACTCCAAGGCAAAATAAATAAAGATAAAAACAAATATAAACCCCCAAACCAATACAGTGTTCCTGGAATACACAAATATACTTCTCTGACTGTACAGTGTTCTATATCAGTCAAAAAGATTCAGCTTCAAATAAAGATTCAATGAATTCCTGAAAGCCATCCACAGCAACATAGTTAACACTTGCTGAACATGTCATAGACACAAATCACTCCACTTTAAAAACAAAAAAAAACTACTGGATGCAGCATCAACTAATATCAAATTACAGAACTAATCACTGAAGAACTGCATGAAACACAGAAGACATTTTGAAGTAAGTCAGTAAGACTATTGTGTCTATGAAATTTTGTGTATGCAATCATAATTCTGTAACTTTAAATAAATAGATTAAATATTAATTAAAATCATTATGGGACAAAATTCATTATCCATCAACAATTGTTTTTTGGGCTTCAACTTGTTGAAGAAGTATAACAATTATGAATAATTCAATTAATTAATTGATATTTATATGTAGAAGTTTTCAAGTTAATCAGATAATGAGAAATAGAAATAATTTTATCCAGAAAAATAAGCAATGTGTAGTATATTAAGTAAAAACTAAAAAAAAAAACCAAAAAAAAATCGTGAATGCATAAGTTCTTGTCTTGTAGACTGATTTATTGTGTTTGATATAAAAGTTGTAATGTTATCTGGTTTCATGAACATGAATAATGTCATTTTACAGGAATAAATTACTCCTTTTTTTGGGCCTTTTCTGTTTTTCCCTAACAACAGTTTTTTTTTTTTACGTTACAGATTGATTACTAATTACTCATATTTAAACTAATTGGTACATGCTCGGTTACTTAGTTCAACATTACTAGACATTGGTGTCACTGCCTGTATTCAATCTGTATCTAGTTATTGCACCGTAAAGATTTCGTTGTTTCGTTTAGTTAGGGAAATTGATTCAAAGAAGAAAGGCGTTGAATCGAAGGCTTGCTAACCTTGAGTAGCGAGCAAAGGTTAGCAAGTGAAGCGAGTATAGGTTAAGTTTGATTAGACTATATTTATAATTTTTCTGCAAATACCTGAAAATATCCACCATTTGAAAAAAAAATTGAAAAAAGTGGCTGTCAGATTCTAAAAAAGAACCCAATAATTTGTGCCTGTAGAACTTTAGTATGCATTACTTAACCTTTAGAGATGAAATACTAATGTGTAACATAAAAAAAACCATTGCAGGGGAAAAACAGAAAAGTCCCCATTTTTAAACAACGCTACTCTTTAAATACGCAAACTATGAACTTAATTTTTTTTAAAATTAATTGATAGGATTTATTTCTCTTATTTCGTAATAGAAAAGAAACATTAATTTGTCCAAGATTACTTGTAGAGATGATGCACATAAACCGTCTGAGATATTAATGGCAACAGTAATAGTTCTTTTCTTTCAGAGTAATGAAATTTATTATACAGACAACTCCCTATGGTGAACAGAACTGAAATTTTTTCAGTTTTTATTATTCATTACCAACTTTTCACTGTTCTCAATCCTCAGATTAGTAAATATAACTAAAATTACTCCTTAATGACACCATGTTTTTATATTTAAATAAAATTTATTGACCTCTAATTCAGTTTGTTTTTTTTTTGTGATATGCTACTACCATTATATTGTAATACTCACCTTTATAATGTAGATCATGTCAATGATTTTGGAATGAATCTGAAATGACAACACTCTTTCTCATATAACATTCCTTCTAGAAGATGATATTGTGCAGGATTCATTACAGAAGGGCTATTCCAGAATCTATTTCAAGTTAGCTTATTTTAAGGATTCCACATATTTGCCAGTTACCCACATTCTGACAGTTACTGTAAAACAATGCAGATTTTTACTGGTCCTTTTTAAAAAAATTCTCTTTCTTAGACCCTAACTGATAATTGTAGATTTTCATCCATTTGAAAGCGCTAGATGACCGACTGGATCGTTGTATTAATGATAATGATAGTCATTTAGTGTTAAGTATGAGCTATACGGAATATAACTGAAGACTTTACATAAGTTAAGTCTATGTTATCTGCAGAGCTGGGCTGTAATATTGTCATGTAGAATAAAAACACCCTTTGCAGGCACCCTGCAAGTTCGTTTTGGATTGACCTTTAAAAAAAAAATCAACATATTACAATAAAATTTTGACATTGGTGTTAGGTTTCATGAATTTCATCTATGTTTATGGGCCAAAACCAATGAAGCTGTTATTTTTCACTTCAGTATCTCCTTATATATATATATATATATATTTTAAATTTAATTATGTTTAGGTAATAAAAAAAATAAAAATAACATTAATTAATGTACATTTTATTGGTATTTTTTAAAATGCTTAAATTATTACTGGTTTTTTTTAAATAACATATTGATTCATGATAAGAAAATAAAAAGTGAACAAAAATAAACACCCTTGTAATAATTATAAATAGAAAAAAAATTAGATATTTCATGGATATTAAAAATAAAAATTGTAATTAAAAAAAGAAACTGGAAAAATTTTTTGTGCTTATAATTAATTATAACCGTAATACATTAATTACATTTTACATACTTTTTTAATATATCATATTAAACTCTATACAGTAATGTAAATGAAATAAAAGTAATTATAGTAAACTCTTTTTTCCATTTTCAAGTATTATTACGTTGAGAAAAAACATATATGTGCATATATTTTTTTTCTTGTAATGTAAAAACAACAAAAAAATGAAAAATGAAACAATAACTAGATCACTCAACAGTCATTACATAAATCGATGACTGGACTTACATAACTAAGCTTATTCTTAATGATTGCCATTACAAATGCTTTATAAAATAAAAGTAATAACTAAAACAAAAAATAAGCATTTATTATTTATTAAGTACATTTATCACTTATTTACTTATAAATACGATAAATAATATACACTAATATTATTATTAACTTATTAAAATAAACATGTAAGTTATTAAATTTTCAAAAAAAAACTAATTATAATTTGAATAATAAAAATAAAAAAAGCAAATTTATTCATTTATTTACATTTTTTTAAAAATAATTATTAATTCTACCATAAATTAAATATTAAAAAAATTATTTACATCATTATTGCGCAAAAAAGATACAAGTACAAAAACAAAACAATCAACTTAAACTTTAATCTTAACTTTTTATTTAAGTCAGTCGAAATATTTTGTTATTAGAAATGTTGATTTAATAGCATAATAGAGGTAAGAATAATAATAATTAAAATTATTAAGTATCTATTTACATAATTATCTGTGAACATAATTTTATTATAATTGAAACTTAAATAATATATAAGCATCTGTAAATTACATTTTTATGTTCTTTTGTTATAAAATTTTATTTTATTTAAAAGAGATAATAAAATACGTTTTGAATTTATTTACACTATTAAATAATAATGTCCCTTCACATGTGACGGGAATATTCAGCCTTGTATTACTCGATGACTTACTAATGTCACAAATTTTGTGAAATTAAAATTAACATCTGATAAATAATTTTTCAAATACTGTATGATTTTTCTGAAAAAGTGTTATTTTGAATCGCTTTACCTAATCTAACAGTACGGAAATATTAAAGGATTGATTATTTGGAATATCTGCTACAATAACCAAGGTTTAAATTATTAATACGATAATCAGATCATCTGAGGGCATTTTATCTTTCAAATGACCTAAAATAAATTACTGTTAAAATCTAACCACTGTATGATGTCATTTTGTTTTAATAAAAAATAAAATCAAAACGTAATATTTGACAAAAAGTACAAAGAACTCCGAAATAAACATTTTTACTGGTATAATGTTGAGACAAAAACAAATTAAAAGTTTGTGCAGCAAATATTATTATTCACATACTTGTGTGATTAATTTTTATGCTGGCTGGAAATTTAATGAACACAATAGAAAAAAATAACAAAGCTCCATCCGGGGCATATGTCTCTTGTTAATTAAAATATAAATTTAAAAAAAACTTACTTTGTTGTCATGAATGTATCTGATTTAGGATTAAAGGGCACAGTTGTAAATTATCGAAAGTTAATCCAATAAATTCTTATTAATTTCAATTTCATGTAACATAGTATTGCAATTTAAGTCAATTCTATTTTTCTGATAATATAGTTTTAGTATAAAATTACAATACTAAAAGATTATTATAATTTTAAATGGTAATTTTTAGATTATTATTTATTTATTTACTAATTACTCATAGATTAAAAGTGTTTTTTTATAAAATGCCACAAGATTAATTAACCAACCTAACCTAACTATAAATGTATATGATTCTGCACCATTAATGGAAATAATAATGGTGAAAATATTTAGCTGATCATGAAATTACACATTAATTTTCATGAATTAATTTCATTTGCCCATACAATCCCAAAAATCATGACATTGTAGCATGTACAATACAATTATAAAAAAGAAAACTTTATTTAATATATTTCAAATATTTATTGATACTACTTAACTGGTATTTTTTTTTTTCAAATAAAAATACACAGTAAAATTGTATTTATGCTTTTGCACAAAGAATCATTGATCTTACTTATAATATTACTTACTCAATTTTTTAATTTATTATTTAAAATAAAATTAACAAAAGTTTTAACAAATTTCTATTCCCCATGATAACAAGATCATACTTTTTAAAATTATTTTGTTGTTCTCTTCTCATTTCAGTAATAACATTGAATAAAAATTCAAAACAATTCTTAATTCATATAATTTCTGAGTTAAAAGATTTTTTTTAAATAATTGTTTTGAAATAACATATGCATTAAAGTACAAAAAAATTATGTATCTATTTTGAAACTTTTTATCAAAAATAATAATTTTTATTTTCATTACCGCAGTAAATTAAAAATAATCTACTAATAACATTTTAACGTAACATTTACTAATAACAACATTGTAAATTAAATATATAATAAACTATAAACAGTAAACAGAAGTGTTTGAGATATATAACCTTACGTAGTCTAACTTAATCATAACATGTAGCATAAAGATATATATATATATATATATATATATATATATATATATACACTTATCGTCCCCTAAGTCATTACACCCTACAATAAATAGGATTATTATTTTGTTCACTTTAAATATGCTTGCAATAATTTCAGTTTGTAAAGTTGGGAATACTATAAATGCAATACTTACACACTATTTTATTCCACTTTTAACATTTTTTTTATGTGCAGCATTAGTTTCAAAATATAACTTTAATTTTTATGATTGGGACTGTTAATTAAAATAATCATTATTTTAAAATAACTTTACACAAAAAGTGGAAAAATGTTTTTGAAAATAACATTGCACTACCAACCCAATGATCACTTAATTTCGTACTTAATAATATTACCGACATTACAAATGGAAATTATTTAAAGAGCATATGATAAAAATATGGAATGATTTGTACGAGATCTAATAATATATATTTATATATTAATAGATATATACATAAATAGGCAATTTTCTAATTATTTAATTATTCTAATTCCATTTTATCACATTGTAATAAAATATAATTTTTTGATAATTGTAAGTTATTTAACTGAAAGTCTAACTTTTGTATTAAATAATGAAATCAATTTATATTGTATTGATTGATAATTAATACAATTTTATTATTATTATTTTTATAAATTATTTAATGAATTAATATTAAAAGTATTAATAATAATTTAATAGCTAAATAATAATCTATCAGTAATTAATCAATAAAGTAATTATTTACTTAACAAAATAATTATTTACAATGAATATATTTTTCAATTTTTATTATTTATTAATCTTTGTTTTGAAATTAAAATAGGATTTTTTTCTAATTTACTACCAGTTTCTATGCTTCTAATTATTTCCTTACTCATACTGTTAAACTACTTTTCAAAATATCAGTTCTTTATTCATTGAGATCATTTTTTTTTTTTATTAAGTTTATATTAGATTAAGTACTAACTATCAGCCGGCCTTTGTGGCACAAGCGGTAGCATCTCGCCTTTCATCTGAAGGTCTCTGGTTCAAATCCCGGGCATGGAATTTTCAAATGCTACAGAACAAACTTATCATTTCATCTCATTCTCTAAAGCAATGCCTAATGGTGGTCTCAGAGGCTTTAATAAATAATATTACTGGAAAAATAATATTCTACCGGTTTGATTTGATGTAATTGTATTGTAAAATGGTTTTAATTTTATTATTTATTAATAAAAAAAATAATAAAGATAAGCTGCAGAGAAAGAGATAAAGCTATTTTAAAAATTCATTTATTACATTCAGGCGTGTGGATGCCTTCAAAAAGTGAGAGGAGCAACGTCATTTAGTACCTCTCTGCAGGCTACAGTCAAAAGCGTTTACTTATCTGTCATTTTATGTATATATACTAAACATATATATAGTTATTTACCTTTTTTAATGAAATATTATGATAAACATACGGGTAGCTTGCTAGATTTATTATATTTATGATGTAATCTTTTATTAAATATAAAAAACTACTTTCAAAAACAGGTAACCTAACAGGTTAGGTTAGGATTTTTTATAAAGATGTCATACAATACAATTTGAAGTAACCACATAGTATGATAAGGGCTGTGCTCAATTATTTCATCGGAAAAATAATGATTTAATGAAATTTGATGGAACAGCAAAAATATATTTCATTTAATGTAATTCTACTTTATTTCTGTTTTCAAGTCGGACAAAATTAATGAAACTATTATTTCTTATAAGTAGATTTGTACACAAAAATCTAATTCAAATAAAATAATATGTAATGTCTATAGCTCAATTATTAACACAATTTTACCAAGAAGGTGTGTTTTATGAATATTTTGTTCTTTTCACAAACAGAAATGTTTATACTGTAAATTATTTTAATAATAATTTATGTTTTTTAAGAATAATTCCATACAGTTCTAAGTAATTTTCATATTTTTCTTCATACTGGATAAAAACTGATATATAATTTTTTTTATGAGATTATTACAAAATTAACCTATAAGTGATTAGGTGAGTTATAGATCACTAAAAAATCATTAGATATGAGCTATATAATTTTTTGAAGTTTTATCTGAGTATCATTTAAAAACAATGCAAGGAATATATTATTATAATGAGGTACTTAATGTTATTTAAAATGAAGTAGTTGAATTTCCAAATCAGTTACTCGATTGTTAGTTAGGTTAATGATAGAGAAACTTTTTTTTTTTATTTTAAATTATAACAAACTTCACCTTTTATCAATTACAAATTGAAAAATTAATGTTTTAGAACTATTAAAAAACATATAAGAAAGTGTACAAAACATGTAATATAAAAAAAAATTATTTTTCATGTTAAAAGATCATAACTACTTTAATTTGAAAAAAACACCTGATAATAGGTTAACAAAAATGTTGAAAAATGTAGTAACAGAGAATTTTAAAAACTTATAAATTTATCTTTTTTTACTCAATTTAAAATCTAATAAAAATAATAAAATGTATTATTTTTATTAAAAATACAATTCATAGTAAGACTGATTTAAAAAACATATTTTTCAGATTAAATAACAAATAATTTTATATTAAAAAACTGTAAGTTAATAAATAATCACTTTAAAATTACATGGTAGTTGTGTTTCAAAAAGATCTTTTTACAGTTAATTATTCAGCGATATCCTCTTCAGAGTTATACCTGCAGTTTCCTACTTACATAATTAGAATTTAAATGATCTTACAAAGCACAATTTCCACGTTATTTTTTAAAAAAATATAATTTACAACTATTAATTTTATTAAAAATTGTTACCGTATTGTTAACTGTTCATGCTATTGAAGTTTCTTTTAAATTTTAAAGTGAATATAATAAATAAAACTCAAATGTAATTTCAAAAAATAGCAATTCTTGGAATGCATCTTTATTAGAAAACAGTGTTATATGTTATGTTTAATTTCTTACAATCTTATTTTACCGAATTGTTTTGATAAAAATTAATAAAATTTTGTCTGTGCTTATTCATTTATACTGTTGAATACGTGTTATCAATCGTGCAAAATTATTGATGGTGAAACAAAATTATAAATTTTAATTACTAAAAAAATGTTTTTTTCACATTTTTACAAAGTTAATTGTAATATCTACCAAAGTTTTATCATAAATATGCCAAAACAAAATATGGAAGAAAAAAAATTTCTACTCTGCTTTTATTGATATCGGAAAATTACTGAATGTAAGGAACCTATACATATTGTCCTGTTCTTAAAAATATATCTGAGGTATTAACATTTTAATTATATTATCAAAAACATTTTGAAGGATAATATTTAGGGTAGTAATTTGATATACAAAGGAAATGTATACTATATGCTTTGTGTTTACTCAAGGTTGAGGTCTTATATGACTCTAGTTTGAATCGAGTGTAGTAATTTGAACACAAGTGATGAATGGGAAAGTGTTATGACCTCGTTAAAATATTTCTGATCATCCGGCTTTGTTAATATAATTTTTAATTTACTGCTTTATTAAGAGAATGATTCCAGATCTGGATAACAAAAAAAGAGAAGTAATGTTAAAGTAGTGAATAAACATAAGAAATGAAAATCTGATTAGAAGATATCAGTAATATCTTTATATACAAATAGTCTTTAAATTTAGAACCGCTCAAAAAATATTATAGGAAAGTATATTTAAATATTTTGACTATATCTTTTAGATAAAATACATTTTTATTTTTTACTTTATTTAATATGAAGACTTCTCACAAATAATCTAAAATTACATATGTATACTTAGGAAATACTCATATTTTTAAAAAGTTTTCTCATAGTATGAGATAAAACATTATTAAATACCTTAAAGTTTTTATTTAAGTCTGTACTCTACGGAATGTAACAAAAGGAAATAAAACTGAATGAAGAAATATATGTCTTTTAATAATTTAATGGAATATTCTACATTTAAATATTACTTTTCGCTTATAATAATTGTTAACTTTTACATTTGAAATGTCTCGTTCAGCTATAAAATATTAAAACATAAATACAAATTATTCTTGTGTTGTAAGTAATTTAAGTGTATTAACATTACCGCCATCATATAATCTCATGATTAGTTGTGTAGAAGTTTTAGGTAGACTGTCTGAAAGCCTTTCTTATTAATAAGAAATTAAAGATCATTTTAGAGAAGGTAATGTCTTCTCTCAATAATCCTAAAGGATTAAAGAAATACAAAAAAGGTAATAATTGTAATATCCACGTTTTTGTTTAAAATAACCAAAATTAAACCTTTTCGATAAGAAATTAAACAAAATGGATTTGTTTGTGAATACTGTAAGATGCTTATGATGTAATTTTTAACTGTATGATGCGAGAGGTGATAACAGTTTTTTATCTTTTATAATGATTTATAAATATTAAACAAGTTAATAGTTTATATTACTTGCACAGTAATCTATTAAAATAAATCTCATCTATATGCATAATATGAATTAAGTATTTATCGGTTAGTATACTGTTTGTAATTTTCATTTGTAGGACATAAATATAAAATGGAAGAAGAATATTAGAAATACAGTGATGCGTCCAGCAAATGATGAAATTAACGCTAAAGGGATAAAAAGTTAGCAAGGGAAGATTGAAGTCAGATATTTTAGCATCTAGGATTTGTCAAACTATAAAGAAATACATAAATTGATTAAAAAAAAAATTAAGTTTGCAAAAAATGCAGATAGAGAGTTGTAAGGTAATCAAAGAATTTTATATATAACGTAACGTTTTAATGTACATAAAAAAATTAGATATAACCAGTAAAGTAGAAAGAAACAAAGACATTAATCAAAAATATATGATGGTACTACCACCTTGGTTGTTTGGAAGAAAATTAAAAAATGCGAGGAATGTTATAGAACTTAAAATTTAGGTTAATAAGCTTTAAGCAATATACGATTTAAGTACTGCAGGATGGAATTAAGTATTGATATATCAACAAATGGGATTAAAATAACCATCGTTAATGATATGATATACGATTTAGAAACATGAGAGACGGCAAAGAATTGGTTCGGATTGGATACCTATTGAACTCATTTAGTTAACTGATGAAAATGTACTTCACTTTTAATCGATCTATTTAATATAATACATTTAAGACCTGCCAATCCTCAAAAACGATTCCTTGATACTGTATCTAGAATATAATTTTATTGTTTGATTCTAATTAATGACTTATCCTTGCCCGATGACATATAACAAACGATCAGTAAATTAACTAGACAAATGGGGGATGCAGCTGTCCGTAAACAGGCTTCTGATCAACAATATTATATAAGGTATCTGAACTTCTAAAGTTCTAAACTAAACTTCTAAAAAAAAAAATTACCCTTCATTCCTTCTTCCTTGGGTCATACCAAAGGAATATCTAAGCCATTATCTGGGTTCCATTAGTTATAACATTCTGACAACTTTTAATAGCCAGAGGGGTTGCTATTTTCTTTACTGGAGTTGAAACGGGTGACAGATGTATTGATGGGATTGTTCTGGGATTATAATAAAAAAACCAATATATATAGTGTGGTACCTGCCGGGTAAAGTTTAATCTCCTATTCCTCTTTAAATGTAAATTTAAAACATAGAAGAGAAATTCATCTCCCAAAATTTAATAAGTAATAAAATATATATGTTGTTTTAAATAAAATAAACATTACAAAACAACTTTGAACAAGTTTATAATTGTGATAAACCCCAAGAGATTAAATTTTAATTAGTAAAATTGTAATATTTATTGGAAGATCACTATTAAAATTATCATAAAAAAATAATAATAATATTAGCTTTTACTCTTTGAAAAAGACCTTCATGAGTAATTATATGTTTTTGAGTCGGTGCAATCTGCTAGAGGATTTTGATAATCTAATTCATTTTCTGTTTCTATCACTTATTTATTTTTAAGATTTGCTTTGTTTAAGAAGATGAGAAATAAAAATAACTGAATTCAGAATTTTAATTGTGAAGAACATGAAATAAACCTTTTTATACACGAAAATTTAGTAAATATTAAAATAAACTACAGATTGTAATAAGCACCAAAAAGTTAATTACAAAAAATTTTGTTTAGTAGAGATGCAAACAAATCATTTTCTAAGAAGGATTAATGAATCAGTCATGTATATAACCTGTTATCATAAGTGTGAAAATATGATTAATCCTTTTTTGATTATTACATCAGATAGGCTGAAATAATTAAAATCGATTTACTGAATCATCATAGAGCATTGATTTTTTTTTTATGCATTGTATGGATCTTGTAAGGCAAACTTTAACAATGAACTATTATTTTGTCAATCAGGAGCTAATTAGTTTTAGAAAAATAAAGTAAATTGTAAATAAAGAATAATATTTTTATCACTGTTTAATATAGAGGAAGGTTATCTACAAAAAAAAATTAAAAACTGGTAAAATAGACAGACTAAAGATAAAGTGGAAAGGTTAAAGAAATTAATGAGAAGTTTAACGAAAGTGTTGTTGGAAGTAAAACTGATGAGTAGAAAATGAAATATTCGGCTGAAAAGTGAAATAAATTTCAAGGATAAAAGGAGGAGAATTATAAACGATCAGAGTTGTACCAGGAATGTTACTAAATCAAGAAATGACAGATAAATTAAAAGAGTAATGGAGCGATGGTCTAATTAACGAGAGACAAATGATAGAATAGGAAGAAGATGGGGGTGACAGTATTAATTATAAATACTGAAGGAAAAAACTATTTTGAATAGTCAAGAATCGAGCAAGGTAGGGAAGCTTGGAAGTTTTCCCAAGAATGAAATTAATACCAAAATTAATGCCTTAAACAGAGCATATGGTGTAGTCATTATTGAAAACTTTTGAGTTTAGATAAAATACAGCAATTTTATGTAAGCATTATTTTTCATATAGATTTAAGCTCTCTTTAGTTCTCCATTAATGACAATAAGAAATAATTAGTACCCTTAAACCTTACAACAATACATCAAAACCATCTTTTCCGTTCTTGTGACTTCATAATCATCGTGTCTTCCGTAATGAAATGCGGTAATAAATTTGAATAAAGTATCCATTCAAACTTATTTTCTACATCGTGTGATGGGAGGATTCTTTTAGAAAGAATTTTATAGATAAAGTAAATTCCTGATTATTGAAATAGTGAGTTAACTATTTTACATCCTTGTCTGTGAAAGAGAAGTGATTTTTTTTTTATTTTTAAGAAACTAAAAATAAATTTTAAGAAATAGCCAGATACTAAGTGCTATAGAAAAAATTTTAGGTGACCTGAAGTGTTGCGCAATTCACTTCTAAAATTGGCCTAATCATTTTGAATGGAACAAATATCCATTATATATAATTTTAAAAAGCTTACCAAATTCCAATTTGATTTTCTCGAGTGCTTTATGACTAACCTAACATAATTATCTATAATTATATATATAATTAAATATGCAATTAGATATAATTTAATTATGTAAGATTATAGTTTTATATATGTTAATCATAATTATCGCCTTGAAGATGGCAGAATAGCCAAAAGCACTCGAGGAAATCACACTGGAATTTTGTAAGATATTTTAAAATGATATATAATAGTTATCCTACCAAACAGTGCCGTGTTTGAAAAACTAAATATCCACTGTCAAGCTTACTAAGAAAAGTGAGCAGTAAAGTGGTTTCCTGTAGTCTTCTTCATCGAACCAAACATACAAATGTTACTTATTAAACGCATTAAACATAAGTAAAACTATATTCAAAAGAGACAAAGTAGCTCGCTAACGTGTGTACATTTTCAGTCTTGTGTATAAAGGATGAAACAATCAAACTTAGTTCAATAAAAAAATGCAAGTAATGTTCCAGATGGCAAAAATTTTAATTAATGATTTTAATGCAGTGACTGGAATGAGGTAATGAGTTCTTAATGAGAGGATTAATAAAAAAGATCTGCAACGAGAATAATTTTATCAAAAATGAAAATGATTACTGAAGAGGCAAACTCTTGACGAAACAAATTTCACCACGGATCAACATCACAAATCTTAAAATAATTCAAATATAAAAAAAATTTCTTTGCTCTTTATTTTGTAAATTAAATTCTTGAAAAAAATACTACATGAAAACTGCAAGGAAGAAGCTCTTTTAAAATTTAATACTTGAATCTCATACATAAAAGAGGTGGCTGTCATATTATCAATTATTTATTTAATAAACAGCCAAACGGAAGTTTTCAAAATCAGATTCATTTAAAACAATATTTGATTTTAATATTAAGTTTACTTTTTACTTCTCATATTCATATATAACACCATTTAAAAAAAAAAAATTAATAAGCAATAATTTAATTAATGTTTCTTTAAAATAAGAGGATTGATTATTTTTAAAAAAATTTCTTAAATCGTAACATATAGCTGCAGTAAAGTTAAAAATTAAAATGATATTTACAGGCAGACCGATGAGTAATTGAAGCGTGTTCACTGAAACTGATAAAAACCATTAAAAATGTAAATTGTGCACGTAGTAACATTTACTGTCAACAATACGATTGCTCTTATTGGTATTGTCAAATAATTAATTGAAATCCCCATCTCTTAATATTATTTTTCTTTAATACAAACAAATGCTCAATTACATCTGTTCTCCCATTTCTTTTTTTCAATGAGGAATGAATTTTGTAACATACAAAAATACCAATCTTACTTGCATTTGAACACAGAACCTTCTAGATGTAAATTAGCGGTGTTATTATGGCTTCATACTAGTTCTTGGAACGGCAATTTTTGTTTGTTTATCACTAACAATTTATTACTTTTATTTTTCTTTCTTTAAATATATTATGGGATCCAGAACATAAACTTATTTCCTATCGGTAGATTTCTTAAAAATTTTATTGTATTAGATTAAAAACTAATGTATTATCATAATCGTTTAAAATATTTTAAAAATGACTCTAATTCATACGGTTTTAAAATGTAGATGAGTGTTGCAGAAATTTATATTTATCTGATCAGAAAGAATTACACAGTCAAAGCAACTAGAAGACAACAATATGCAACTTTATAGCTCCAATGTACATTTTGTAGACATTTTTTCTGTTTCAACGGTTTAATTTATTTTTATAGTGAAATCTATACCGGGGCAGGATAAATCATTAATTAGCCAAGGAACTTATATTGTCAGTTAAAATTTACGCTGAACTATTCCGAGACATAAAAAAATATTTTCATATTTTAGTAAGGAATGTTATGTTTAAAAAAAGAAGTCACACTTACAAAATACAGGAAGTTTTAAACATCAATGCCAATTACTGTTTTTAACGACTAAAAGATAACAATAGTTATTTTAAAATAATTGTTATGTAGATGTTAAAAAATTTTAAAAAAGTTAGGGAGTAATATTTTATTATACAATTAATCTAAAATTGTACTTTGTTAAATTAAACTATTATAATAAAAAATATAATAATATCGTAACAAATTAATTAGGCTTTATAATACAGTATAATATGTATATATACACTTAGATACATAGAGCTAAAAAGTACATAATCTGTAATATTTTTTAACTTTCAAAAAATTAATTAAAATAACAGAAAAATTATTACCATATTTCACATTCTAAACTAGAATTTAAATTTGAATGCGATTAAATAATAATTATAATAATGCTAATTTATTTCATTTGCTTTTTTTACATTTTAGCATCTTATTGAATTCTTAAATAAATATAGTACAACATTATTAATCTGAACGTATGGTAATCCATAACTGGGATTATTAAGTTATTCATCGATCGAAACAAAAAATTAGTCTCATAACATTTAAGATCAGCAATCTATGAGAAATAAGTTTGTTAAGGGTAGCATTTTGTCATTATTTCAAAAGTTTTTATTTTTAAAATGCTATACCCTAAGAAGTTAAGATATATATTTTAGATGAATCTGTATTTTGTACTTATTCATTTTAGATTTTAATCTGTGTAAAACCTTTTTAAACCTGTGTAATTGTGTTAGCACAACAGATATATATTACATGTGTTCCAAAAATGCTGATATTGGAATAAATTTGAAAAAAATATATATAAATTTCAATACTCTGTTTCCAAAATTAATTTTTTTACATTATACAAATTTACATTATGCATTTTATATATATATATGTATATATAGTTTAAAATATTTTAAATCACTCATTCAGCTTTGCATTTTGCTGCTGCTGTAGGGATAATACAAGTTGCAATGAGATGTATGTACGTTTTATTACATAGCTCAGTGCGGTAAATAAAATCCTTGAAACCGAACGTTTGTTGCGTGTGAAGTTAACTACTTCTCGCATCTATTTAGGTTTATTACAAAATAATTTTTGTGACAACTTTGCGTTTTAATCTATGAATGTACACGGTATTTTTTAACGTATTTATTTGTTACATTCCATTATTACATTACCATCGTATTTCCTTCTTAATGAATCAATTTTATTTCTTTATTTTTTGTCATGAAGCTGACTATTAATTTATAATATAAATACTGAAAATATAGCAGATTACATTTAAAAATTCTTCTTAAAAATGTTTTTTTTTTTTTTTTTTTTTTTTTTTTTTTTTTTTAATTTATATATATATATATAAATTATATATATAAATTATATATATAAATAGCAAAGACTGTATATTGCTGTTTTGAAAAGTGTGAAATATATTGAAAATACTGAACACCAGATACCGAGTAGCAATATACACATCGATGTACTTGTAACAAAACTTACTAAAGTATGGTGTGTATTCATTTCTTTTTTATGAGATGTGCTGGCATCAACTGCTGTGGTCACTTAGCGCAAACAGAAATTTGTAGCGTATGAAATATGCTGTGTCTGACCGGGATTCGAACCCAGGACCTCTGGATTCAACTCCCAGACAGACACGGCATATTTTGTACGCTACAAATTTCTGTTTGGGCTAAATGACCGCAGCGGTCGATGTCCACAAAAATATCATTCAGGTATTCATTGTTACCTCTTATTATAGATTACAGTTTATATATATAGAATCAAATGAAAAGCAAATAATTATTGTATCATTTAGTTGCAGTTATAAATATGAATCGGGTCACCTGCTGCTATACGGTTAGGATATGATTTTTTTTCTTTTACGGTGCAAAAATTTATTTCTTTTGTAACTATCTCACGATTTAATTATTATTCTATATAAGAAAACCATCATCCGATTATTTTATTCTTTAAAGAACTATATAAAATATTTTTCTTGATGTTTTTTATTTTTTATAAAACCTATAGCGTTTAATAATTAAATTTTTTCCATAGACTAGTTGTATTATAGTTAAAAAATTTATAAAATAACATGATCGTATAATTTCTTATAAAAAAAATGTATATTTTTTTATAAGAAAGTAATAAAAATAAATAATAACATAATTAAAATTACTCTAATTTAAAGAAAATCTGTTTACTACTGTAAAAAAAATTCTCTTCTTGTTTAGCCATTTATATTTTTCTTCTTTAAAAGAACTAATTTCTTTTAATAATAAAATTAAACGGGACAATAAAATTACTAAAAAATAACAAAAAAATATTATTGATAATTGCGTAATGATACATATGTAAGTGTATAAAACAATTTTATCATTTAATAAAACAAAAATAATAATATTATAATATAAATCTAATGAACAAAAAAATTACACAAAAATATAACTTCTATTATAGTTATAGAATTTAATTCTAACCCCTGTTCTTTCGTTTATATATAAATATATATATATATATATTTTTATGAATTTGACACAACACTTATTCGTTCCAGTTTTGTTGATGCCACAGTGACAATATGCGGCGCTTGTTCGTTTGTGATGGGTGATGACTCCGGTTTACTAACCGGTATCGTATCGTAATAAGTAAGCGCATGATGTCCACCTGCATATAAATTTTGATAAGCTATAGGTGTATTCCCGTGACTCAAAATACTATTTCCAGTACGGCAGTCGTTAAACGCATCTGAAAAATAATAAAAAATAATAATGAATGAAAATAAAAAAATAAAATTAAGTCGGAAAAGTTAAAAAAAAAAAAAAAAAAAACAACAACGATGCCGGAATTTAATAGAAGGAAACATCATTAGGACTAATTTTAACGATTTGAAAAGTAGGAAAGCACTGTTGTCAGCAAATCTCAAATGAATTTAGAAGCGGTTTGTTAAACGTTTTGCACGGAACCTGTCATAATAGGATTTGAATCATTAAAGATAATAAAAAAAGAAGAGTGGTACTCGAAAAGTTTTGAAATGCGGTCGGAGAGTAAAAGTGAAACAGAAAAAATTAAGTATTAAAAAGAAATGAAGAGGATATTATGAAGATAATAAAGAAGACGAAAAAATCTTTATCGAGGCATAACTTAAGTTAAAATTGTCTTCGGAAAAGGATCGTAAAGACAAAAGTAAGAAGGATTGGAATTTTTACTGACATGAAAACAGAAGCTATAAGAATGTAAAAGGAGATGATTAGGACTCAAAAAATGGAGGATGCTCGGTTGAAATCTATCAAAAGACGAATTCAAAGAAAAAGTAGGAATCATCTGTATGAATCTTATAGATTTGCTCCTTTTTTCTTGCAGGAGGATTGGAGTTTTTTTTTTTAACAGACGCCCTTGGAACGTACAGTATCCTATTAATATCTCCATATTAAATATTTTCAAATATCAAAATATTTTCAAAAATTTAATAAAATCAATTCCTTTAATACACGGAAAAAACGGTAAAAAACTTATCGATTGTGCATTAACCTGAGATACGTCAAAATAAATTAAAAAGTCCATGTGAAGAACGCCTTATCGGCAAAATTTTTCGTACGTCCATCGTTTTATTTTTTTCAATAATGCACATTTTAAGAATGGATGTAGATATTTTAATGAAATTTGATGTTAATATATCCAACAATATTTACAAACTAATAAGTTTTAAAATTTTATCTTTAAAAATTCCAAAACGAAAGCGACATTAAATTTTTTAATCGAGTTATTCCTGAACTACTTAGGATGTCTTTTTGTTCCTTCTTCCCGGGCCGGTTCCTGCAGTTAAGTATTTCACAGCCCAGGGGAGTGTCCTTAACCCATCGGGTTGGTCTAGTGGTTAACGCGTCTTCCCAAATCAGCTGATGTGGAAAGTCGAGAGTTACAGCGTTCAAGTCCTAGTAAAGCCAGTTATTTTTACACGGATTTGAATGTTAGATCGTGGATACCGGTGTTCTTTGGCGGTTGGGTTTCAATTAACCACACATCTCAGGAACGGTCGAACTGAGAATGTACAAGACTACACTTCATTTACACTCATACATATCATCCTCATTCATCCTCTGAAGTATTATCTAAACGGTAGTTACCGGAGGCTAAACAGGAAAAAAGAGAGGGGAGTATCCTTTACTCTAACGGCCCTCCACCTCTCTGGCCCGCCGGTCAGATCTCACCTTGCGCCCGCCTCCGGGAGCCGAGACTCTGTCTTTATGCCGACGCCTCTAACGGGGACACCCCGAGTGGTGCACTTGGAGGATGTCTTAGCAGATGTTATTCAAACTTTAGGGACGATTCAGGTCATCAAAATAAAAAAATTCACGCACCGAAAATCCCTATCTCGCTTCATTTTCCAATCCACCGATTTGTGATTTTTCAGTAAAAATGTATGTGTTAAAAATTATTCAAATATTTTAATGAATTCAATAAACACGTACTTACATTCTATAAAATAAATAATTTTGAACCCAATTTATCGATTTCAACCGTATTTAAGCTGTTTATCGATCGATTTGAATGGATTGGTTCAGAAACAGATACGTTTTGAGAGAGAATATAAACCATACATTATACTGTGTCAATTTATTCATAATAAATGCTTTAACATTACACTTAAAAAAAAAAAAAATCGATAAAAACTAATATTTAAGTCGCAACTAACAATTAAAATATTTCGTTTTTTGCCTCTCTCCTGTTTTGTCTCTTTCGTTTTGGAATATTCAAAGATAAAATTTTAAAACTAATTATTTTGTAAAGGATATTATTAGATATATTAACGCTAAATTTTATTAAAAATATCTTGATCCATTCTTAAGATACGCATCGTTGAAAAAAAGAAAATAATGGACACGGGTAAAATGTAGTAGCTAATAGGGCTCATTCGTAAACGTGTACTTTTTTTGTTAATTTTGACATCCCGAATTAGTTCCTTAAGTTCTACCGACGCTTCCTGGGTTTCTTTACAGAGAATCCCATGAAATAGACATTAACGCACACAGATCTACAAGTTTTGTAAGCATTTCTGACTGTGCGCAGAAGTTGATTTTCATCGCCCTAGATTTACGTCGGTTTCGTTGAGGGCGGTAGATACACGCATGACAGGTATGATCGAGAAGGGAATCAGTGCTTAAACGTATTAGGCGATACTCGGTCTTGAACCGATCGCATGCGTTCGTTTCACCTTACTCTGATGCTGAAGAAGTGTCATTTTCTCGGCCAACCCGCACCCGTAAACTACTACTTAAAAAACTTAAATTTTCTATATACAGAAATTTTAAACAAAATTTTAGCATACGTGGATTTAGGATGTCTTAAATATCAATAAAAATCCACCGGGTTGGTCTAGTGGTGAACGCGTCTTCACAAATCAGGTGATTTGCAAATCGAGAGTTCCAGCGTTCAAGACCTAATAAAGGCAGTTATTTTTATACGGATTTGAATACTAGATCGTGGATATCAGTGTTCTTTGGTGGTTGGGTTTCAATTAACCACACATCTCAGGAATGGTCGAGCTGAGACTGTACAAGAGTACACTTCTTTTACACTCATACATATCATCCTCATTCATATTCTGAAGTAATATCTAAACGATAATTCTCAGAGGCTAAACAGGACAAAAAAACAAAAGCTGATATAATTCTTTACCTAATAAATAAATGTACATTTACTCCATATCATTCAAAACTAACCGTAAAAGTAATAATGATATTGCTCAATTCTGTATAGGCGTATAATATTAATTATTATTATTATTGCTATTTTACCATTCAATGCTTACCATTATGCTCCATTTTAATCTTTTGAGAGATAAGAGTATTATCAGCTTTACCGCCGCCACCTTTAGGTTTTCGTTTTCTTGTCTTAAAAAAAAAAAGAAGAAAATGTTAGTTTAATTTATTACTCATCAGTGACTGGCTAAAAATAAAACACCCTAAAATGTTAATAAAAGCGTCTACAAATAAAATTAATTTCGTTGAAAAGTATATTTTTCAAAATTAGAATTACTTTCTACTAGTTTAACTAATAATTTATGCTTATTAATATACAAATTGTATGTATCGTAGTAGCATGGAGTTCGTTAGAAATTCGTCGGTAAGAGGTGACGAAGTCAACGAACTACGTTTACAGTTCTAAACATGACCTAACCTAATAGTGAAATGAAAATGGGGAAAAAACATTAAAAATAAGTATGAAAACATTATATTTCAGTTCAGTTAGATTAGTAATAAAGAATACTTTCAAAAAATATCTCGAATTTTGTTAGAGACTTTTTTTTCTTCCATTTGATGAACCGCGGGATTCGAATTTTATTCATTTTTTTTTAATGTACCTTTACGAATCGCATCGCTAGATAGCAGTACTTGATAGAACTAGGAAGCGTACAAAAACTTGATAATGTACTTCAAATAACAAAATTTAAAAGAAAATATACTACAGCTTTTTTTAATAATAAATGCTGTTATGTAAATGAAAGTACTGAATATGAAACATTTTTTTTTTAATTCCCATCACTTCTTTAACAAGAAATTATACTAGTTTTATTAAAAAACGAATATATAAAACACAAATAAATTCGATTATTAAAATCGAATTTAACGATAAAAATCAAGGATACACTTAAGAAGTAATAAGTGCAATATTACATCACGGATTTTCGATACATAAAGGTGGTTTTTAAATTGGTCGTGAAATTCAATTTGTTTGTTCTAAGGCAGTAAATGTTAATGATAAATCCATAAGATAACAATCAGCAATTTATAAAAAATAAATAACAAAACGCAGTGTTATCCAAAAAAAATTATAATGAAATTGTTAACCGTACGGTAAGAGTCTCGCAGATATTATCATTTCTTCCGCTCAAAAAACAAAAATTTCTGTAATATAAATAAAACTGTTTTTAACAAAACGATACTGACGTCAAAAAAGGGTTAGACACTACATTTCTGTTATCAAAATCTGTTGTAAAAATAATTTAGAATTCTCTAAAAAAAAAAAAAACCATGTTAAATATGTGTAATAAACAGTAGATACTATAATAGATAATAAACAATGTGTAAGCCTTCCATATATAAGAAAAAAAAGAAAAATCTGTTACAAAAATCTTATCGGCTCAGTTTAATTTATTAAATAACGAATAATCATAAGAATTGTATTATTTCTGTAAATGTGATACGTATTACATATAAATGAAATCCACAGACAAATAAACGGTTAGGAAATAAAAAAATAATTATGAAATATATGTATAATAAATTTTAAAAAACAACAAGAACAAAACGAAAGTAATGAAATGTAGTAGAAATAACAAAGATGGACCGCTGAATGTGAAAATAGGAGGAGAAAAGATTATGGAGGTAGAAGAATTTTGTTATTTGGGAAGTAGAATTACTAAAGATGGACGAAGCAGGAGAGATATAAAATGCCGAATAGCACAGGTAAACGAACCTTCAGTAAGAAATATAATTTGTTTACATCAAAAATTAATTTAATGTCAGGAAAAGATTTTTGAAAGTATATGTTTGGAGCGTAGCTTTATATGGAAGTGAAACTTGGACGATCGGAGTATCTGAGAAGAAAAGATTAGAAGGTTTTTAAATGCGGTGCTATAGGAGAATGTTAAAAATCAGACGGCTGGATAAAGTGACAAATGAAGAGGTATTGCGGCAAATAGATGAAGAAAGAAGCATTTGGAAAAATATAGTTAAAAGAAAAAAACAGAATTATAGGCCGGCCACATATTAAGGCATCCTGGAATAGTCGCTTTAATATTGGAGGGACAGATAGAAGGAAACAATTGTGTAGGCAGGCAACGTTTGGAATATGTAAAACAAATTGTTAGGAATGTAGGATGTAGGGGGGATTATATAAATTTATTTAGGGGGAAATGAAACGACTAGTACTAGATAGGGAATCTTGGCGAGCTGCATCAAACCAGTCAAATGCCTGAAGACCAAAAAAAAAAATTAATTTCCATATCTATATTATTACATTGATCATTTGATGTTTCATTTACTCAGAAATTTTTAGGAATTTTAAATAAAGGTAATGCTTATTAATTATTAATATTGTGTTGGCAGATCTGCTGTAACTATTAGTTTTGTCTCGGTTGCAGAATGATGACGATCTAATGTATATTGTGGTATAAAAAATATCAAAGCCGATTATCATTAAGAGAGGCATGAAACAGAGGTATAAAGTTATTATTATATCACACTAAATTACAATTATATCACATTAAATTTAAATAAACAGAAGAGCAAAAAAAAGGAATCAATTCGATACACAAACGTTTGAGACGATAATGTATAAAATGATCGTGTAGTCGACATGTGAAAACGGCAAAATTTCTAATTCTTCGTTGCAATCTGAATATATATATTCCTGAAATCACTGTGCATAAAGAAATCGATAACATATTAAAACTATTTTTTTAAAACATTAAACCGATTCATGAAATTAAACCTGAAGATTGTAATAAATGTTTAGATTAAGTATTACTGTTGTATAGGGTACCGCTTCAACTTACACGGTAGAGTGGTTGTCCCTTCTTTCATCTGTAGATTCTGGGCTCATATTTCAATTAGGTTTGAAATTTTCACTCGCCAAAAATTTACATAGCGTATAGATTTTAATAATTAGCATAATATATAGGCACGACTATTAAAAAAACTGTAAAAATATCTATTACCTAACCGGAGTAAAAAAAATTTCATGATATCGATAAGATGAAATGAAATTATTTCACGTTACATTTTTCTGATTAAGATATATTTTATATCATCGATTGGAGTACAAATCTGGGTAACCTAATTAAATAAATAAATAAATTTATTCATATTCAAATGTTGATCGAGTGTTTTAAACGCTAAAATGTCAGTCGATAGGTTTTATTTTGATTAAATAATACCGTGAAGATAAACTCGAGTAGTTTTTTCTCAATTAATAAAAGATGGTAAGGTTTATTTGTTCAAGAAACGATCTGTTTGTCTTAGATATAATCGCTTTGAAAATTATATTATTACAGTGTAAATGACGTAGATGTATATGGTATGTATATGTATATATATATATATATATATATATATATACATATTTGACATTCACAATGCACTCTGACATTCAAAATCCAAGAAAATTAATTTGAGAAAACGAAAAAATACAAATTCCTGCATTCAGAAAACTTTAACTCGTGCTCAGTAGCAAACTCTTGGGATTTCTTGTGAAGATGATCTTATTTGTTATAGCCAACAATTTTCTTCATTTATTTAAATTTTAAATAAAACAAAAAAAATACCCACTTCAAAAAAATATTACTCCGAACACTAGAAATTATAAACGTCTTCAAAGCAGGACAAAGTTCAACTCTTATAATACATTTACGCTATTTTAATATTCATTGTATTTTCTTTTGAGATTTCAAGAATATTAATTGGAAAACATATAGTAGCCTATTGCAAAAAAATGTAATATAGAATTAAAAAAAAAAAATAATAATTCTTACTTTTGTGTAGAAAGTAACAATTACTTTATTTCAATTTTCTTTAATGTCAGACTTTCGAAGTCGGTGCCAAATTAACGGTTAGTTAAATTTATAGTCATTAATTTTATTCAACTTCTAAAAGACGTATTTTAAAGAGGAATTGGAAAAGCCTTTTTTGAGTTTAATGTAATTTTTTTTTTTTTGAGATTGGTTTTATTTAATTAATCCTTTTTTAGTTTATAAAATCGATCGTAATCGATGTAGTTTTTGCTTCAAGAACAGAACCGTAGTACATCGGAACGTGCTGCACTCTGTCGGTAGGTTCAGAAAACATCTGTTCCCGGTGTCAGTAGTTAAACGCCTGATCGAGTTTGTTCGTTTGCTAATTATTTTCGCGCTCGATTGAAAAATTGTACTTTTTTAAACATATTAGTTTAAAGTGTGTTATATTTAATTGTTCATTTGAATATTAATTAATTTGCGTATTTATTTAAATATATTTTATGAAACTGATAGCTATTACAGTTTGTTCTCTTGCCATCGTAAGTTTATAACCTAAAATATTTTTCATTTTTCTTGTACTTAATTTTCGGTAATTAATTAATCGTTCATTGTTTTTTCACAGTTTTGTTTTACAATATGAGATGTACATTGAAGATATCTTTTTATCATTTATAATCAGCTGATTACTTAATTATACTGACGGCTTAATTTACGGATTGTTTTTTAATTAACATAATTACCTCGTTGTTTTCGGAAACGACATGTTGGATCGTCTTACGGTTATTGAACTTAACGTGCAAATGTGTCAACAGTTTTCTGCATATTTTTAAAGCTCGGATACGAGAGCCTTCTTGGAAGTTAATGAGTTCATATTTTATAGTAAACTATAAACTGAGATGTGTATCTTTTTTAATTAGTGTGGCGATTATATGTCATCGTCTTACATGATTTCTTTAACGTTTGGCGGTGTGCGTTTCATTCTACGGTACACATAGGTTTTTAGTATAAAAAATATTTCAGTCAGACTACTAGGAATAATTAACGAGATCGGTTAAGTCTGTTTGTTGTATAAATTCTATAATAACACATCACACAAGAGTAATATATGAAGTTATTGTCGTTGTGAAACGGTTTTTTTCTGTTACGGTTTGCGCTAAGGTCACGACTTCTGTTATATGTTACAAGTATGAATATTGTTTTTTACAGCGTATATTACATGGCATTGATATTTTCTTATAGTTAGATTAGCTTGAATATCAAATCCGTGACAACACTGAAAATTTATGAATTATTAAGCATAAAAGTTCTTACAGATTTATTTAAAATAATTTTTTTTTTGTCTAGTTATTTGACTGGTTTGATGCAGCTCTCCAAGATTCCCTATCTATTACAAGTCATTTTATTTCAGTAAATACCCTACATCCTACATCCCTAACAATTTGTTTTACTTATTCTAAACGTTGCTCTGCTTGCACAATTTTTCCCTTCTACCTGTCCTTCCAATATCAAAGCGATTATATCAGGATGTCTTAATATGTGGCCTTTAATTTAAGTCTGTCTCTTCTTTTAACTATATTTTTCCAAATGTTTCTTTCTTTATCGATTATGCCGCAAACCTCTTCATTTATCATTTTATCCTTTATTTTCTTTTCACTGTTTAGCCTCCGGTAATTACCTTTCAGATAATAATTCAGAGGATGATATGTATGAGTGTAAATGGAGTGTAGTCTTATACAGTCTCAGTTCGAGTTGAGATGTGTGGTTAATTGAAACTCAGCCACCAAAGAGGTACCGGTATCCACGATCTAGTATTCAAATCTATGTAAAAATAACTGGCTTTACTCGAACGCTGCAGCTCTCGACTTCCAAATCACATGAACTGGGGGGGAAGAAGCGCTCGCCACTAGACCTGATTTTTAACGTTCTCCTATAGCACCGCATGTCAAAAGCTTCTAATCTTTTCTTCTCGGGTACTCCGATCGTCCAGGTTTCACTTCCATATAAAGCTACGCTCCAAACATATACTTTCAAAAATGCTTACTTGACTTTTAAATTAATTTTTGATGGAAGCAAATTATATTTCTGACTGAAAACTAGTTTTTCCTGTGCTATTCGGCATTTTATATCGCTCCTGCTTCGTCCATCTTTAGCAATTCTACTTCCCAAATAACAAAATTCTTCAATTTCCAAAAAACGTTTCTAATATTTTTATATTCAGCGTCCATCTATACCATTTCTACTACATTTCATTATTTTCGTTTTATGCTTTTTTTATGCAGTAGTTCTTGCATTGGACTTCTCTGCTGTTCATTCTTTCTTCTTAATCTTTTTTTTACTTTCGGCTAGAATTACTATATCCTCAGCAAATCGTATCACCTTTATCTTTTCACCTTGTACTGTTACTCCGCATTTAAATTGTTCTTTAATATCATTAATTGCTAGTTCTATGTAAAGATTAAATAGTAACAGGGATAGGGAACATTCTTGTCGGACTTCCTTTTTTAACGGCTTCTTTCTTATGTTTTTATTAATATTAATTTTCTTAAAATAATATTCAAAGATCTTAATTTAAGAAGTAATATTACTCTGTCGAGTAATTTAAAAAAAAAATGTTGGAATTTTCTGGGTCTCCTCTTAATATGTGTTTAATAATTTTATAAATCTCTTTAATTGTAATTCATTTTGTATTTATTTTACATAATTTAATATATTTACAGGGTTTTTCTTCTCCCCCGGGCCGGATTCTACAGTTAAGTATTACACAGCCCAGGGGAGTGTCCTTTATTCTAAAGGGCCTCCACGTCTCGGTGCGCCGTTCGGATTTCACTTTGCGCCCGCCTCAAACCCCCAAAATAGGATCCACCAGGCTCGGCTATGCCGTCCCTGGTTCCCTACTCCGAGAGCCGGGACTCGGTCTTTATGCCAATGCCTCTAACGAGGACACCCCGAGTGGGCCACCCCGCCGGGACTCGGTGTTTTTCGCTCGAGAGTGCGAGAGTTCCCGTACCTCATCGCTACCAGCCCACTCATGCAAGCACGTGCGAACGGCAGCTCCGCAGAGGGCTGTCCCTCATCACCGATCCTTCTACTTTTTTTTTCATTTTTTTAACCTCCGGGTCCGCAGTCAAGCAATTCTTTCCGCAGAAAATGAGACGAGTGGTTTGTAGCGTTTGTGAAAAATTCCATGTCTGACCGGAATTCGAACCCAGGACCTCCGGGTGAAAGACCGAGACGATTCCATTTGCGCCACGGAGGCCGGTCGATTCTTATCCTGAAGAACCCTGTAATGGTGTCGAAACTCTTGGAGTTTCGTATAATTACTTCAACATTAATTTACGCCTGTTTATTTTAAATTATTTATATGTTCTTTTACCGCTTCTATTTCCTATTTTATAATTAATTATAGTTTTTACTATCGCAGTCTTGCCATGGTTTCCCTAGAGGAAAATGGTTCGACGGTTTTTTTATTCGTGCAATAGAATATCTACCTGTTCCTGATCTGATGCGTGTACATGAATCGATTAGAATAATAGATATACTTATATCTGCTAGAGTACTGTCTGCTAATTAACTAAATTAAACTTGAATTTAACGATAATATAATAAATACTGTATATAATTTTTTTCAATAACTGAAGGGTCTACGTTCAAATTGACAGGATTACATGAAATAAATGGGTTAGCAAAGGCAGAAATATACAGGCATTAGTCATTTATTAACTAAATAAACCACATAATTTCTTTTAAGATTGCAGCAACTTTATGTTTTTAAAAAATGAAGATTTTTTTAACATGAAATCAAGTTAGTGACACGGCTTAGAATTACTTGCGTAAGAATGCAAACATCAAGATATATTTTTATGAAAAGTAATTTATGTTTAGAAACCGGATTATATGCATTTGCATATTAAGCCCATTCTCACCGGTTATTGCATATTTTCCTTAAAATCTAGTGATGATGTATATTTTCGTTATATTTACAATATTTTTCGGTAGGGTACCTTGTTAATAAATGAAATCTTACGTGGTAGCCGGCAAAACCTATTAGCTGCACGACTTCTAGAACACACTAGCGCTACGAAACAGTACTTCTGATTGTTCATATTTACAAAATTAACAAATTATTAAATAATTAATTAAATATTAATTATCAAATTTATCGATATGTTGATCAACTATTTACTAATTGTATGCTAATTTTGAAATAAAAAAAATTTTGTTTGTCTTCAGTCATTTGACTGGTTTGATGCAGCTCTCCAAGATTCCCTATCTAGTGCTAGCCGTTTCATTTAAGTATACCCTCTACATCCTACATCCCTAACAATTTGTTTTACATATTCCAAACGTGGCCTGCCTACACAATTTTTTCCTTCTACCTGTCCTTCCAATATTAAAGCGACTATTCCAGGATGCCTTAGTATGTGTCCTATAAGTCTGTCTCTTCTTTTAACTATATTTTTTCCAAACGCTTCTTTCTTCATCTATTTGCCGCAATACCTCTTCATTTGTCACTTTATCCACTCATCTGATTTTTAACATTCTCCTATAGCACCGCATATCAAAAGCTTCCAATCTTTTCTTCTCAGATACTCCGATTGTCCAAGTTTCAATAAAAAAACTAAACATTACTATTTTTTTATTATTTAAAGTTGCATATTTTAAGCATTTTTCATGCATATTTTATGTTTTTTAATGTTACATATAATCCGGTCTCTATTTATGTTTTTTATGGCTTTTATTAGAGGCGTGATATTTTAGTTGTATGTTCTAACAATGTTCTATTTTTTGCATAATCTGATAGTTTTTTTATACAGCCAAATTAGTTGACATGTAACGAGCATATATCTTACGCCCTGTTATTTATCGGGTGAATTTTTTTATTTAAATTTATATTTTAAAAAGGTTTTTTTTATATTTCATCGTAATTATCGATGATTTTATTTTTAGAGATCGAGAGGCGTTTGGAAATTTGGTACGTTTAATTAAAATTCTGTGATGGAAATTTTTGCTAAATCAAATATTTTATTATTCCCTTAGATTTCCGATAGTGATTTTTTATTGTATTTTCAGGAAAACTATTAGATCGGTTTCAATTTTCAATCGGTTTTACTTGCCGATATTTGGCTAACCGGTCACAAGAAAGTGTAATTTTAATGGAATTAAAATAATCATGATACAATGATTATACATAACTCCTCATAAAAGAATTGTACTTTGCTGAAATTTAGATCTGACTACCACAGGATCGCAGAGATCTGCTACAACTTCAACCCGTTCATCGAAAAAGCAGATCGATTATTGGTTTTTAAATAAAACATTTTCTATCGTTAATATTAACGTATCCATTTCCACGATGGATACTACAGAAATAAGATAAAAATACACCTTGCCGAATCAATAATATTTCTAAAAATATTTTAATAAAAATCTAATCCATATGTGAAACTTGAAACGTATATTTTTACCTGAATACTATCTTTTTTCATAGCTAACGGCCGATTAACACCGTGTAATTTAAAGTAAAGACCGCACGCATTGCAGACCGGCTCACCGACTGGGTTTCTTCTCCATAGCGATGTAGTACTAGTGCGGCAATTACTGCACGATAATCCTACCCGACGGGATGCTGACTGAAACATTATAAATATAACATATTATTAAATTAATTAAATTTAATATATAATAACACTATTATATATAATCACTTATAAACAAGTTTTTTCGAAGTGGCATCGCTAACTGCAGTGATTTTTTTTCTCTGAAAAACCAGTGACGGCTCGCGTACAGGCACTGTGAAACTGCAGCACCTCCTATTTCCACTTAATATTATCGATAATATTTAATATAACGAGTCCTTTTCTCTTTAATTCTTTCTATATACTTGTACAATATATAATCCTTAAGCTTAATGTCAGTAGCCGTTATTTTATGAAAAGATAGAAAAATCTTTGTATGGAACTGTGCACTTCACAGTTCCAGCAGCGTGGTGTTACTTCTTCGTGTGTATGGAACGTTCCTTATTCGTTCCCTTTTCTAGATTAGTCGGTTGAAGGAATATGAAAGCGGTTTAATTGTTTTTTCAGTAGCGATCAGAAGATGGCGGAAAGCAAGGGGCTCTTTGATTGCCTAATCTGTCCAAAAACACGCTGGAAGGCGAAAGAGAAGGTAATCAGTAAAAATGAATTATTTATTTGTTTTTGTGTACATAGAAATTTAAATTAAGCACCGTTAGACTATAGTGTTTTTAAGCGGATATTTTATTAAGTTGTTATTATCTAATAATACTAAAAAATATTATCTGAATTAACATTTTATTATTTATTCGGTTAAACCGAATGCAGATTTTAAGCACAATGTGCTTAAATTCGTGTACCATATTCTTGAATGTGATGAAATATATAATTAGATTATTATCCCTGCTTCCAGCTATTCTATTTGATTCATTTTTTCGGTTCTTCTATTTTACAGAAAACTTTAACCGTGGGCTTGAAAAGGCCTAGAAAAAATTTTCTGGAGCAGCACCCCCACTAATTTTACGTACGAGCCGCCACTGAGAACAACCTCAAATTTTCTAACCCCACAGCATATTTCTTTATTAATTTATACCTTTTTCCTATCGTAATGACTATAAGTACCCCGAATTTCTTCTTCTTCTTTTGCTTTCCTTCTAATTTTTCCTTTTTAATCAATTACTGAAACATTGTCCGGACCGAGGTCCGCAGCTTATCTCCCTATTCTTTATCGCTTTCATCAAATTCTCCTCCTACTTTCCTAAATATTTTCTCGTTCTTAATTTTTCGTACACATTTCACTTTATCTATTCTTCAAAATTATCAAAATACTTTTTTCTGAACGTGTTTGATTAAGATCGATATGATAAAATATTCCTCACCATACACTTAGTGAACTTCTTCCTCGTACAATTTTGATCGATCTCGTTGCCAGCAAACCTGTTTACAATCTTTTCTTACAATAATACATTAACATATTTTTCTCATGTTTATCTCTATCTTACATATATAATATAATACATACACATAGAACATGCCATTAAATCTGTTTCCTCTAGAGAAACCAGTCTGTCATTCTAGTTTTTGTCACTTTATCTTATAATATTTAATTTTCTGGATGCTATTGTTACATATATTTCAGATATTGCATTAGTATCAAGATGCAAGGCTATAAAGTTTACCACTTTACACCATATCTAAATACCGTGTTATTAATCATCAAATTACTGTTTAATGTACTCTTTTGTCTTTTAATACTTATAATATTTTACGACGAAGAACATCATATACAGAGCTAGTCAAGAGTACGGAAACCTCTCAACAACTTTAAAATCGTTCCAGATAGAATGAACTTTCAGGATAATAACGTTCAGGAAAGGTATCTGTCAACTACTTTACCTTTTCACAAGAAATAGAATTTCAACCCCTTCTACGGGGGTGAACCAGGGGTTGCAGCTTAAATATTTTAAACGGTAACACTCTTTATGTGATACATCATCATTTTCAAACGGTAACACACCTTTGTGTGATACATCATCATTTTAAAAGTATCTTTAAGACAAGAAGAATGGAATATATAAAAATTTGGTCCGATGTCTACCCAAAACGGGGGCTGGATAAAATTTAAATTTTGAATAATTTAAGATACTGTTATCGTAAAAAGATTTACAAAAATTTGATTAAATGGGTAATATCGAATAAATTTATTTTTAAAGAAAGGTTATTTATTAAGCGTATAAGGTTTGCTCTTATTTACTTGCATTTTATTTTAATAAATGTTTAAAATGCTCTCCTGTTTGACAGTGTGCCAACAGGTTGTAAAAGGATGATTCTCCATTTATTTAATTACTCCCTAGTGATGTATTGTGATGATTCTCAAATTCTGTTTTGTAAATCGTCGATATCTTGGGGCTTATTATAATAAGCAATATTTTTTATGCGGCCCCATAGAAAATAATCGATGGTGAAAAGTCGGGTGATCTTATTGCCCATTCTATTTGACCCCTTCGGCCGATCAATCTTCCAGGAGAAAACGCATTTAAAATTTCACGTTCCTGAAAAACGAAATGAGGCGGGTTACCGTCTTGTTGAAACTAAATATTTTGGAAGTTCGTACCGACAACGTTTTGAATGTTTGGAATGATATGGTCGAGAAGCAAAACCTTATATTTTACTGCGTTTAAATTTCCATCGATAAATATAGGCCCTGTCAGTATTACTATTGACAGGATACAACTGCCCGTACATAAATACTGTGATGTGCTTCACGATACGTGTGGATTTATATCAGTCCAGTAACGATAATTACAACCCACCGGGTTGGTCTAGTGGTGAACGCGTCTTCCCAAATCAGATGATTTGGAAGTCGAGAGTTCCAGCGCTCAAATCCTAGTAAAGGCAGTAACTTTTATACGGATTTGAATACTAGATCGTGGATACCGGTGTTCTTTGACGGTCGGGTTTCAATTAACCACACATCTCAGGAACGGTCGAACTGAGACTGTACAAGACTACACTTCCTTTACATTCATACATATCATCCTCTGAAGTAATATCTGAACGGTAATTCTCGGAGGATAAACAGGAAAATATAAAAAAGAATGTATCGACAATTATGAAGATTTTTATTGGCATTTAAAAAATAATGTGGCCTCATCACTAAAACCTATGTCGTTTAATAAATTAGGATCTGCATAAATATCGTTCATAATTTCGTAGAATTCAAGTGTTCGAGCGAGGTCATCTTCATCAAATTCTTGCACCGGACGAATTTTGAAAGGTTTGAAATTTCGATTTTTTAATTTTTGAATCGCTGAAATTTTGCTAATATTAAGTTCTCGTGCAGTTTTTCAAATCGAGGAATGTGGATTCTCAGTAAATTCTAGCCTAATCTCTAACGAGTTTTGCAGATTTAGGTCCCCCTGGTTTTCCCCTATTATTAATGCTCTCTTTTTTCTTCAAATCATTTGACGATTTTTGACACCGTGCCTTTTCAAAATAGGGTTACGATTATTAAATGTCGCATCGATTCACAGACTTCATTATAGGACATAACTCTATTAACAAAACCCCTCATCTTTGAAGTGTAATCTCTCTTGTTCATTAAATGACATGATGATAGCGATGTTTTTAAATAGCAAAGAAACGTTAATTCAGTAAAATACAATTACAAAAAAGATATAAATAATAAAAGTGGCTTACAAATGAGGTAAAGGTACACAAATCAATTAGCCGATCGATCACAATAAATTCTCATAAGAAACTAGCAGAGTACTAATGAAATGGAATATTACACGACAACGAAGTAAACTTTATTTTTGTAACAACGGTAAGAGATCATCTGCCGATCAGGTGATCAGCACGATTAGATGACAATATTTTTATTTATTTAAACCACTTTTATTTATTAAACCACCCTGCAATTAATCTACTCGATAACAGCAGATAACGTGTCCATGAACTCGACTTAGGGTCTGCGTAACAGTTTGGAATCGAATCGAACACCGTCAAGTTTAGTGGTGTCGTATGTAATTTCTTGTTACTTTTCTTTCTTTTTCTTTTTTATTTGTTATTAATGTTTGTTTTGTGGACTGAAATTAATGGTTTGTGATTTATGACAGCTTGAAATTTCATATTGGACTTTTAAGTTTACTTGCAACGACTTATTGTGTATTATTTATTCTAGGAGTTCGTTAAGGACCTTCTTATCACGTGCTTCTGTCAGGAAACTTACTTATGGCTCCGCAGGAGAGCCGATTGTAATTATAATTGTTATTGAGAAAAAAAATTTATTTACTCAATAAATTGGAACAAAAACCATTTTTTATGTTAAAAAATAAAATACAATTTATTTTAATTAAGTTAGATTTTAATTTAATTCCGTTTAATTTCTTTTTATTTAATTCTATTATTTGAACTTTGTAAATTTAGTTATTTTCAAACTTCAAACTTTATCTCTTGCCATTTTGGTTACAGATATCGTACCAACTCTTTCTTGCCATTAATTTTTCTTGTCATATTAATAAATGTTCTGCCCAAAGGCAGGTTTTCACATGGCCGCCCTCCATTCTGTGCCAGCCGTTTCATTTTATAGTAACTTCCTTCCCTTTTTATATTGTCTTTCATTTTCATTCGTTGCTTTCCTCCCCCGTTACAAATCCTTCCAATGCCGTCACCAACAGGCAGTCACGTCTCAACTTGTGTCCCGACCAACTGCATTTTCTTCTTTTTATTATTTCAATAATCGCCCTATCTTACTCCACGAAGCACCTTTTCATTTCTTGTCATAAAGAAACCTTTAAAATTATTATAACACAAAGGATATTCTACTTAAAATATTTGAGTTATAAGTCCTGGGCCACCTTCCAAAAAGAGATTGAAATTCTATTCCTCGTCAAAAGGTAAAGTAGTTGACCGATACGGTATTCATCTGGAACGGTTTTAATGTTGTTGAGGGGTTCCTTTACTTTTGACTCGTTCTGTATGTAAAATTATTATTTAAGGTTACCTGCTTAAAAAATATTGTATCGTTAATTTTAATAGTTTATTTTTGTTGTAAGAGACATCACATGCTGTGGTTAATAGGCGTTAAAATATTCCAACAGTTTAAATTCAGTCTAAAGAAAACAAATATCTAAAGAAAACTAGATTTCATCTGCTCTTATAAGATGTTAATGGACATATTATAAATCGCATAAAATTAATAATAGTTTCAATTTAATTTTACGAATCGTATTGTTAAACGGAAAACTACAGACAAAAAAGTATAGTTAATGATTCTTTAAAATATAAAAGTATAATAAAAAATAAAGAATTTATAGTATAACATACCAATCGCCTGTTCGATTTCTCTTCGAGGGATATGTTGGTCCGAGAAGGGAGACTAAACGGAGGCGACTGGTAGAAAGAGCTCTTGTAGAAATCACCATGCCCCGGTCCAGCCACTGTAACAGAACCAAAAGTGGTTCAGAAATTAAAATCTCAAAAGTTTTCGGCAACGTTTCTAGTTTTATATTTTTTTTAACAACACGATATAATACATATTTTTTTAATCTTCTCGATGTACGTCGTATAAATGTATAACCATATGGAGAATTTTTTCCAAAATTTTTTTTTTTATTAAAATGAAAATAAAAATCACTCCTCGGCTGGTAATTTCTACAAGGCTCTTATAATTTTTGTTTTGTTTTTTGCTTCACATTGAATTTCTGTTCCATTAGAAGAGGTAGTAGTAGATAGTTGCATTTATACTGGTTGGTCGAATTAGTGCAAGAAAAACAACAAAATTTAAATACAATATAAAATAAACGGATAATATTTCTTAATATATTTGATATGAATTAAAATCTACTTAAAAAAAAATCAAAATCGGGTAAAGCGCATACATTAACAAATATTTTCGTAATAGTGTATTATAAATGATTTTTTTTTGATAATATAAATATACTTTGGAAGTCGTAAATAACAACCTAATTATGTATTTTTTTAAATTTTTATTTTAATTGAAAAGGGGGATACAAATTTGTATTTTAACTTACCTTTTCCGAATTATATCACAGGATGTTGGAAAATCATGAATGAATAGTACTTAAAATACTGCAAAGAGCTTGACCTCGACAAGTACCTACAGCTACCGAGTACGTAACGGGAAAATAACCATTCGATCCAGCGGCCGACTAAGTTTCTCTATCTATCTTTCTCCGTTACTCGGTAATAATAATTACTGGACTGAGATTAAGATATCAGGTAAGATTTATATTTATAATACACAATGTTTTTACGTACTAGTTTATTTGGCTAACAGGTCAAAAATAAAATTTTGATAAAAATGTGGGCATATATTAAGCAGTACCGTATTTTTATTTTTTAGAATTAATTTTTATTTATTGTACACGGGCATTAAAATCGTTTTATTTTACTTTCAAGAAAATGTTTTTAAGCATTTATATGGTTTTTTTTTTCTTTGCTGTTTATCCTGCGAGAATTACCGTACAGGTATTACTTCAAAGGATTACACGTATGAGTGTAGTCTTGTACAGTCTCAGTTCGACAATTCCTGAGATGTGTGGTTAATTGAAACCCAGCCATCAAAGAGCATCGGTATTCACGATATAGTATTCAAATCCGTATTAAAGTAACTGGCTTTACTAGGACTTGAACGCTGGAACTCTCTACTTCTAAATCATCTGATTTGGGAAGACGCGTTCACCACTAAACCAACCCGGTTGGTTAAGCATTTATAAGATCAGCGACAAAAGTCTCTACGTTGTACTATATTTCGATCTAAGATTTTGCTGGAAATTTTTGAATTAAAAGATCACATTTAGGATACAGAAAAAAGAGTATTACATTTAAATCGATTCGATTCGGTTTATTTAAATTATTCATCGTAACATTTAAGGATATTAAAATTTCCTTTTTAATATAAATAAGATTAACAAATAACGATTAAAAAATAAAATATATTCTATATACTCCAAATAAAGGTTTTACTCGTGAAAGGAATGATTAAAATGGAAAATTAAAAGGGAATTTACTCTGAAAACATCGAAAGAAAGCGTAAGTTGAAACCGTAGCATAAAATAGCAAGATCGTGTCGGTAAAGTAAAGAATCGGTGGTAAATACCATCCATTACGTTTAAATTGGGTTCATTTTGTTTTATAATTCGTTCAAACGGTTAAATTTGAAATCTCTATTCGATTCGGGACCTTCGTACATAGTTATAATCTGTTAAAACTTTCACATACGTGCTATTCTGAGGACAGGTTTAAAGAAAATATAAGCTTGTACTTCTGGCTCTTTGATACTCGGAAAAAATATTACTGCTGCATAAGGTCGTCGATTGAAAAACTGCTAATCGATTTCCAATCGATTGCTAATCTCCTACCCCTATCCTGAATGTAGATAATCTTGTGAATGTAAAAAAACTGCGAGCAGGATTTGTATACGCGATCCGTTATAGCTTTAAGGAATCTCTTTCCACGGGTAGATTATCTTTTAATTATCGTTTGGAATGTTTCACAAGTTTTGATAAATGCGGTAAGGATGTGTATCTTATAGATAATGGATTCTAAAGGTGTAGTTTTTTTTTTCTTTGAAACACCCGAACTTGAGGATTTTATTTCCGTTTCGGTTAGCCCGATATGCAGTCGAGGTGCATAACCGGAAAAAGTTGGGCAATAAATTTAAATACTCTAAAATTCTATGGTTTTTTTACTCGGTGACAAAGGTTAAATACGATTAACCGCTCTTAAATTAAGAATTTTGCACGATATTAAAAATTAAAATTATTTTAACAGATTAATGGAATAAATTCTCATCAAACATTCAATCTGAATTAGATAACGGCTGAGATTTTAAAGAATATAGGTAATTATTTTATTGTTTGTATAATAATAAAGGTACAAGTGACGAAGAAAGGATAATTATCAGTTATATATACATTTTTTAATGACTTATTATTTAAATCTTTTTTTAGAAACAAATAGATAACGAAAATTGAAGAATTTTTTGTAATTATATCTTTTTTTTTATAATGTCCGTTTGTTATCTAATGTTACCGAGTTCATTTTTTTCTGTAAGTGAAAAAAAGGGTATTTTGTTTAGATTACAGGATTTTTTTATATATGACTGACTTGTCGGGTCAAATATTAAACAAATAATTAATTCATTATATATAATGAATTTTATTATTATAATACGAACGATAAAAACTTATTAGGTTTCAAAGGGATTATATAAAATTATGACTAATTCTTGAAATTAACAAAAAGATTTTTCCTAGTTTTGTTCGTTGATCCGATGCTATTATAATTAATTTGCCGTTTCCTACAGCTAAAAATTATGCAATATTTTTTTTATTTTTCTATTTATGAATAAAGATCTACATCTTCCTCTTAAGGTGCCCGATCCTTGGTGTACAATCCTTCAACGTTTGCGATTAATTACTTTTTTATGATATAATTTTTAATAATTAATCTTTGTGTTTGTAATAATAAAAAATAATTTAAAAAGAATATTTACATTTCCTTTAGTCACAACATGCTATAACCAGTGTAATAACACCATACTTCATAACACCAAAATACCCATGCAAACTTTTGTCATTTTTTAAAAACAAATCGAATCGATTTTTACCGGTTTCAATTTACTAAATATCGGTAAGAAAATTTATAATCGGTTCAACCCTAAGGAATTTCTTAAGATTTTATAATTAATCTTTTTTTAATAAATCGATACGTAATTAATTTTATACGTAAACATTTTAAAACGAAAACTTAGAAAATAATAATTATTTTGTTTTCGATAAACAAAAAAGATGGACGATAGGAATAAGAAAAATTGAAACCGTAGAGGTTTTTAAAACGCGTTGTTTTTGCTCTACAATGGATTTATCTCGTATAACCTCTAAGTCGTAAGGCTTATAAATGGATATCCGGGTCGGTCGATCCGTAGATGATTCATATATCAGATAAGAAAAATATTCCTATCATCGAGTTCCTAGCATCATCAGCAAGGATTATCTAATACGGTTATACTCGTACGACTAGGGATCAAAGATAAGGGAAAGGGATAACGAGAAAGGAATGATCTCATCCCGGTAATTTACAGTTTTTTTCAGGACCGGAATTTAGTATTGCATTAACATTTTTAATACTAGGCGATACAAGAGGAAAAGATTTTGAAATGAATGCGGCAAAATTTAACGGTCATAAATTAAGTCATTCAGAGTAAATTAATTTTGTTTTAAAACGTAAAAACTGTAAAGGAAGATAAGATTAAAATATTTCTAGTACACCTCACCGATACGTCTAGGCTTTATATGAAGATCGACTGAAGTAACGGTAACGGACAATCACAGTCGGTCTTTCATTTACTATCCTAAAAATATAAAAAAACTGTCCCTTTTATGATTTTAACATTTTTTTTTTTAGAGCCGATCGAAAAATTTAGCAAAAAAGGAAATGTATTTTACGTTATAAAATTTACTTCTTAATAAGGACTTTTTTTTTAGCTTCCAGAACCACCGTTAAGTGTCGCATTAAAGGATGAGATAAAATGTAAATTTTTTAGCGTGTGAAAATGCCATGCCTGATCGGAGGATTCGTACACGGGACCTGATAAAAGTCCCGAGACGTTACCACTAGACTCCACGGAGGTCGGCATATCTGTAATATTAAAAAAAAAAAAAGAATCGTACTTGATAAACATAAAGGGACCAGAAATATCTTGGAGGTTTTACAAAATTTACAATTTTTAGATCGTTTCAAAATTATATTTCGGGGAATGAAATAAGTATTTTTTTCCTAATTACCGATCTTTTAAAGGATTATCAACCGGTTGGAAATATTTCCGTAAAATTTTGTCTAAAATTTTCCATACATGACCATAAAAAAAAAAAACAAGCATCGAACGCATAGGAAAAATAACATTTTGACAACCTTGCACACATTTAAGATATTTACATATAAATTCTCCCACATGTAATTTTATAATAATGATTTCAATATTTTAATAATAATATTGTATTGTAAAAAAATGAAAATACATACATTATCATTGGTCTTTGGAACAGATATTCAATGTGAAGACAAAAATTTACATAAAGCTGCATTTACGATGCAAAATGACAATGCATACTCGACAAAGACAAAATTATATTTATACGCGTATATAAATATACACATAAAAAAAAAACATGCATAAAGACAACCACATCACCACATTAATACACAAATTACATATAATTTTTAAGTATCCAATTATGTAATTACAATTACAAAATAAACACCGGTAGTAGAATATATTCCACGTTTTACTTATTAATTTACGTTTTACTTTTATATTAATACAATCTAAAGCATAGCCGATGTATAATTTTATATTTATTATCGGGTGCGTGTAACACGGTAAACTATATCGTATAAGCACAATTATTGAATGAGAGAATACGATTTACGGGAGGTACTGTTTCTCATAATTTGTCTCTTTCACATTATCACTTCTGGATTTTTCTTATGCCTGTGAAAATTATAAAGTATCTGAAATAACAGAGCCACGAGTAAGAGTTGTTTTCTCCAAGGTTAGTATGTTGTTCATTATAGAGCCGATCTCTGTACGATATACCGAGGTGCGGACTACTGTATTTAATCGGATGTGGAATGCGTACAACTATTACTTTCCCGTCTACATAGCGCTATAGCTCTAGAAGGGAAAGTATTTGTCCAATTTGGGCATATACGGTTTTCACCAGATGTTGACGTTTTGACATCTAAAAAACACAAAAACCGGATGGAAACTTTCCGGATATTTATTTACCCGTATGTGTATTCGGTTTTGACCTCGAAACCGCGTTATATCTCCAGAACTAATAGTCCAATTTTGACCAAACTTGATCAGATTACTTCTATATATGGCGCATTGTTGCCGTAAAATTTTCAATTTAAAAGGTAAACGGATGAGACTAGAATATCCCAACCCCGTAGAGGAAGAGGCCTCGTCCGGACATCTTGGATATTCTATGAGACTAGAACAAGGTCACCCTCAGTATATTAAGATTTCTCCTAATTAAGGTCGTATTTTTCTTAGACGTATTAGTTAAAGATTAGAAAATAACAATAGTTGCGAAAAAAAGTTTTCCAAAATCTCGCCCCCATCCAAAAAATGAACTAAACGATTGCTATGATGCGACGTCACAGGTGAGCGGTAGAAATAAATAAATGAATAATATTAAAAGTATAAAAGTAACTCGGTATGGCCAGGTCTCGAACTCGATCGCCCGGTCGACTCGGTACCTGGTGCGTTAAGCCTTGCGGCTACACCATCTGCCGACCGTGCGGGCGAAATTTGTTCTATGTTAGTTGTGAAATTACAATAGTTTAGATAGTGCCGGCCGTCGCCGCTAGTACCGCCACATCCGCGCGAATTAAATACAGTATGTGCGAGCGCTTTTGTTGGAATCGATGAATAAAATAAACGAAAAAATATTTTATCCAAATAAAATGATAAATATTTTAAATTGAAGTAATTTGTATAAGCGGTACATCAGAAACAAACCGGAATTCCACGGAACGCAACTTAGCCGCGTGACTATAAAATCCTACAACTGTGTTGTCAGCTTTTTTCCTTGTACAAGTACCGAGGGAATCCAGTCAGCTGTCGTGTTGGTTCATTCCGCAACGTCATGCTGAGCTTTCTAGCAGCTACCAGGACAATCGCTTTCCTAATGAAGCTCAACTATACACGACCTTTTCGTCCTCTGTGTTACCAAGAACGATTTTACTTACGGTGTAAAACTCAAATTCTTTATAAAATCTAATCTAATGTATCGCCTTTAATGATTCAGTACATCAAATTTTTGAAATATTTTTATTTATACGTTAGGAAAAACCCACCATCGGCTTTGTTTAAGTTTGTAATAACATAACATCTGTAATTTATTTACAAAAAAAAAAATTAATTAATAAAAGAAAAAACAATATTTCCACAAATGTAGAGACGAGTTGCATTGAACATTGCACTGTAAACACATGCCTGCCTTTTATTTTGTTATTAAATTCTTACCAGCCGACGTGGCTGGCGAACCAACGGTCGATTCATTCCGTTCATCTTGTGATAAAGACCACAAGCGTTGCATAAATAATGTCCGGTCCCATCACGACGCCATAATGGTGTTGATATCGCTCCACAATTTACACATTCTCTACCTTCGCTGAAGTATTCTACCTCTTCCACTGAAAACATAATTCTTAAAATATACGATTCAAATTGATTTTTTAAATATTAATTACATTTATCAATAAATATAAGCTAGTTTTACAGTTTTATAACGTAAATATAGTACATATTATATTTAAAGTTAATCGATCTTTTTCTGTTAAATAAACTAATATCTCTCTTAGTAGAGTTTACAGAGTGTCAGTAGGAAATAATCTTCTTTCTTTTTATTTATGTAGTAACTACAGGGCATGCCTACGGCACGGCTCCATAGCTAAGGCCCTCCGGGCGGGCGGCGCCTCGGAATGGGATTATTAGTTGTCCAAAATTGATTACCTGTTGTGTAAAAGTATTTTTTTTTTGAATGATGAAAATCGATATAACGAAAGTTAAATTAGAAATTTAACTCTACAAATTGATACTAACGAATAGGGATTTTCTCCGCTAGTAATCGGGACATTCCAGCGCCTCCTTTTTGGTTATAGTTCATTATTTTATGAACAAAAACAATTACATAAATAAATACAAAACATGTAAAAAAAAATTTTGAAAACATCTCTCTTAAATTAAACCCGCTAAAATGTAAAAAATAAATGATAAGAATGGATTTGATAACAAGCTCTGATGGTGATATGTAAGATTATGTGAAAGTCATAGCTTCAAATTAAAAATTTGATGTTTTTGCCAATTTCGGGTTGCATCACACTCTTTAGGCCATTCATCACGCATATGAGAAATTTGGCAAAAACATCAAATTTTTAATTTGAAGCTATGATTTTCACATAATCTTACATATCACCATCAAAGCTTGTTGTCAAATCCATTATTATAATTTATTTTTTACCTTTTAGTGGGTTTAATTTAGGAGTGGTATTTTTAAAAAAAATTTTACATATTTTTTTATTTTCTACTTTTTAGTCTTCATAACTTTTTACTTTACAGCTGCGCTTGCATACAGATTTGAGCGTACTTAGCGAAAAATCGGATCGGTACGTTTTACGGTGGGTTAGTGCAATCAAAACGATTTAATTTCTGGATAACCAAGATCCGGTCGATCAAGAGTGTGCCCGATGCGTTAAACAGTTAGCGCTCATACATTCGCCGTTTGAATCGTGAAAATCGGACGGGAAGTTGCCGAGATATTACAGTGACACCCCCGGGCAATTTCCGAAAGGCGCCACGGAGGTACTTGAAAATATTATCATCAGAAGGGTACCGCTGGAAGCTGATGTGGTTATTGGCCTGAGGGGTCGAAAAAATTTTTCAGAGCGCTAGGACCGACCTTTTTCGATATATTTGCGATTTTCGTTCGAAAATTCAGATCCGATTAAAAAGTACTTAATTTTCCCAAAACTTCGATATATATATTTCGCATATATATACGGTATATCAATATATAATAATATAACAAGTATATACCTGACCACCACGAGACATGTACTAACAAATCGGGATTTTCCGCTAGTGATCGGTACATTCCGGTACTAAGCTAAGGGGGACGCACACACAGGCCCACATACAAATGCCGTTTAGTAGGGTAGGATGATCCTGCCATTTTATATTTAATCTGTGGAACCCCGCTATTTCATATCCCGATCAAAAAATAGATTGAAATTCTTCCGTTAAAAGTTCTGCTCAAAAACTTCTCCATTATTTTTTGATGGATTTATTCGTACAATATTTTTAAACTCTGGATATTACTCTAAATATCTAACGGCCAAAAAAATAAAGTCCAAAAAATTATTGTCGATTTGGATCCTCGGCCTTTCATCCGGAGGTCCCGGGTTCGAATCCCGGTCAAGCATGGCATTTCACACGCGTTACGAATCATTCATCTCATTTTCTGAAGCAATGCCTAACGGTGGTCCCGGAGGTTACAAAATATATATATATATTTCGTAGGCGTTTATGACAGTATAAAGTAGTTAAATTTTTACCGGACCGATCTGGCCTCAGAATTGCGGTAAGCCGTACAAAAAACCAAGAACTAATTCTGTACACCACTTTGATGCACTCACACAAGGATCTTGGGAACGATTCACTTTTTGAGCGGACTGAAAGACGCAGTATATTATATTTATTTAGTAGATCGGTATGATGAAGTAACGCTTCAATTTAAAGAAAAAGAATCGATTTAAAATACATGTAACTTTCTAAATAAATGAATTTATTTTCTGTTATCAAGGAATGGATAGTAATTTCAAAAATATATTCCTGAACGGTATTTCAATTTAATTACATAATTAGTAATATTTTAAACTCTCTTTCTTCTGTTTTGCCACCGGATTCACCGTAACGTATTACTTAAGAAGATGAATGAGGATGAAGAAGATGAATGAATGTAAATGAAATGTAGTCTTGTACAGTCTCAGGTCGATCGACCTTTCCTACGATGTGTGATTAATTGAAACACAACCGCTAAAGAAACCCGGTATCCACGATCTAGAATTCAAATCCATATAAAAGTAACTGCCTTTACCAGGATTTGAACCTTAGAACCCTCGACTTTGAAGAGATTCCGAGGTTGTGCGATGACGAGTTTACTGTTTTAATCTACGTAAAAAAATAATTATTATTTGCTTTTTTATTTTGTTCTTAATATATTGAAATATATATTTTACTTTGTTTTTAATGTATGCTATTTTTTTTAAATAATGTAAAGTTCTTTTGGTGGGTGGCTTCAAGGACGGGCAATGCGGTTAAATTTTGATAGTCGGTCACCATAACGATTGTGCGAGTTTCATTTGCTGCTTATGGTTTTTGTTATGGAAACAGCAGCGATGATGAAATGTAGCCTTTTATCTTTGCTATATTTTGTTATAATAAGTTAAGTTGAAAACGATTTCTGTTGTCGACATCCATACTTATACATTAAGTAATGATTTAAGTAACCGTTTTTTTGTTTTTTTTTCAGCAATCCATGTCGTCTATAAAAGTAATTTTTCTTGTGCCAGCTAAGTTTCTTATATAGGAAACAGAATTTTTACCGGATTGCCATGAGGCTTAAAATTATTTATAAAAAAAAAAAACTTTTTAATTTTCATACGTTAACGCAGAATTGTGTTAGTTTTAATGTTCTTCATTTTATATCTTTTGTACTTTTTTAATGATGACAATGCCAGTTTTAGGTGATGGCGGTTGATGGCACATGTCATGAAATAGCTTAAATTTTCATGAGTATTAAAAAGGATTCAAATCATGAGATGATTGAAACTATTTTTAATTTCGTGCAAGTTGTAGGTACATCGCTCTTTCAATCCTGCGGTGAATAGTAACACCAAAATAAAGTCGTGTACATTCCACGGATATCGATCAAGTAACTTTGAAAGCCGATATTTTAAGAGAGATTTGTTGCTATGGTAACAAATATATCCAGCTTTCTATTGACCGGCCATATTGTAATTCCACAGTGATCGGTACTCCTACAAAATTATTACATTGAAAATTCCAAATCGTAGATAATTATTTAGATGGATTTATCAGAGTTTTAACCGATTCAATGAATGTCAGTAGTATATAATGTTGAGGTTCTCTTGAATTCCCCCCACACGGTCTTCAAGCAGAACCTCAACGTCGTTTTCGCTATACATTAAAGAATTAAAGAACGATTTATACCGACTGTGTTTGACTTTACAATTTTCATGTTAAACCGGTGATTTAATGTTAATAAATACAATTCTATCTATCAACGCAATTTTCAATGTGAACTGTAGATCCAGGGGAATCCCCAATCTTTTGTATGGCTATATATACATAGAGTGAATGCTAACATCGATAACATATACCGCTTAGTTCGTATAGCTGCACATATAGAGTGGTTTTTTCCCGACCCTAATTTTGGTGGAATTTAGTAGACAGACAAAGAGCGTCCCCATGGCAGCTGTTGACCGTGGGTGATCGTCGAAAGGTTCGGCCGTCCTCGTTAGCCTAAGCTACAAATATATTTATATTTTTTTTAGGCTAGCCACAGCCCGGAGAGAGCCGTCATCTAGACCGCGGGTAGAGTTTGCAATTTTAATTCATATCACCATTAATCGTATCGTTGATTTTCCTAAATATGCTACCGAACAAAGCGCCGGTTTAGATTTAGTTTCAACAATCGATACGATTTTAAAGCCGGGCGAAATAAAAATAATCGCGACCGGCATTGCTATATCGCTGCCTAAAAAGTATGAAGCGCAAATAAGGCCTAGATCCGGTTTGGCAATGAGCTATGGCATTACAGTTGTGAATTTACCGGGCACTCTCGATGCTGACTATCGGGGAGAAATTAAAGTCGCCCTTATTAATTTGGGTGATAAAGATTTTTCAATCCAGAGGGGATTCAAAATCGCACAAATGATAATATCGAAATACAAACCCATATCGTGGACGGAAAGCGAAACATTAGATGGAACCGAACGTAACGATAAGGGTTTTGGTTCGACTGGCATGCAACTTATATAGAACTAATTTTAAATCGCGTATTCTCCGCTAACGATCAAGAATAATAGGCAAAAATTGAAAGATCACAGATATTTTTATTTTTTGTACATAATCATTGACAGTTATCGTAATGTAATTATGAATAAGACTGACCTTCTCATTGAAATTTGCACTGATAGATAATTTTATTTATTAATATTAAAATAAATAAAATAAATCACCACTTTAACATGCAAATTGTATAAGTGAAACACAGTTGGTATAAATCGTTCTTTAATTCTTTAATGTATAGCGAAAACGACGTTGAGGCTCTGCTTGAAGACCGTGTGGGGAGAATTCAAGCAGAAGCTCAACATTATATACTACTAATGTCACCGTTCACTGACCAAATGAGAATCGAGATTTACGGCAAGACTACAAAGGATATCAAATTCCCTCGTAAAGTTCAAAAGATGAAAAGAAATCGCTTCGGTTATGTTCTGCGAAGGCCAGGATTATTAACAAAACTCTTGGAACGGTAGAAGGGAAAGGATGAAGAGATTGAGGCTTATCGATGAAGTCAAGAATGGAGACTATAAGAACACCAAAGAATAGACGCGGGATTATTATTTTATTACTCTAACTTAGACATTATAGATACTTGAAAAAATTGAATCTAAGCAACAGAATATATTAAGTAATATTAATTAAAAGAATGTTAATCGCTTAATGCTTTGCATCTAATTTGAATACGAGTATTTTACCCGAAGATCATATATTCTATATTGGGTCGGTTTTTACTTCTTTGTACAAAATAAAGGAAGTATTGTGATAGTAAAAAATTTCGGTTTTCAGATTTCAACGGAAATATCCATTTTGAACATCCCTGTATCCATTTTGACTAGTTTCGGCGTGATGTATGTACTTATGTACGTATCTCACATAACTCAAAAACGATTAACCGTAGGATGTTTAGATTGCTGATTTAGAACTGTTGTAACATCTAGTTGTGCACTTCCCTTTTTGATTGTAATCGTCTGAACCGAACGTATCCAAAAAAAGCCAAAAATCTCCAAAAATTTGGAATTTTAAATTTCTATTAACTGCAGTAATAAGCCCTTATCGAAGATTTTTAACGATTTATCATAAGTGGTACTTATTTTCATCGGTTCCAGAGTAATACCCAAATAAAACTTTAATTAATGAAATATTTGGATCTCACAAGCGAAAGGAATATCGGTTCGAATCCTACTTCTTCTCCTTTTTTTTTAATCTTTCTTTTAATTTAAATATTTTGATTTATTAATAATTATTAACCTCCGATTGTAAAAAAAGTTTTACGATAAATAATAATTCAATAATAACAATAAAACAAAAAATTATCAGAAGTTATTAATGAAATAAAATTTTATGTACTTTTAAAAATATGTAAATGCAATTTAATAGGCGTACAAGGAAGTTACGTGGTATCCACATAACAGTTCTTTAAATATAAAAGAATAATTTAAAATGTAATTATTTTTTTTAAATGTAGAGATGATCTTTATTTCGTTGTTGTTGAATGCAAAAATAAAAAAAATCGGTTATTATATACCCTGATGTAATCTTGATATATGACGTATTTACAGATAAAAATTTAAAAAAACGAGAAAACACTTAACATAAGAAAATAATACATTTCCCGCGTTCAAGAAAACCTTTGCTCACTTTCGGCAGTAGTCACTTAATATCAATTTTCCATATTAATTTTGTAGTTTTTAATTAGATGCATGTCTCTTCTTTTTGTTTTTTGGAAACTAATTCATCGTAGCGTTTTTGAAGGACTATATATATATATATATATATATATATATATACTTAAAATTTAAAAAAATTTATTAAATCGTAAGAAAATATAACCCCTTCAATTCTTTACATTGCCACAAAATGGGCACCAAATTAAGGTTAAGTAAGTTGTCATTAGTCGTTTTTAATTTGGGGTTACTTTTACCAGACGAAAATCGCTTCTCCCCCTGGAAAGGGATTTTATTTTATTAATTTAAGTGCATTTTAAATACAATAAAAAACTAAATAGTAATTGATTTAAATGTAATATTAGTTTGTAATAATATAAAATTTGTAGCTTTTGCATACCGTATAGGCTTATAATTTTTATGAATATAGATATTATATGTATATGTGTAAATAGCCGATGACGTGTTGCCCTTGAAAAAAGACATGACCATATGACAAGGGTCAAAACAGACAAAAAGACATGATTCTATTTTTGTTTAGTCGCTTATGATGATTACAACGATGACAATGACAAAAACAAATATGTCATCATAAATCATCCTTTAATAATACAGTGAGAAGCTCTTTCACTTTTCAGTTTCTTTTCTCCCACCCCTTTTAGGCCTTATATAAAACAACAGTAGTCGATGTTAAAAAAAATATATATATATAAAAATATTTTACAGCTATCAGAAAACATATTTTTAAATGATAGAGATGTGGTTGTTTTTTGTCAACAAAATATTCAAACAAGTCAAAGAATTAAAGATAATACATACGGTAACAATTTGTATACATGGCGCGACGTATCGTTGCCGATAAGTTTGAAGGTTAAAAATTAGCTTCATAATAAACATTTTATTCCCTCATTACTTTTTTTTATTATTAATTTATCCGACTGCGGTTTATAAATAAAATGAAAAAAGTAGCTTTTAATTTTTTTTAACCTCTCTCTATATTCTCATGTGAAACGCATAAAAAAGTTATGAAAATTTGCCGTATTTAGTGCATTATAAATATTTTTTTTAGTATCCTAGACAGATTTGGACTTTTCATCGTTTAACGGGTTTTCCAGTTATCGGTGATTTTAAAGGCTGGTTGTTTTATTCAGGAATGATTATTTTTAAAAATAAAAAATATAACTACAAAAGAAAAGAAGAATGTATGGAGTAAACATCGTTATGCGTTATTTAATTAAATAAAATAATAGGTGACAGATCAACTTTCAGACAGTTTTAATTCGTTAAAATGTACTTTTCGTGTTGTAGAAATAGCAGGCATTTAAGGTTTTTACCTTAAATATCTACAATTATATATATAAATAGTAATTAAGTGTAAAATAATTACTATTCAGAGACACCCCCCCCCCCCCAACTGCGTTTAAATATTTTCGTTGAAGGAAAAAATTTTACAAATCATACAGCAATTTTCTGGGAGCCTGACAAAACAACTAATGGCCAAACCCTCCAATGTCGCACGCGAATCATGCCAGGTAGGCCTTTAATTTTCCTGTTTAGCTTCAGGTAATTTACCTTTCAAATATTACTACGGAAGATGATATGTATGAGTGTAAATGAAGTGTAGTCTTGTACATTCTCAGCTCGACCGTTCCTGAGATGTGTGGTTAATTGAAGCCCAACCACCAAAGAACATCGGTATCCACGATCTAGTATTCAAATCCGTGTAAAAATAACATACTTTACTAGGACTTGAACGCTGGAATTGTCGACTTCCAAATCAGCTGATTAGGGAAGACGCGTTCATCACTAGACCAACCCCGGTGGGTGGATTTGCCGCGTAGGCCTGGCCCTTGACAAAGATGCGAGTACTAGATCCACAACAGTTCTATCTAGGGCCCTAGATAGAAGTTTATGCACCGTCACAGCCCAGAACAATATTAGTAGCAGCATATGTCGTTACCTTTTGACCTGTCTCCCTAAAGCATCAAATACGACAATATTAAGCTCGATCCGATGTCGACAGCATTACTTCTAATCGTACTGTCATCAAACTCTAAAAAGATTGTTTGTGGGAGCTCACCGGGCTCAAGCTGATCTCGGCGTAGCGCAGACCATTCGAGTTTTCAGAGTATATCGATTAATTTTTGTTCTGGTTTGAATGCATTGTAATTTTGAATAATACAGGGCCATTCACGGGAACCGGACGTTTTTAAAATAATCATAAAAAATTGAATATTTACATTAAAAAAGTTTTTTTGGTACTGAAACACTTGTTAAATCAAAGCATTTGTTACTTACTCGTGAACGAAAAATTATGTCCGGCAAGTGATGTCCATTTTGGGCAATACATTGTTGTAGCCTTTCACGGTAACCGGCCTCAATTCTTTGCAGCATGTGTACATCAATCTGGGTGACGTGATGACGAATTGCGATCTTTAGGTCCTCCAATGTACGCGGTTTATTGCCGTACACACGCGATTTTAGAAACCCCCGCAGAAAAATATTACCATCGAAATATTACCAATATTCCCATCGAAGGGACGCTTGCATTACGATGGATATTAAACTGACGGCGGAAATCTCGCTGAACAGCAGTTACGGATTCGTCATTTCGCTTAGAGGCGTTGATCTAGCGTCCACGGCTCCATCTCAACGACTAAAATGTAAATGCTATGAATAATGGAGACGTCAGACACCAGCCACGTGCCCCTCCCACCACGAACGCCCGAGTACAACCCACTTCAAAAATATCCGGTTCCCGTGAATGACCCTGTACAAGCAAATACACCGTTTGAATTTTTTAAATCGGAAGATCGGTTGTGAAGATATAACAATATTTCCGAATAACCGTGATCTGTTAGATCGAGAGTGTGTCTGATGCGTGTAAAATTTAGCCTTCAACCTACGCCGTTTGAATTTCGAAAATCTGACAATTGTTTGCAGAGATATTATAAGAGCACCCCATTGCAACTATCCAAAACAGCGTAACAAGTGCACCCGTTTGTTATCGGTTCATGGTGATCATTGGTCTAGCTTCTCGCATCACCTTACCACTATAGCCTCACACCCAGTCCCACGGAAAGCCCATTATTATTATACAGAAATGTTTTAAATATATTTTATTTTATTTTATTTAACGTAAATTTAATTCTATTATTTTGGTCATATTGTTCATTTGATCGACTCACAATTCAAACCCAGCTCGGCTCATCGTTCACAGTTCGTCGATTCAATTCATTAACGTTGTGGTTTTACTGGAAAATCTTTACTAGTATAGATATGTATATATATGGCCTATGATATATATGGCCTATGACACTCCCGGTAACGTAAGGATTCCAACACGGGGTCATATATTTAAATCGGTTTGGCCGTTGAGCTGCTACCGTGGAACGAACAAACATACATACATACATACATACATCCTAAATACATTACACTCCTTTTTGGGCAGTCGTGTAAAACTTGTTCGATCGTTAAGTTAATTAAAATCTAAGTTCTCATTAATGTTACATCGGAAGGACAAATAGAGGTCGAAAATAGGAGGGGAAAAACAATTAAATCGATAGCTGACTAAATATAACACGGAGAGAATAAAACCAATTAAATTAAAGAACAACAAATAGAAACGGATAAGAGACGGTATACCGCAGAACCCTTGAGTACAGATAGCAAGAATTCATTTCGAATAGATATCAACGAATTTTTAGAAGGAAAAGAATCGATAGATGTTTTACAAAATATTTCAATTTCGCAAAAAAAAATCGTTTCTTTGGTTTGGACTACATTTTATTGTAATTGATCTTTTCCCAAAAACTTTCAATAGGGTTGATATTTAAGAAATATTGTTTGTTGTTCGACCGGTCTGAATTCCCGAAAGGCGGTCGTGTTTATAATTAAATTAGATAATTCAAACAATGCTACAAGTATGAGATTTTAAAGAAATTTGATGTCGTTCTTAATTGATTCGTTATAGTATATATAAGGGAAAAAACAATTTTTATAGTCGTATTTGAGCTATAATATGAAAATCGTTTATCAGAATTAATGTGTTATTTCTTTTTAGATTAACATCACCGGCCGCTAGTGATCTTGAAACATACTCTTAGGATAAAATTGTTTTTCTGTTTTTGGGAGACGTTTTAAAGTCAAGAGAAAACTTCGTATGTTTAACGAATCAGGTGTATTGCGTAGTATGATGACACCGTTCAACCGACGAACAGCATCATCGTCCGTACACATTAAATACTTTAGGCGTCCGCACGTTAACGCCGATGGAATCTTAGTGGAAAGTCATTATTAAATAATTATTTTATTTTGTCAGTATAATTTAATAACAATTTAAATTAGGACGTATAATTTTAGTATTTAGTTAATAGTTTTATTAGCGTTAAATAACGGGCCGCACGTTGAAGAATAATAATTAGGTAAATTGTAAACTATAAATAACCGAAAATTAATACCTCAGAAAAGCTACAAAATAGACTTTAAAAACATTTTTATTTATTTTTGAAGAACTAATTAGGCTCTCTCTTAATACAGTATCATATTATAATAATACAATAAGCCTTTCCAAATTTAGAAAGGTCTGTGTGTGTGTTTCTTTCAAAACATACAGACACAAACGTAATAAAAATACAAAGATAGTGAAAAACAAGTAATATCTTTCTACAAAAGAAATATTTTCTTTTTCTGAGGAAAAAACTCTTCGGAAGAAATTATCTACTTATACTGAGACTTCTTGCGGTACTTTTTTCAACTAACAGTAACGTTTAAATCTAAAGAAATAATTCTGAATATTTCAACTCGTTATTTATTACAACGATCGATAAAAGTTACAAGAAATATCTTATAAAGATGTATTTTATTGAACATTAAACAAAATTTGTCGTTAAAAAGTCGTTTAATTTTATTTATAAATTCTTAGAAACGGCATAAATGAATTCTAAAAACAGCATAAATGAAACAAAAATTATTTTCAATGCCAAATATCTATATCATATCTTTACGGATGACTTGAAATTTACTAGTTCGCTTCATTTTAACAGTAAACAAATCTAAAATTATCAGATTCAATTCCCCAACATATTTATTTTTCTATTAATCTACGTACTTTTATTATTCTAAAATATTTCGTTAAAAAGAAAAAATTAAGAGAAAGCTAAAGAAAAATCACAATTATTTGTCAATTCCTTTTTAATCTAATACGACTTCACGCTTGTACGAAACGTGTATTTCTCTGGTTTCGAAAAAATCAAAAATATATTTTATTAATTGCGTAATAAAAAAATTATTTTCTCATTGTACTCGACATCTTAAACGATCAGCTTATTTAAAGGAACAAATTATTAATTTTTTTTTAACGGCAAAGATTGTTAAAAAAAAAATTGATTTACATATTCCAAACGTTGCCTGCCTGCACAATTTTTCCCTTCTACCTGTCCCTCCAATATTAAAGCGACTATTCCAAGATACCTTAGTATGTGGCTTATAAGTCTGTCTCTTCTTTTAACTATATTTTTCCAAATGCTTCTTTCTTCATCGATTTGCCGCAATACATCTTTATTTGTCACTTTATCCACGCATCTGATTTTTTACATTCTCCTATAGCACCGCATGTCAAAAGCTTCTAATCTTTTCTTCTCAGGTACTCCGATCGTCCAAGTTTCACTTCCATATAAAGCTACGCTCCAAACATATACTTTCAAAAATCTTTTCCTGACATTTAAATTAATTTTTGATATAAACAAATTATATTTCTGTATGAAGGTTCGTTTCGGCTGCGCTATTCGGCATTTTATATCGCTCCTGCTTCGTCCATCTTTAGTAATTCTATTCCCAAATAACAAAATTCTTCTACCTCCATAATCTTTTCTCTTCCTATTTTTACATTCAGTGTCCATCTTCGTTATTTCTATTTCATTTCATTACTTTTGTTTTGTTCTTGTTTATTTTCATGCGGTAGTACTTGTGTAGGACTTTATTCCATGCTGTTCATTGTTTCTTCTAAATCTAAGATTAGAATATCGTATTTATAAAACGGTTAACTATAGATGTAGGATATGACAAATAAGTTTAAAATATTCGTACTGAACAAAACGGAAAAAGAGGAATCCAATCATCGAATAACAGCATCTTTGAAAATAAAATTAAAAGGTTCAGATGATAAAAAGCGCAAGGATGAGTAGTGATCATGGTGAAGCAAATATGATAAAGAAGAGTTAAAGAAAAACAATTAAAAAAAAAAAAAAATCTGTAAAGAAACCGGAATAAGTTATAATGTCAATAAAGATAATAGTTAAATACTTATGATGTACAATAATAATTAAGAAAGGGACGTTTGTTTAGGTTAGGTTAAGTTAAACGCAAGGGTTAGTTTGTGTATTATTTATGCGATAGAAACGATCAATTATGGAAAGATCAAAACAACCCTTATCGGCAAGGGGTGGTGATGTGGGTAATTTTGAAGATAATTTATTTGCTCGTTTTGTTATTGTTGTCGCTTTTAAGGGTTGTTTGTATATCGTCATCTGTAAGGGCATACCACCCTCTTTTAACACTTAAAAACTATCCTTTAATGTCTTTCTTTCACTAAATCTCTAACGGTACTCTGTTTAATAGTTTTACTATTATGTTGCTGATTTCGATAGCGTTTATTAAGACGAGAAGTTTACATAAAAAGGTCCTAATATGGAAAAATGTTAAATCCTAGAAAGCTGAAATTTTATATACTTATCTAAAACTATAGGTAGATTTGCAGAATTACTTTGAAAAAATTGCAAAAAAAATCAGCGTCGATAATACAACCAAAACTGTACTTTAAGATGTTTTAATATCACTGCGATTTGACTTTTGTATATTCAGGGGCGTACGCAAGGAAAGGTTACCGGGTTTGAACCCCCCCCCCTCACAATCATGAAGGTTTAAATACTTTTTAATATTAGGCCTATAAAAACATCTATAAATTTACACATATATATTTGAGAAACTTTTTATTCTCTCCTCTGATTTCTCACTGTCAGGGTAACAAAATCTATCGATATAAGATCCAGTCCGCCGCCCTTCCTTCTTCAATAATCGATAATATATTTTAGAAGTTATATAACCTCTACAAATAACCGTTGACTGAAATATATAATTATTGTATTGTATAAATGTAATAATGGCATGTGGCTCTGGTACAAGCATCTTTATTATACAAAATGAAATAGATGTTAAAAGTGGTTAAAAAAATTGTAGCCTAAGGTTGTAAAAAAAAACCGTTAACAAGATTTTATTAGGGTATTTCTGAATTTAACCCAACGGATTCGTCTACTGGTGAACGCGTCATCCCAAATCAGCTGATTTGGAAGTCAAAATTCCAACGTTAAAGTCCTAGTAAAGATAGTTAATTTTATACAGATTTGAATACTAGATCGTGGATATCGCTGTTCTTCGGTGGTTGGGTTTCAATTAACCATACATCTCAGGAACGGTCAAACTGAGACTGTACAAGACTACATTTCATTTACACTCATACACATCATCCTCTGAAGTACTTCTTTTCTTTTTCCTGTTTAGCCTCCGGTAACTACCGTTTAGATAATTCTTCAGAGGATGAATGAGGATGATATGTATGAGTGTAAATGAAGTGTAATCTTGTACAGTCTCAGTTCGACCGTTCCTGAGATGTGTGGTTAATCGAAACCCGACCGCCAAAGAACACCGGTATCCACGATCTAGTATTCAAATCCGTGTAAAAATATCTGGCTTTAGTAGGACTTGAACGCTGTAACTCTCGACTTCCAAATCAGCTGATTTGGGAAGACGCGTTAACCACTAGACCAACCCGGTGGGTTCTGAACTACTACCTGAACGGTAATTCCCGGAGGCTAAACAGGAAAAAGAAAAAGGGTATTTATGAATGTGTTACATTCAAACATTGTAAAATAAATATATCTAACACTATACAGTAATAATGATAATAATAACAACACACAAAATTTAAATTACCGATGTCAATCGTAAACAATTTTAATAATGACCCCCCATAACAAATTTTGTTACCGCACAGTGTATATATGTAATAATACAACTTTTTATATATGTAATAAATATAACCGTTTTCCGTAATTGTTTTATCTATGGATCGAGTGTGCCTTTATAGTTTATTATGGCTTTTACAGTATTATAAAAGAAATGTGATTATGCAGTGTTAAAAAATCTTACACTAAACTGAATTCGAACACCAAGATTTCGAATGAAATGACCAAGACGCTATCACATTTGTATAAAGAGGTCTTAATATTAATTTTATTAATTCTTTTTTTTTTTTGTAGGGTTAGAATTCTCTATTAAATATATCTTTAATATAACTCTACGAAACTTAAAAAAAAAGTTGTGTAAAAGTTTTAAGTTTTCTAATACTTATTATGTTTTATACACGAAATATAAGACCAGTTTTTCCTCTAAGTGTTCGATGTGAGCACCATTCCCTTACGCGGCACACATCAAACCGATAGGAGAGTTCATCAGGTACTTTAATCGGTAAGTCTGGAATAATCGAGGCGACAGCTGCCCAATCCTGCGTCTCAAGTAGGAGGTCAGCCGGTAGTACATACACCGGCTGATCTTTTAAAATTGAGAAATATTACATAGCTGTAAAACCCCAATATTCATTTTATATGACTATGTAAAGATAAATTAGATTAAGTGGGAACGGTCATTATTTTGCCTTCGGTATGGCCGGCCACATGAGGAGGGACGGCACACAGGAACCTCGCTGTTTATGTCATGTAGATCGCACGGACATGCACCCGGAGGTCGAGGATGTAAGGTGGCCCCATCTACGCCAGCACCATGAATATGTACACAGCCTCATCCGGGAGGGGTGAGAGGCTCCGGCGTTTCATCTTCGATGATCTATTGCAGTGCCGTTGGGAGGAAAGTAAGAGGGTCGAGGCGTTAAGACCGGAGTCCCGGTGAGAAAAACCTTTTGGGATCCCCTCATTTGAGGCACGGCAAGCGAGGGAGACTTATTCCCGGCTGCCTGGACGGGGCCTTGTGCTCTTTCGAGGTAGTTTGAGGCGTTGGTATCCCTTGGAGTTGAGCTTATGTTTGGTCGCGAATCCGGTCCAAGGGGCGGGGAAATCGATAGGGAAAAAACTGGGAGTTAATAAATTTCCTTAATAATGTCCAGAAATAATGAAAAAGATTGTTTTTGAATTCATTTTAGGAAATAGATTATAGCAAATTCAAATTTGAATTGTTTTTTATACGGGGAAAAAATTGACTATATAGAAACAAAGAAAGAAAATCAGATCTATGCTAAACGGTTATTAACAAAGACAAAAAAATTGAATATATCCTTGGCAGGAATGCCAAGGATACATTCCAAGAAATAAAATAATAACACTATAATTTCTATTTGTAATAACTACTGCTAAGATACGGAATAATTATTATTTAAGTACGCGAGGAAAACTAAAAGAAATTGAAAGAAGCGTTTGATCCGTTGCAAGTTTTTCTGAATATCTCCCAAACATTAAATTGGTCACAAAATTAGTTTATAATAATGAAGTTTATAAGTAATTATAATTATAATTAGTTTATTATAATTAATAAATTAGTTTATAATATACGAGAGTTTCAAAAAACGTACTTATAAACAAAAAAGTACATAGTCGAAAATTTCTTTGTTCTTTGTTGATTAACGATAGAGACCAGCATCTAATCATCTAGATATTTTTTTAGATGTTATTGATATTTTATTAGATTCATTAGATCTTTTTTTTTTAATTCCTTATTTAATTTTGCTTAATCTTTAACATAGTAGAAATTCCAAAATAATTAAACACGTTTAGGAATCATTTAAAGGGATAAAGGGAAATTTTTTATTTATTGTGTTATGGATTTCAAATTGTTAAAACATCAGCTTTAGAAATATATAGTCATAATTGAATGAAATGATACTAAGATAATTTAAAAGAAATATCTATGCTTGCAAGCTTTTTTCTACGATGTAAAATATTAACTTAGTAAAATGAAATAATAATACGCGATTCATTTCATAATAATACGTTTTGAGTTCATTAGATTAGATCAAATTTTCGTTATTTCGATACATGAATTCGTACACTTATTTAATTAGTTCCTTTCGTTTAACGTTGACAAAAAAATTTATATATTTTTGGATTTAAATTCTCTGATAATAAAAAATTGAAGATTTTTGACTTGTGATTTTGTAAAATGTTAACATAAAAGATTCAAATCTAGTGAAAAAATTAATTATTAAATAATTTTCATTTAAAAATTTAGACTTCTGTATAATTTTTATTCGACCGGTAAGTGTACGTGTCGGCATGTTCAGAAAATAACAGTTTTTGTATGAACTGAAAAAAAAAACCTGTTATACAAAATGTTTACTTAAAATCTAAAACTAGTCGTTTCGATTGTTAAACGATAACAATCAACGGGTGATTCAAAAAGAATTTTACAACTTTAAAAGCATATACAAATTTATTGAGATTAACTTACAGAATCGGTAGATATCTCATTTCATAGAAAAACAAATCAAGTGTGTTATCCAACATTCACTTTGTTTCGATACGTCTTCCGTTTGTAATGCGACATACATCTCACCTGAAGTCGATTTCATTTCAAACTATAGCCAGCAAGTCGTGCTTTATTTCTACAGCTGCGTTGTCAATGCGAAGTCTTAACTCAATAAGATTGGCAGGTAAACCTTGATCTTTAATGAAACCCCACAAGAAAAAAATGTATCCGGGTCAAATTCGGGGAACGAGCTGACCATGTGATTGGACCTTCACGAACGATCCACAGGCCTGAGAATCGAATATCAAGAAAATCTCTGATTTCTAGACGGTAAAGAGGTCCTTGTCTTGCTGATAATAATGGGGTCCGTATTGATCATTATCGTCTAACTTAGGAAATGGAAAATTTTGAAGCACGTTAACGGTCGCTGCCCGGTAGAAAAACGGTCCAAGTCTTTATTTTCATAGAACAAAAAACATTGACCTTAAAGCTATCACGAATGTGCAGAAAAGTTTCGTGAGGGTTTTCGATAGCCCATATTCGGCAGTTATAATTGTTCACCTGGCCGCTGATGTGAAACGTCGACTCATAACTAAAAGCTACATTGTCTTAAAATGTATCGTCGTTTACAATTTCTTACTTTTCCTTCCAGATAGCGCTATAGCAGAGCTACAGATTTAGAAGGTAAAGTATTTTAATCGGTCAAATTTTGGTATATGCGGTTTTCACCGTTTTGATACTTAAGGAAAACAAAAAACCAAAAAGCTGAATGGAAATTTTCCGGATGTTAATGTTCGTACGTATGTGTCTGTGTTTGATAAAATCACCTTATATCTCCAAAACTTCTAGACCGATTTTCACCAAACTTTTTCAGATTACTTCTATATACGAAGTAGTAATGCCGTTAAATTTTCAACCTAAAAGGTCAAAGGTATGAGGCTACAGAGTTAGGTCACCGTCTCTCAGTATCTCGAGATTTCGTCTAATCAAGATCATTTTTTTCTTAGGCGCATTTGTTAACGATTAAAAAATAACAATATGTGCAAAAAATAACAAAATCGCACCCCCCCCCCCCGCTCCAAAAAAATGCTCTTGAAGTCGTCTGCTATGTTATGACACCTCAGGTGAGCGGTAGAATTAAATAACTCAATAATATTTATAGTGTAAATAAGTAATTCGGTCTGGCCATGTCTGGAACTCGATTGCTCGGTCGATTCGGTATACCTGGTACGTTAAGCCTCGTGGCTACACCAGTATTCGTTAACAAAACGATTAAAAAATAACAATTACTGTAAAAAATTATTATTTGTAAAATCGCATCCCCACCCAAAAAAATTCTATTTTATTCGTTTGCTATGTTGTGACGTTACAATGATCGGTAGAATTAAATAAAAGTATAATATTTTACGTGTAAATAAAGTAACTCGATCTGGCCGGGTCTCGAACTAGGTCGACTTGGTACCTGGTGCGTTAAGCCTCGTAGCTACACCAGTTTGCCGACCGTACAAGTGAAATTTGTTCCTTATAAGTTGTGAAATAACATTAGTTTAGTTAGTACCGACTGTCACTGCTAGCACCACTTCACCCCCGCGAATTAAATACGGTATGTGCGCGAGCTTTAGTTAAAATAATTAAATTGAAAAAAATATTATATTTAAATAAAAAGATAAATATTTTAAATTAAGTTGTGCGTCAAAAAAATTCGCGTAACGGGAAAGTCTTACATCAGTGTTGTCAGCTTTTTTTTTTAATTTTTGGTCGAATATTTAGAATTATATAATACCAATATAAAAACTGTGTTTTCAGCGACCACAGAAACTCTCCATCAAGATATTTTTTATGTACTTTTTATAATTTTATTTGCTAAATTTTAAATGCTCTTCCAGCTTAGTTCAGTCGTATTAAATCCACCATTTTGATATGAGATTCGTTTTTAACGATCATAAAAATATTGTAGATTCTAAATTTACCGATGATAATACTTTAATTATTAATTTATATATTTTTTAACATTGTTTTTGAGTTAAAATGTGTGTATACTTTTATTATTGAGTTTTTGTATCGCTGGTAAACTTGCGCGTATTCTAAATAGATCGCGATTTGATTTTTAGTAAAATTTAAATAATAGATTTCATACAAATTCATAAAAATTGAATTATTTAAAAAAAAAAATATCCTTTTTATATATTTATTTGTATTTCATTAACCACATATAAAGTGGAACATCAAGAGTAAGTAAAATTTAAACGAATATTTCTGTAGGTAGAATAAAAAAAGGAAATGAAAAAAAAAATAAGTGGACGAACTGTCAACCCTAAGTATTATCAGTTCCATAAAATATAAACGTACGTTTATATTATGAGGGTACATATATAAGATAAGAACCCGCTGCGATAAAAGTGTATCGCATATAACTGAAGCATTGTTCTTTTTTAAGCAGGGTGACCATTAAGGTTTTTCCCTCCCACAAGTAAACCGGCAATTGTATTGCTCTTTCAACCGTAGAATTCCCTTTCCGTTATCGTATTTGTTTTTAAGTATATTTAAAATTATAGTTTAAAAATATATATTTTTTTTAAACGACAGCGGCTTGGAATTTTTCTGTAATCCCTGCTTTTGAAAAAATAAACATTTTAATCGTACAAATTCTTTCCTTTTTTTTTTGTCTTCAGGCATTTGACTGGTTTGATGCAGCTCTCCAAGATTCCCTATCTAGTGCTAGTCGTTTCATTTCAGTATACCCTCTACATCCTACATCTCTAACAATTTGTTTTACATATTCCAAACGTGGCCTGCCAACACAATTTTTTCCTTCTACCTGTCCTTCCAATATTAAAGCGACTATTCCAGGATGCCTTAGTATGTGGCCTATAAGTCTGTCTATTCTTTTAACTATATTTTTCCAAACGCTTCTTTCTTCATCTATTTGCCGCAATACCTCTTCATTTGTCACTTTATCTACCTATCTGATTTTTAACATTCTCCTATAGCACCGCATTTCAAAAGCTTCTAATCTTTTCTCCTCAGATACTCCGATCGTCCAAGTTTCACTTCCATATAAAGCGACACTCCAAACATACACTTTCAAAAATCTATTCCTGACATTTAAATTAATTTTTGACATAAACAAATTATATTTCTTACTGAAGGCTCGTTTCCCTTGTGCTATTCGGCATTTTATATCGCTCCTGCTTCGTCCATCTTTAGTAATTCTACTTCCCAAATAACAAAATTCTTCACCTCCATAATCTTTTCTCCTCCTATTTTCACATTCAGCGGTCCATCTTTGTTATTTCTACTACATTTCATTACTTTTGTTTTTTTCTTATTTATTTTCATGCGATAGTTCTTGCGTAGGACTTCATCTATGCCGTTCATTGTTTCTTCTAAATCCTTTTTACTCTCGGCTAGAATTACTATATCATCAGCAAATCGTAGCATCTTTATCTTTTCACCTTGTACTGTTACTCCGAATCTAAATTGTTCTTTAATATCATTAACTGCTAGTTCCATGTAAAGATTAAAAAGTAACAGAGATAAGGAACATCCTTGTCGGACTCCCTTTCTTATTACGGCTTCTTTCTTATGTTCTTCAATTATTACTGTTGCTGTTTGGTTCCTGTACATGTTAGCAATTGTTCTTCTATCTCTATATTTGAACCCTAATTTTTTTTTTAAATTAGGGTTTAATTTTATTCTTTCCTTTATTTTTAAAACATCTGAAAACATATATTCTTTTAAAAAAATTTTTTTTTTTCTTAAGTAAAACAAAATTTCTTTAATTTAACCGATTTTTTTTTTTTTTTATATCACGTGTTTATATAAATTTCCACGTAAGAGTAATTTTCTTGGGTTTTTTATGAAATGTTTAGATATCACGTTAAGAAACATTTTATAAATTATATAAAGACAAAAATTAATAAATACAGATAAAAATAATTAATAATGTAATATTTGCTAAATAATGTTGAAATTAAATAAAATAACACAGAATAATGTAAAATGAAGAACACAGTACTTAGCCGATAATTATATCTGACGAGGGTTTAACATTCAAAATTTTTACTTCTGTAAAATAAATTAATGAATTTTTTTTTTTTTTTATAAGAGGTGTATAGTTTACTACCGTAAAAAAATTACTACATATAAATAACAGACTGTATAAAAATACAGGTATATCGAGTCAAGCGATACGATAATTATTTCTCGATTATATGTAACGAGAAAACGGAGAATGACGAATATGTTGCGATAAAAAAATGGCACGACGTCGTGGAAAATTTTGTAAACAACACAATGAAAGTCGGCTTTAAACTCACGTCCTAATGTTTCGTAGGTCGGTTTTATTCTATAAACAAGCTACTTGTAAATACGCCGTTATACAGTACACGATAATTTAATGAAAATCTGGAATAAAAACATTATTTCATCCCGATATATGTATATTTGGCGCGGTTTATCGTTGTTTGAGAGATAATAAAATCGGTTTTTCATCATAATAACGGGAAAAAATTACCCTTAAATCTTATTTTACTCAAAGATCTACGTCGTGTATTAATCTGTACAATATCGGTTTGTAATTGAAAAGTTTTCATAAAAAAACGGAACGAAATGATTGTAAATATCACAATGTTATAAAACCCAACCGATCTGATTAACTTGGAAAATTTCTTTTTAAATTGAAAGACGGTTTGGTATCTTTTACTCGCTTTTTCGATTTTCAGTTAAAATATACATCTCCATATAAATGTATAAAAAATCTGTATTTCTTTATTCTTTTTCTTTTAAAGAAATAAACCAAACAGAAAACTAAAAAAACAACAGATAAATATTAAAAATAAAAACACGACTGCCAGAAAAAACTGATCTAAAATAATTAAAAAGCGTGTGATGACAATTTTGTATACAGAATGTCCTTTAAAGGTGAGGCCAAACTAGGTCCGAAAATACATATTTTTATCTGACCGCCGTTTTGTGTTTTTTACGAAATAATCTATTTTTCAAGAACGGTAGAAGACCGTGTATTTTAAACTAACATTTTTTTAATAGGGAAAAAAACAACGATACTCTTCGTCGACAAATTTCAAAATGGCAGTCGTTTCAATTTTTCAATCTAAAATATCTTACGAATTATTAAACTTATCAAATTGTGTTATATTATAAAAATTATGAAGAATTTCTTTGTAATCAAAAGGACACCTCAGTCGTAAAAATCCGACGACAAACAACAATGTTATTGCAAAAAAGTAGGCCTAAACCGATATGGCGGCCATCTTGTTTTTTTTAATTTTCGTGACTCACTTGATAACTAAATCAAATTTTCTACAAAACAGAAACCACGATAATAATAACAAAATAAGATGGCTGCCATATCGGTTTAGGCCTACTTTTTGCAATAACACTGTTTTTTGTCGTCGAATTTTTATAACTAAGGTGCCCTTTTGTTTACAAAAAGGTGTTTCATAATTTTTATAACAACACAATATGATAAATATAATAATTCCTAAGATATTTAAGATTGAAAAATTGAAACGACCGCCATTTTCAAATTTGTCGACGAAGAGTATCGTTATTATTTTCATTTATTTTTTTTTTTAATTTTTTTTTTTTGTTTAACCTCCGGGTCCGCAGTCAACCAATTATTTCCGCATGAGATCAGTGTTTTGTAGCGTGTATGAAGAATTCCATGCCTGACCGGGATTCGAACCCAGGACCACCGGGTGAAACACCGAGACGCTACCACTCGCACCACGGAGGCCGGCTATTTTTTCCTATTAAAAATTGTTACTGCAATTAAAATTTTGAACTTTATTTTAAACTATCTCCAATGAAAAATAATTTGTTTCTTAAAAAACACAAAACGGTGGACAGTCAAGGAATAAAAACGTATTCGAACTTATGTTGAGTGGACATTTTTTCTTCAGTATGTTAAGTAGAATCACTTTCTTGAGTTTGGCATCACCTTTTAAGGACACTGTACAGTATAATGTTTTAAATTTAAATATATATATATAGCCTATGACACTCTCGATAATGTAAGAATTCCAACGCGGTATCATACATCTCAACCCCGTAGGGGAAGACGCCCAGCTTGTGACGATTCCGGTCGCCACACCTCCCTCCTGTGTTCCTTACCGTGATGGGCTTTAACGAGAGTCGTCTTATAGACCATCAACTGATTACACCTCACAGTAATAACCCAAGCCTCGGTTGGGATGCCACCGATGTAAATGCATCGGTAAACATTTACATCGGTGATTTTTAACTCGACTTTTGCCTTCGCTGCAAGCCTCATACGGACATCTTTAATGTCCTACATCGTTGCCCTCTAAACTACATAATCGAGTTCGCGGAAGCACGAACTCCGCGCCTAGTTCTACATTTTACATAGCCAATTTATAAATGTCGCTTGGATCGAGACGATAGAAAAAACAACATACCACCAGCAATGTTGCTCGCAAAAACGGAATTACTCCTAGCTCCCTTAGTGAACTCATTTTAGTTCATACCCCAGACTTAGGTGAAGTTACGGATTCCGGTATGGTCCACTAGAGAGAGGCGGACGCGGTATCATACATCTAAATCGGTTCAGCCGTTGAGCTGTTCGGTGCTACATACATACAACCTAAATACATTACATTTTTTTTTAGGTAGCCGTGTAATAATAACTTAAGATTACAAATCAGTTTTTTTTTTTTTTTTTTTTTTTTTTTACCAACCCGTTGGTTTGTTCTAGTGGTGAACGCGTCTTCCCAAATCAGCTGATTTGGAAAGTCGAGAGTTACAGCGTTCAAGTTCTAGTAAAGCCAGTTATTTTTACACGGATTTGAATACTAGATCGTGGATACCGGTGTTCTTTGGTGGTTGGGTTTCAATTAACCACACATCTCAGGAACGGTCGAACTGAGAATGTACAAGACTACACTTCATTTACACTCACACATATCATCCTCTGAAGAATTATCTAAACGGTAGTTACCGGAGGCTAAACAGGAAAAGAGAGAGAGAATATTTTTTAAAAATTAAGTTAGAAATATTTTAATATTTCATAGGTCTAAGTTTATCGTACTAAAAAAAAGTGTTGTTAATTTTTACAAATTCATAAAATTATTTTGTTAAATTTTGAAAAATAAAAGTTGGTTTTTTTTTTTTTTGATAGACATTGTTAAATCAATTTTCTCAGAATAAAATTTTCTACACATTTTGATAAAACTTTACGCATTTAATAGTCATTTAAGTTATATTTTAAACATAAAAAAAAGTTTTAGTCACCGAATCTTTCTCTTTTACATTGGACATCATGCAAACTACGTAAAATACAGTTCTAGGACCTGTCTTTTTCTTCTTCTATTTTTCAGGTCAAAAACCTTAAACAAAATCATCTAGTTTACCCGTAATATATTGAAATTTTACAGGGAGGAACTGAAATCCGCGCGAAATATTTCACTAGCCGTAATTAAAAAACAAACCGTTTTCGGATGAACTATTTTCCTGATTTAAAGCTCTAGAATCGGTTTGCAGATTATTTCTTTTTCCTTTTGAATCACCAGCACATTGAATCCTCAGAGTTAAAAATGAAAAACTACTAGCGAAGAAATTACAAACTTAAATTTAAAAGGAAAGGCTTGATTATCTTTTGAGGGGAAATGGATCGATTAAAACAGCGATAGAAAGTGGAAAAGAAGAAAGATTATAATAAAAGACGATTAAAAGAACTCGAAGGTTAAATCGGAAACACAAGTGAAATGGAGACATACATCATGCGAGGGACTTTACTCAAAGGAGATGATGCGGATGACAGTTATGTATAACTCCATATTTTTTTTTATCGTCGTTCCATACTTTACTTTCGTTTTCTAAAATACTGTAATAATACATATTTGTGTACATGAGTGTTTCTCTCTTTCTTTTTCTCCGTGTGTGTGTGTGTGTGTGTGTGTGTGTGTGTTTTATGTATTTTTTGTGGTCAAGTATTTAAATTTATATAACAGTTAATGTTTCTCACATTACACGCTAACATTTTTATGAAATTATATATATATAATAAATAAATAGATTCCATTAAATTTTAAAAAATTGTTGAGTCTTTGGAGAAGACATTCAAGAAAATAAAGCCTATGGAAACTCTTGGAAATTTACCAAAATAAAAACCGCATTGTTTTTTGTTTTCTTCTTTTTTTAATTAAAAGTTAGAAAGTAAGAACAAAAAAAAAAATATATAGGGAAAAAAATATTTCGATAACGCAGACAAAGAAAAAACTCTAGATGGCTAGCCGTTCGTCTCCACTTCTCTTCTAATGGTTTTTGGTTTGTTAACAAATTTGTCTGCAAGTTGAAACGTGACACATTCCCGAACACTTGTAACCCTCTTTTTCTTCATATATAGATACTTTTCATTTTACTACCCTTAATGGTCCCAGAGCGGTGAACGATAGATTATACGCAATGTAACTTACACACACACACACACACACACACACACACACACACTCACTCACTCCCCCTTACTTTGACAACACGTGTCTTTAGTTTTTACACCCTATTCCTTAAATCATTTCTACTTGCGTAAGCAATAAATAATATCATAATTTATAAGGGCGGGTTAAAATATTATTATGAAATGGTGTTTTCCAAAATATCATAAAATATTATAAACGAGAAGAAAAATAATTATAAATCATATTAGCCTAATAATAATAATAATTTGTTTTTATTTTTTCTTTCTTTCTCCTGTTCAGCCTCCGGTAATTATGTTTCAGATAATACTTATTATCAGAGGATAATATGTATGAGTGTAAATGAAGTGTAGTCTTGTACAGCTTCAGTTCGACCGTAGCTGAGATGTGTAGTTAATTGAAACCCAATTACCAAAGAACACCGGTATCCACAATCTAGTATTCAAATCCGTGTAAAAATAACTGACTTTACTAGGACTTCAGCTCTGGAACTTTCGACTTCCAAATCAGCTGATTTGGGAAGACGCGTTCACCACTAGACCAACCCGATGGATAATTTGTTTTTACCTGATTTTTATAAGTTACGGTGATATTTATATATATATATATATATATATATATATATATATATTTTAATTTACAGTACCAAATTGCAGGTGTTTATTAAGTCATTCTAATGTTTTGTAAACAATTATATATATATATATATATATATATATATATATTCTGGATATATATATATCCAGTATGTTCCACGAAGAAAGCGACGTACTTCATAGGTGGATTCCTCTCATCAAAATATTGAAAACAGTTTTCACATAAAACGTAGGTCATAAACGTTACTTCTAGCGAAAAATTTCACCCGGAATCCAGCTCCCTCGTTGAAATGAAATCGTACTGAAATTTTTAGGACGTTAATTTTGGGACGGAATTAATAGTTTCCTTTGGTTTTTGACCTTAAAAATCGAATAAAATAGGTTCCAGAACAGAATCTCTAGTAGTTTTCTTGATATCCGAAGTAAAAATGAATAAATTGTTGTCTTAAACCGTTTATTTAGATTTGTAATTTAATAATTTTTTTTTAAATGACTAATAAATACGTTAAATTTCTTAAAGAAACGTAGAGAATTTAATTCTAAAAATAATAATGTAAATAAATCCAATAATAAATCAAACTAAATTTGTTCACGGAACATTCTGATTTTTTTTTTTTGAGATCGTACTTTAAATATTTAAAAATCCTCTGGCGTATTTAAAATAAAAATCTGTCGAGGCCAGAGCCGGGAAACTTAAACGGTCCTTTATTTTCACACGGGAATAAAATCGGGTGTTATTTTTATATTTTTAATCAAGAATCGAAAAAGTTTTCTTTAGTTTTTCATTATTATTTCTTTCTTTAACGTCGAATTATGAAATTACATATTAGAAAAGCGATCGAAGATTGAAAAAAACTTCCATAATTTTTAATGATTTAAAGTTTCTAATATAGTAAAGGTTGTAAAAAAATTCTAATAGATTAGTTTTACATTAATATTCGGTGTTCCACGAAGATACCGACATACTACATAGGTGTATTTCTCTCATAAAAATAATGAATAAAGTTCATATAAACGTAGGTCTGGGAACGCTTCGTTAGCGAGTTACGTCTAGCGAAAGATTTCACCCGGAATTCAGCTTCCCCACTCGGTGAAATCTCTCCGGCATTCAGTGAAATGAGGTCGTACTGAAATTTTTAGGATGTTAATTGAGGCGTTTAACAAATTTTAAACGCTTTTGAACATCTTAAGTTTCCCGGCTTTGGCCTCGACAGGTTTTTATTTTAAATACGTCGTAGTTTTTTTAAATATTTAAAGTACGATCTCAAAGAAATGAGAATGTTTCGTGAACAAATGAACAAATTCGGGTCCGATTTAGCTTTCATGATGGAAAATATATAAATTTTTAGTAAAAAAAAATTGTAAAAACAAGTGCCAGAAATTATAAAATGAATTTAAATTCTTAAATCGGATCCCTTAGGATCGCCCTCTTTTTTGTAAATATCCTATATTGTCTACGTTAATAATTGATACGGTTGAAGCTTCAGTCGTGAAAATTAACGTTAAAAAAAAGTTCATGTTTTAAGAACTGGTTCCAATTCAGGCCCATCTTTTTGGGGGCTTAAAGGTTTATTTAACGGAATAATTATTTACTTCGATGAGCTCGGCACCGATCCGATGCAATTTCATTCAATAAAGATAAAACAAGTATAATTTGAAAAAAAAAATTGACATTGTATCCCCTTTCCTAACACCGTAAAAAATCGGTTGTCAAATCCGGGATGTTTATATAGGATGCCCAACGAACAACGGAAAACTTTCAGGACATTCTACTGGTGAAAATAATGAAAAAAGTTCGTATAAGCATAGGTTTGAAAACGCTTTGTTTTTGAGTTACGGCTACCGAAAGATTTCGCCCGGATTTCAGCTCTTCTAATAAAAAAAAAGCCCTTATTGTAATTTTTGGGACCAAAATTAAGGAATAGAGTCGGTGGTTTCTTATGTAATTTGATACAAAAAATTGGTCCCAGAACTGTAACTTCAGATTTTAATATATCCGTCGTAAAACAGAAAATTCTGACTCGAAAAACAAGTGTTTTTAGGTTTGTAGTAAGTAGTATATACCTTTGTTAAATAACTAATAAATGCGGAAGATTTAGTAACAAAACCAATTTTACTCCGTAATTTGGCTCCCAAAAATTACAGTAGGAGTTCTTTTTATTAGAAGAGCTGAAATCCGGACGAAATCTTTCGCTAGACGTTAATTCGAAAACAAAACGTTTCCAAATCTGTCGGCTTTGGTGGTAGGCTATCAAAACCGCTTATTATATTTTCTTGTGACTGATTCAGATTCAATCTTACTGCGAATACTTTTTTATCCGTCTACTGCTAGCAGTTCTAAGAATTTACGTCGTTCATTTTATAATGAATTGAATAAATAAATTTAGCTCGTCTTTAAAATCGAATTAATCAAGTAAATATTATAATAAGTGCAAAATTGGAATCGATCGTAGTTAATCGTGAAAAGTTTATGTAGCATTGTGATTAAAAAAGATGCGGAGTTGTACAGTTTTAAAAAAACGGTCTCAGCGACAAACCTTTGCCTTAAAAATGAAGTATATAACGCAATTAACAACAACAGAGAGACGTAAACCGTGTATAACGTCAGAAGTGGAATTAATAGGTTCGTCTATTAAAATAACGACGGTTATTTCTCTCCGCTGCACCTTTTTTATCTCTTGTTAAGAAATATTAACACAGTGGCCGATTTGAAATGAAACTTTTTTGTAAACAGTCACGCAAAATCGGATAAAAATTTACTTCTTAACTGAATAAAAATTAGAAAATCATTACCGAGTCACAAACACACAAACGAGTCGATACGTCAACTTTCTTCCGATCAGGATCTCGCTTTGCTCGATCGATATAGTATGCGTATTATATACTACGCGCTTACGCGTGGAAATTTTTATTAAATATCCGATAACTTAATGCGAATTTTGATGTCATTATATTAATTTACTGATAAATTCTGATATTTTACTCTTAATATATTTATTTGTTTATAACTGACCTAATTATTACTTTTTTTGCAACTGAAAATAATGTTGTTTAATTTTATTCATTTTTAAAAATTAAATCTACTATTCCTGCAAGAATTATATTGCGCGCGTTAATTTTATACATTCACCCATATATTTTCCTGGTATTTATGTCATCAAATATCATTTGTTGTTTGTTGTAAAGGGTAACAAAATATTAGATCCCGTACTGTGTTTTTCCGTCCCATGAACCGTAACGAAAAAACGTATAACCTTTTTGATATCCCTTTTAGACAAATCATATTACATAAACCAATCGAAGCGGTTTCTTTAATTTTGTTTTAGGTATTTCTGATTAGGGCATATATTTAGGCTTTTATTGTAATTTTATTACAATATTAATTTTAATACTTTTTTTGTAATAAAAAACCATTTGGAAGTAAGTTGTTTGTAATCTATAAATATCGAAGAGTGGACTTTTTTCACTCGGAAAGCGGCTACGTCCACCTCTCTTAAGGTGCCAGATCGCGCTTATTTATCGGCACACAAACGAAAATGAGCGTAAATTTTGCTAAGGACTTTTATCAGATCACGTGCAATATGTTTCTTCAATACTCGCTTGACCAACAGTACCGAATCTATCAGTTTTGGTAGACGATAAGGTAACCTCCTAGCACATTCATCCGCGGAATAAGGATTAACATTCTTCGCTTTCTGGGGAGGAGTTTTGCCGATAACAATAGATTTTCGTCGTGAATAGACCTGCTTCGGGGCACATTTCGGTACGATGTTAGTCTATAATAATATAATTCACAATTTTTTTAAACGTTTATTTAAAATTTCGTTTTTATACGAATTTGGATACTAGATCGAGGAGATCGATGTTCTTTGGTCGTTGGGATTCAATTAATCACAGTCTCATGAATCGTCAGCATGAATCTATTTCAGATTATACATTTACCGGTACATTTACACGCCACAGTCTGCGCAAAGTGCCTTGCCATTTCTGCAGAGTATTGTTGAAATAATATCGCCGTACTGTGTAATTCTATAAGTTGGTATTACTTAAAATAAATAAATAGAATGAGGAAATTTCACTTTTTTGAGTTTCGCAAAATTACATTCTGTAAAGGTATGCGATATCCGTACGTGAAATTTAAAATGACAGAATTTTATTTGAATTTTCAAATGATTTTTTTAAGGTTGGAATTCCCATTTTCAAATTGACGGGGAATTTTTTTTCTGTTATATTTAAAAAATATATTGTAATCCGAGGAAAAAAATATTTTAGTTAATATTAACTAGTTTTGTAAACTAGCCGAAAAAGGAAAAATAATAAAATATATCGTTTATCGAAGAAGGAAGTACACATCATTTTTATTATGAAAGATGATATATCGGTTGAATTCTTTAGCTCGACAGTAGCTCTAATGGACACAAATACTATAAAATACTTTGAGTTAAAAAAAAAAAAAAAAAAACAAAAAAAAAATCAAAATCTATAAGTGATCTCCTTACGATACATACAGAGAATTTCGGTTTTTTTTTGTTTTTTTTTTTATATGAAATCTAGGATTTTAGTCGATTTCATACAAGAAAAGGAGGTACAAAAATTCGATCGGTGTTTATTCAAATCTAATTGTTCACTAACAGGAAATATTTCAACGATCCTTATTTAATTTTGTAAAGGATGTTTCTTTGTACAACGATTCAGGTATAGGATTTTCCAGAAAACTTAATCAGAAACCTTTTTAAAAAAAAAAATTGAATTGTCTAAGTAAAAAATTTATTTTTTTTTTGCCGTAATTATCGGTTAGTATTTACAACATTATAACACGATGATAGATCTCCTGATGTTTTGATATTCATAGAATTTTCTTTTGAAAATTTAAACAAATTTGAGCGGAAAACTTAAGAGAAATAAAAGATACTTATTTCTGCACGCACTCCACAGAGTCTTAATTTTATTTTTACTAGCCTAACTCACTGGTCGATTTCTCATTTGATTTCTTATCGGAGTACGTTCTTGCGAACGGTGTTTTTCGTTTCGGTAGAATTTCCTATTTTAATTAAAAATATAAAAATAAAATAACATTAATTTATATATAAATATAAATAAAATAAAATAATTTTTTTTCTCATGAGTGAAAGATCTTTTTTTTAACAAAAGGTATTTGTCATCACCATTAATGAGAACTAATTTGGGATTGAAGTGGTTTAACCGGTAACAATTAGCGAATAACAAAAAAAAAAAAAAAAAAAAAAAAAAAAAAAAATTGCATTAATGTGCATTTCACAATCTGTCCGGTATTTCTCACGGCTGTGACGTATAAAACATTTTATGTAAGATAAACATCGACCGGATACGATTTCTCTGATAGTAGTGATATTCATTGTATATATATACAGTTATTCTAGTGAACGGTGGAAGGGATTATTTGTAAGACGGGTTCGGCACGCCAACAAATTCATTTAGTATTTTAGTAAAAATTATCAAAAAAGTGAAAATCCACCTTACTAGAAAATTAAACGTGTTTCTCTAGATCTTTCAGTCATTAGATCATCGTCAGGAGAGTAAAATAATATTAAATAATAAAGTAAAAAAAATTAAAATGATTAACCAATAATGACTGTTTGCTAATTATCGATATACTCCTTTTAATTTTTTGAGTTTATTTTGTAATATTATTTTATTCTCCTCACGATGATCTAAGGATTGAAAGATCTAAAGAAACACATTTAATTTGCCGGTAAGGTGGATTTTCACTTTTCTTTATCAACGGTAATCAAGTTTGAGAAAAATTTAGTATTCCTGGCACGGGGTGCTTATTATTCTTACAAATGACTGTGTTATTTTCAGGAGTGTTAGGTCATCTACAACCGCTATGTTTATTGCAGTTAATATAGAAAACAAAATAGGCGGAAAAGGAAAAAGTAAGCGAAAGGATTTCTGTATTCGTAAGGTTTGAAGTCGACCTCGATAACAGTCTGTTAACGTCGATTCAATCCATCCATTTTTTTAATTTTTAATTAACGCTTAGCTTTTCCCTTTACTTCACTTTCAAACCGTGTTTTCTCATACGAGCAGTTTTTTTTTTGTAGTCTGTATATATTTAAAAAATAAAAAATAATAGAAAATTAAAAACAATAATAATAATAAATAAATACAACCGACTTCAAAATGAACCTTTTTCTGAACTGAAATTTTTCAGTCCTTTAAATTTTCAATCGGTAACGTCAGCTCAAAATTACAAAAATTAATTACCGATTACTTACAACAACCCTTATCTTGGCGCGGACATCAAAAAGTCAAAATTTAAAAAAAATTAAAAATGTACCGTGCCGTATTTTATTTTATTTCATCCTATTTTTGAAATCAGTTTAACTTGTTAAAAAGTTACGTTTATTTTACTTATTTTTAAATTTTAATTAAGATATGAAATATTGCTGAAATGGAAAAAAGCCGATCGAAAACGCATTCGACTAGTCTAAACACTTCGCTGACCTTTTTCGACATTGTAAAATACAAAATTATTCACCATTACTTGCCGGTTATCAAACAGCACTACAAATAGCGGGTGGGAACAGGTAAAGTAAAAAAAAAAGCGAAAACGGTTTTATCTACGGGAAAAGTTAAGGTTTTTTAGGATTCTAATGTTGTGGTGGTCATACGTTACCTGGAAAAAGGACAAACTATCACCGGGGCGTAATGCGCTTTATTAGTTGTTCGATTAAAGGGGGCTATTCAGACTAAAACGTATATATCTATCCAAAAATAAAGTACTACTCTTTCACCACGATAATGCACCTCTAAACATGTATCGGATTGTTACTGTAAAACTCCACGAACACACTTCGAAGGGCTTTCACATGCGCCCGATTTAGCTTCTTTCCTTCCGAATACTTTCCTTCCCCAAACCTGAAGGAATGGCTTGCCGGATAAAGATTAATTTCAAATGATCACGTCGAAGCCGAGACAACCGCTTGCACAGTAGGAGAAATCGCATTATAATAAGGGGATAAAACATCGATCTAAATGTACCGAATTACAAGGAACAACGTTGAAAAATATTTGCGTGATATATTGTCTTTTCTTTGTAAAACCGAGAACTTTCCGAACAACCATTCATATATATTACAGTTTTTCCGTCTCTCAAACAAAATTAATTAAATTTGGAAGTCTTATACATTTTTTTTCCCCCCAATTTTTATTCAAGACCAACCCTACTTTCAACATTCTTCTGCAACACCGCATTTCAAAGTTCTTTCTTTTTCCCCACAATCTATTTTCTATTACTTTCCTTTTTCCTGTTTAGCCTCCGGTAATTACCGTTAAGATAATACTTCAGAGGATGATATGTACGAGTGTAAATGAAGTGTAGTCTTGTACAGTCTCAGTTCGACCATTCCTGAGATGTGTGGTTAATTGAAACCCAACCACCGAAGAACACCGGTATCCACGATCTAGTATTCAAATCCGTGTAAAAATAACTGACTTTACTAGGATTTGAGCGCTGGAACTCTCGACTTCCATATAAGCTGATTTGGGAAGACGCGTTCACCACTAGACCAACCCGGTAGGGTCTATTTTCTATTATTACAACGCGGTAACTTCGCACAAATATTTTCGAAAATCTAATTGTAATTCTTAAATCTATAATCGATTTTATCGGATTTATTTTACGCGTTAAAACTTTCTATATTTTCATTACTTCATCCGTTCTTTGTAGATTTATGTATTATTTTTTTCTTAAAAATTCGATAAATTTAAAACTGCGAACAAGCACATTTAAAAAAAATTAAAAGTCATTTTTTTCCCAAATTACAACTTTTTATTGCTTTAATAATCAAGAGAGTTAAAAAATAAACAGTTATTTTTTTTGCCATCTATTCGAACGTGACGAAACGGTAGCGTCTCTGCCTTTCATCCGAAGATTCTGGGTTTGAGTCCCGGTCAGGCGTGCTGGTTTTTCAAACTGTACAAAAAATTCATTTGTTTATCATCATTTATCGACAACTATTATATTTTACGGATTATAGGTTACACGACACAATGTAGAGCAGTTAATTATTGTTGAGCTTCCTCTCCTTTAAATCGATGTGACATATAATAGAACAAATCACTGTTCCCAGTAAACAGATTGTAGATAAATAATTTTGTCAAAAAAAAAGAAATTGACTATAATAAATAAATTTTTCGTCGTTGCTCGTATTAAATGTTTATATTTTCTGTATTAATTATATAAAATCGCATGTATAGAAATAAACACGACGATACTTTTTCAAAATTCTAATCAATACATAAGGCATTTTTATTACTGAAATATTTACGGATGAATTGCAACGGTTTTCATTAATCAATCGGCGACCGTGAAGTTAAATTTATAAAATTACAACCGTAAAACTTGTCTTATTATATCCACGTCAGTAAATCATTAATATCTGTATAACAAATGATTTTAGGTTTTTTTTTGTTTTTTTTTAATGACATTCCATAACGTTTTGTCATTTATCACGTTGTTAACAGAATTCTTATAATACAAGGAATTTATGTGAATATTCTAACATTTTTAATAGACTTGTATATAATTCTATAAACGTACTAACGTAAAGATTTGTGGTTTTGGTATCGACCCGTTGCGGTTAAGTTATAGGCGTACTAATGAATCTGATATAATTAAATATATTTCGTTCGGAAGTAATAACAAAAAAAGTTAAATACGTTTAAACGATTTCTCAAACAGTCCTCGTGTAACGATAACGGTTTTTTTTATTACGACGTATTTTTTTATTTTCTATTCCTAATGTGTTCGTTGCAATAAGTACAACTTGTGAACGATAACACGGTCCTATGGGATGAGTATAATTTGTAGGACATGTAACTGAGGTGTACTTAATTTAACTTTGACCGCCGAAGTAACCACCTGGTTGGTCTAGTGATGAACTCGTCATCGAAAATCAGCTGATTTTAAAGTCGAGAGTTCTAAGATTCAAATCCTAGTAAAGGCAGTTACTTTTATACGGATTTGAATACTAGATCGTGGATACCGATGTTCTTTGGTGGTCGGGTTTCAATTAACCACACATATCAGGAACGGTTGACCTTAGACTGTACAAGACTATACTTCATTTACGTTCATACGTATCATCCTCTGAAGAATGAATCCTTTTATACGAATTTGGGTACTAGATCGAGGATATCGGTGTTCTTTGGTCGTTGCGATTCAATTAATCACAGTCTCACGAATGGTAGGCATGAGTATTTCAAACTAAACATTTAATGGTACATTTACATTTACACGCCATCGTCTGCGCAAGGATGTCTCGCCATTTCTGGAGAATATTGTTGAAATCATGACGCCGGAATATCTTACGTTGGTTCCGGAGGCTAAACAAAAAAAGAAAGAAAAGAAGACGCCGGTGTCTGCTGTCTAGTATTCAAATACGTAAAAGTGAACTTTCGATTTCGAAAATAAGCTGATTTACGACGTCGATTTTACCACCAAATCGATTCGATGGGTTAATTATGATTTAAATTTTTTAACTTTTATTAATCTTTTAAAAATAAACTAATTCGGTTTTAAAAAATAAAAAAATAAAAATAATACAAAGTTAACTGTTTAATAATTAAAAAAAGAAATTATTTTTTGTATTATACTTTAATTTTAACAGTTTTCAGTCGGCGATATGTAACGGATCGGTAAATTTTCGGTAGCGGTTTTAATTTGTTCCGACTTCAAAAACTACCGATTTGAAAACAAATCTACTTTTTAGATACAACAGCTAGTAGAAAAAACTAAAAATGTCAGTAGAGGAGATAAAAATAATAACAAACATTAAATACATACCGACAAAAATAGTAAAAGTAAAAACGATAAAATAATTCAGATATCTAGATGAACTTCATAAAAAAATGAATTAGGAAAATCAGTAATACGAGGTAAAACAAAGAGTTTCAAAAACATAAAATAACTTATGGAACAATAAAAAAATACTTATCAGAAAATCATACATTTTATTACAGTAATAAAACCGAATGATTTCTATGCGTGTCAGTATTTAAACGTAAACACAACCGCGGAAAATATGAAAAATAAGGAAAGGAAAATAATTAGAAAAATATTACGTCCTAGAAAGGATAGAAACATCCATAAACTTTGAAGCGTTGATGGAATATATTAAAATATAGAAACAATGAAAGACACGAAAAAGCGAAGATTTGATGTTCCTCGGTCGCTATGTCAGAACGAGTTGAAACAGGGTAGGTAACTAAGAGAACAACTGATTTTTTCTATAATAGGAAAACAGAAATAGACTGCATTAAAAAAAATGAAAAGAAAAGGATATTAAATTATGAGAGAGAGAGGGTTTACAAGAACAAAGGAGTAGAGAAAAAAATAATACAAAAAACATGTGGATTAAATGAAGAGAAAAAACAGCAACGAAGAAAGTTCTGGAGGTGGAACGTGATCCTAAAATGGTAAAAATTGAAAATAAACATATAATGCAACGAAACAATATTCAAATATTACTAGAGTGAGTGTTAGGCACTAGATTTAAATGTTTTACTGTAATGTAATAATTTATGTTAAAAAAAAATCCTTTGATTTAATTCTGTTATAATGTAATAAAAAAGAAAATTCAAAAAACATTTTAAAAAATTTTGACTTCTTTTTTTTAAGTTTTTTGAAGTTCAACCCAAATTAAAAGCTATTTACTGAATACATGTGAATTGTCTTTCTGTATCGTAAGTAAGCTGATTAACAATCAACGTAAAAAAGTTTAGATCCGATTTAGCTCTCTTGATCAAATAACGTTTTTATCTTAAACATTTTTCAGTATTAAAAATATATTTGGTTCCCAACTGACCCCCTTATTACTAAAAAAACTACCGCGTGTAATATTTTTAATTACACCCTCAACTTCAAAAAATCTGATATGGACACCACATGACTTCCTTGTACGCTTATTAAATTACACATACACATTTTTAAAAGTATATAAAATTTTATTTCAATAATAACATCCGATATTATTTTTTTATTGTTATTATTGAATTATTATTTATCGTAATTTATTTTTTTACATTTAGAAGTTAATAATTATTAATAAATCAATATATTTAAATTAAATAAAAAATAAAAAAAAAGAAGATGAAGTAGGATTCGAACCGATGTTCCTTTCCCTTGTGAGATCCAAATATTTCATTAATTAAAGTATTATTATTTGGATATAACTCTAGAACCAATGAAAATAACTACCACTTTTTTTTGTCTTCAGTCATTTGACTGGTCTGATGCAGCTCTCCAAGATTCCATATCTAGTGCTAGTCGTTTCATTTCAGTATACCCCAACATCCTACATCCCTAACAATTTGTTTTACATATTCCAAACGTGGGCTGCCTACACAATTTTTCCCTTCTACCTGTCCTTCCAATATTAAAGCGACTATTCCAGGATGCCTTAGTATGTGGCCTCTCTTCTTTTAACTATATTTTTCCAAATGCTTCTTTCTTCATCTATTTGCCGCAATACCTCTTCATTTGTCACTTTATCTACCCGTCTGATTTTTAACATTCTTCTATAGCACCGCATTTCAAAAGCTTCTACTAATCTTTTCTTCTCAGGTACTCCGATCGTCCAAGTTTCACTTCCATATAAAGCGACACTCCAAACATACACTTTCAAAAATCTTTTCCTGACATTTAAATTAATTTTTGACGTAAACAAATTATATTTCTTACTGAAGGCTCGTTTAGCTTGTGCTATTCGGCATTTTATATCGCTCCTGCTTCGTCCACCTTTAGTAATTCTACTTCCCAAATAACAAAATTCTTCTACCTCTATAATCTTTTCTCCTCCTATTTTCACATTCAGCGGTCCAACTTTGTTATTTCTACTACATTTCATTACTTTTGTTTTCTTCTTGTTTATTTTCACGCGATAGATCTTGCGTAGGACTTCATCTATGCCGTTCATTGTTTCTTCTAAATTCTTTTTATTCTCGGCTAGAATTACTACTACTTATGATATTGAAAAGTTCTCAATGTAAACTTATTACTGCAGTTAAGAAAAAGTCCAAAATCCAATTTTTTTGGATATTAGGCTTTTTGGACACTTTTGGTTCAGTCGATTGTAATCAATAGGGGAGGTGCCCAACTAGATGTCACAACAGTACTAAATCCACAATTTCAACATCCTACGGTTAATTGTTTTTGAGTTATAGTTAGATATATTCGCACGTACGTATGTACTTCACGCCGAAACTAGTCAAAATGGATTCAGGGATGGTCAAAATGGATATTTCCGTTGAAATCTGAAAACCGAAATTTTTCACTATCGCAAGACTTCGTTTACTTTGTACAAGGAAGTAAAAACAGAAAAAAATCAGAAATTACAAAAAAATTGTTAAGTTCTTAAGTAGGGTCGTAGTATAGCGCTACTTATTATTTTTTTTTCAAAAAATATTAGATTAATACTTGATAAAATTTCATTTATAATTTTGAAAATTACTTTAAAAAGTTAATGATTACTATTATGTATAACTTTGTTGCTCTTAGTGCTTTTTAAAACGTTTTAATCTTTATTTTTTTTCTTCTTGAACACGAAATTTCGTAAAGATCATAAAAAGAAAACTTTATTATTCTTGGGTGTAATCTCTCACACTGATAAACAAGATTATACGGCTAAATTACGGATAAAATTAGGTTCTCAGTTGGAAACTAAAACATAAACTTATTGTATTTATTAAAAACGCGCGCTCACATATAATTTTTTTTTCCTTTTTCTTACTCGATCTTTCATTTTATTAAATGCACCTATATCGATTGTTTTTGCAGACATTTTTCTAGTGTTGTACAGTCAATTTCTAATTCATTGCGTAAATTAAAAATTTTTTTTAAATGGAATAAAAAGAAGCACAAGCTTTACCTAGATCATTTAAAAATTTTTGTTTGTATGTTATGAGGTCATCAATGGAATTGGTCATTTATACAGTAGTGTCGTACAGCATGATACTGCAACAAGCCAACTATTTTCATGGAATGTTAAACTTTTATATTAACGTTTGTAATAAAAATAGTTATTAAAATGAATTAAACTATTTACTAATCTATTATTAATTATTATTTTATTTAACGCAGTTAGCAAAACTAAATCTGGATAAAAACTTAGTAAACTTTATCCCGGTTTTGAAATCGGAGAGTATCATGTTTAACTCGATACGTCAGGCGATTAAAAAAGTATAAACTAATAGAAAAAGAGATTCAGACGTTACTTCTTAACATTTCATCTTTTATCTATTTCCCAGAAAATGTCGGATTAACATATAATTGTATAATATTTGATCAAACGAAACGAGGTCACGTTTTAATTCGACCTTTAAACGTTACATTTGTTTTTATGATTGTGATGCGGTTCCCGCCAAACGCTTTGTTGCAGATTTTTGTTAAATTTATTTATAAGATTCTTTGCGATCAGATCGATCGACGTAAGCGGACAAATGTTTTTTTTTTTTTTTTTTTTTTTTTTTTAATAAGATTTTCTCTTTAAGAATGGCAATCGGTAACTTTTGTAATATGTACAATAAGGGCATGAAGGCCCTTTTCCGTTAAGCGGCAGCATTTGCTTTTTTTGGGAATAGTGTAAACACGTCTCGGTATACTCGTAGTCTGGAATGACATCACTGTTTGCATACTGCAGTGACTGGCCCTCTGGCAGCGCCAGATTTTCGTCAAAGCAATGACGATTCAGTATTTTATCGATTACATTGTAAACTATTTTTCTAATAAATGAGAATTTTTAATTTTATTTAATAACTAGCAGACCCAGCAACGCTTCGCTATCGCTAGATTTGAGTATATCTGTATTAAATGAACACAATTGAAAGTTTGATAAAACATTGACAAATTGAAAATTATTGGAACTTCACAAAATTTAACTTTTCCCTTTTCTCCCTTTTCCCCTTACCCATTTTCATTTTTATCATATTCCCTTTCCCCCATTCCTCCTTTCATCCCCCGTTCCATTTCCTTCCAAATTTCTCTTTCCCTTTTTATTTTGTATCTTTTCCCCGTTTTCTCTCGTTTTTATTTTTCCATTTTCCGATTTCCCCTTCTTCCCTTTAACCTTTTTCGATTTTTCCCTTTTTCCCCCGCGCGTAAATCGGTCCAGTAGGTTTTAGTTAATAGCGGACACAAATATCGGAAACATTGAAATCGAGTCGTAAAAAATAGTTAGCGTAGCGTGTGTGCTTTTACGTCCACAGATAGCGCTGTTTTTTTTGGGGGGGTTTTTCAAAAAAAACATATTTTTACCTGTCACAGGTGTGATACATCTTAGGTATATAAATAGTGGGTATATAAAAACGCGCGCGTATTCGAATGCAATGTTGTGTCAAAATTTCAAACCAATCGGTGAAGAGCTTTCGGAGATTTAAGATTTCGATCAAAAGAACATTTATATTTTTATTTATATAGATAAACATACACTGTACAATAATAATTAACCCTACACTATACAAAAATATACGTATGAAAGACAACAACGAATGAAGGATTCAAATCGCATCAATTATTTCTGAGGAATAGAATGTTGTAAATAAATCCATTTATTTATGTTTAAACGGGAATACATTATATCATAATGTAGGGGAATATTTAAGAGTAATTAAACGATTTCGTGAAGTGGGTAAGACAATTTATTATCCAGATGAAACTTGGGTTAATGCACATGTAAGGGAAAGGTACGGGTAGATGACGACGAGATACGGAAATGCTGACGACGAGATTCACGGAGCTGATCGTCAGACAAAAAATGAGTTTCGGGCGGTAGTACTCTTGACAAAGAGTCAGTGATGTACAGTGTTCCTGGAAACCGTGTTAACGAAATATTTCTATGTTAAATATATTTTTAGCGTAGACTGAATCATTCACAATTAATTATGACCGACATTTCCTTTTTTCCTATATAATTTTAGTATTAATTTTCATTGTAGAGCATAATTTGTTATTAAATTCAGTAGAAAACGGGGAACTTATCGATCGCAAAAGTTCTAATTTCATCTGTTGAGTACTTCATAAATAAAACATAAAACGTTTTCTTATAAATGGTTTGAATAAACGTTTTTATTTTCAAACCGTTTCCTATCGGAAACGCATCGGTTCGGTTAATGTGGAGTATAATTAATAATTTGATGCTGTTTATTACGGCTATAATGCATTTAGACAGTACAAGGTACGAAAGTCACAAATCAGAAGAATCTTTTTACGAGAGTAATGATGTTTATTAAACGGTTAATTCATGCGGTAAATATAATTAAGATGCCTGCTGTAGTTTTGAATACCACCTACCTTTCGATTTGCTTATCATTTAAAACGCGGCAGCATATTTGGTTCGATAAACAACGGAAACGGAAATCTCTTTTTTTAATTTTTCTTCCGGCATAAGAGATGATTATTCTTGAAAATGTCTATCCCGTATTCGGAGATAACTTGAATCTGTTGTAAAATCGCTGTCAATTTAATAGATGTATAAAAAATCTGATGTGAGCATCACATGACTTCCTTGTACGCCTATTAAATTACATATACACATTTTTTTTAAATGAAAACTACATAACTTATTTCATTAATAACTTCTGAAATTTTTTTTTTTTTACAATCAGGTTAATAGTTATTAATAAATCAATATATTTAAATTATAAAAAAATGTTAAACAAAAAGGAGATGAACTCTGATTCGAACCGATGTGCCTTCCCTTTCTAAGATGCAAATGTTTCGTTAGTTAAAATTTCATTTGGCCATATCTTTGGAACCGATAAAAATAAGTATCATTACTTATTGAAAAGCTTATGATACATCATTGAAAAGCTCTCAATGAGGGCTGATTACTGCAGTTAAAAAAAAGTCAAAAATCCAATTTTTTATATCTTGGACACGTTTGGTTCAGTCACGTTTGCAATCAAAAAGGGAGGCACTCGATGTTACAACAGTCCTAAATCCAAAATTTCAAAAACCTACGGCTAATCGTTTTTGAGTTATGCGAGATAAATACGTATAGATGTCACGCCGAAACTAGTTAAAAATGGATTCAGGGATGGTCAAATATTTCCGTTGAAATCTGAAAACCGAAATTTTTCGCGTTATCAATATTTCCTTTACTTCGTACAAGGAAATAAAAATCGACGTTTTTATCAGTCAGACAATGCTTTAAAAAAAGTCGCCCTGCCCGTACCATGTCGATGCTGTTCTGTAAAAAATAGATAATTGTTTTACGCTTCAATAAAACAGCGTACTCGAGTCGAGAATAATAATGACAAAATGTTATTAAAAACAATATTTTTTTAAAATAGATCGATCTAAACTTTTTACTTGTTTTAACAGACGAAACGTCAGCAATATTGTTTTGACGCGTGTATATTTTACCAGTACACTGCTTCTCAGAATTTGTATATTTTGACTAGTTAAGTTTTTCTCACAATATGCGTTAAAGACTACGGCAACCGAAAAAAATTCCTAGCAGATTTAATGACTTATTACATTTCAATTTCATAACAAAGAATTATTATTCATGATAGTTTAAGAGTAGCAAGTTTAGTAGTTAAACTGCAGTTGAATTGTAGCAATGTAATTCTAATAACAGCAATATAAACATTTCACTCCTTAAACGTTTATGGTTTTATTCGACACATCAATTTTAAATTTATTCCACAGTTTTTTTTGTTTTTTTTTTAATAAATAGTTTATAAAATAATTAATTATTTACGTCATATCATAATTAAAATTGCTGCTTCTGAATTTTCTAATACAGTTTTTTAATCTTCAAGAATCTGGCAGAGGGATTATTTGTAAAAATAGCCATTTTATTTTAACAAGTAATATTCTCAGAACTTTTTGTGATGGGTTTACGATTATTTTGGTTCCAATAAATAAATAATTTTGGGTTAAAATTTTTACGTTGTAGATATTGAATTACATCATACATAAATAATACTGATAAAAAAAATTACAAAACTTTTTATTTACATAAAATATTTATTTTTTTGTCTTCAGTTATTTGACTGGTTTGATGCAGCTCTCCAAGATTCCCTGTCTAGTGCTAGTCGTTTCATTTCAGTATACCCTCTACACCCTACATCCCTAACAATTTGTTTTACATATTCCAAACGTGGCCTGCCAACACAATTTTTCCCTTCTACCTGTTCTTCCAATATTAAAGCGACTATTCCAGGATGCCTTAGTATGTGGCCTATAAGTCTGTCTCTTCTTTTAACTATATTTTTCCAAATGCTTCTTTCTTCATTTATTTGCAGCAATACCTCTTCATTTGTCAGTTTATCCACCCGTTTGATTTTTAACATTCTCCTATAGCACCGCATTTCAAAAGCTTCTAATCTTTTCTTCTCGGATACTCCGATCGTCCAAGTTTCACTTCCATATAAAACGACACTCCAAACATACACTTTCAAAAATCTTTTCCTGACATTTAAATTAATTTTTGATGTAAACAAATTATATTTCTTACCGAAGGCTCGTTTAGCTTGTGCTATTCGGCATTTTATATCGCTCCTGCTTCGTCCATCTTAAGTAATTCTACCTCCCAACGTTTTTGTTCGTAGCATTTAACATTATCATCTTTGAATAAAAAAAAATATCACTTTAAAATTTTTTAACAACGTATAATTGCGTGTTTACTTAATCTTTCTACATAATTGTTTCTATATATAAATTTACCTTTCTGTTATCCCTTTTAGGTAGCTTTCTTATGAAATCTATCTATCTAATCTACTGTAATGGGTACCATTATTCAATTTCCAAAAAATTTCGACATATCTTCGCGTTTCACATCCCCCAAACCCCAAAACCACCGTCAGTTCAAAAGATTACATATAAATTTCACTTTCATATGAACACGATTTTCCGCCAATCACTTTAAAATTGATAAATAAATATAACGACCTAAAATATTCGTCGAGTTCGTTAATGAGCAAAATCGGACCATGGCGGTGGAAATGGGGGGGGGGGGGGGCTTTTTCGAAAAAAACAAAAAATGGCTATAACTTTCTTATTAAGTAAAATACCGAATTTGTTTAAAGTTTCTACTACTCTTTGAATAAGGGCCTAAAAGTTATCTAAATAATTTTTTTTTATATCACCATTGGCCCGGTGGGTGGAAAAAATGGGGTTTCGAAGACAAAAAGATCATACCTCTCTTAATAGGCAAGTATGGAATCGGTTTAAAGTGCTCGTTAGTCCTTTAATCATTACCTAAAACTTTTGTCTGAGAAAATTTGATATGACCAACCCTTACGGCAAAAGATTACTAAAATATTGTTGGAATTGTAATAAGATGGGGGCTTGTCGTATGCTAAATACGTGAAACTTTTTTTTCTAATGCAACCATTGTCGTATTGAGTAAATTTGATTTTTTTTTTAACTTTGAGGTGGAAATCTTTTCATCCCCTACTTGGCACCGGTGAAATCTACTTCCCCCTTCCGGAGTGCCGGAAGGGATGTTTTTTTGTCTCTTTTTCACTTTTTCAGTCTTTTTACTTTCTTAAACGAAGTTAAAGAATGTAATGTGATCGCGAAAATTTCGGTTTTAGATTTCAATGGAAATATCAATTTTGATCATCCCTGAATCCATTTTGACTAGTTTCGGCGTGACGTCTGTACATACGTATGTATGTCGTCGTTTAACTCAAAAACGCTTAGCCGTAGAATGCTGACACTTTGGATTTAGGACTGTTATCACATGTAGTTGTGGACCTAACCTTTTGTTTGCGATTAACTAGACCAAAAGTTCTCCAAAAAAACTCAAAATAAAAAAAAAGTTGGATTTTGGACTTTTTCTTAACTGCAGTAATCAGCCCTCATTGAGGGTTTTCAAGGATACATCAAAAGTGGTACTTATTTTTATTGGTTCCTGAGTTATACTCCAATAAAAGTTTTAATTATTAAAATATTTCGATCGTACAAGGGGAAGTTCGAATCCCACATATCCTTTTTTTAATTTTTTGTTTTTTATATAAATATATTGATTTATTAATAATCATTAATCTCTGATTGTAAAATAATATGCATATGTAATTTAATAGGCAACAAGGAAGTCATATGAGTCCACATCACATTTTTTTAACACGATTCCTAAGTAACCGAGATATTTTATTTGTAAAATAATTTTTTATTCATTCTAACAGAAAAAATGTAGAAGTGATACATCTAGAACGATTTTGGAATCAATGAAAAATTGACTCCATGTTTTTTTTTTCTAATAAAAAAATAATACCGTTAGGACACAAAAAATTGAAAGAAAAAAAAAAACAATAATGAAAAAATTAAAAGAAAGATTTATTAAATTTAAAAGAATATATACGACTAAAATGTAAATTTTTGGGATACATTTTGAAAATTTACACAAATACCTAGTTTCTAAGTTTAAGACATCCTTCAACGGCATTTTTTCCCCGTAATAATAAAACCATTTTATTTTCTATAGAACCTGTAAATTATTAATTTTTTTACCGTTTAACTTTATGGAATTTAATTTTTTTTCTAACACGTTCAATATGATAGGGTGAATAATCTTTAACCCTTATCGGGATAATAAAAACTTAATTTATTGTTCAAATAGTATTACTATTAGAAATGTATTTCTTTATTTGCACATCATTTTCCTCCAGCACAAAAAATTAGAGATGTCTGATTTTTATTTAATTAACCGACAGTTTCCAACTACTTTCTTTAAATAGCATTTTTTTTTTATAAATTAATAAAATTATTAAATTTAGGTTGTATGTAAATTCAAATAAATGTTATCGCATCGTTAAAACATTTTAAACACTTAGCCGCTTTGTTCTTCTACTTTTATTAGTAATTGTTTTCACATTTTAAAATTCTATATTTAACGAAAATTTTACAAATTACGTTTTAAACATTTAAACTCTTTGTTTTCCTATTTCTATCGGTAATTGTTTCACATTTTAAAATGATATATTGAACGAAATTTTTTACTTATCGTGTTTTCTTTTTCTTTATTCTTGAATTAATTAACTTTTTTCCGTACGGTATACTATATTACATTTTATATATGAATATTATAACAAAGATTTTCCATATAAATAATTTTATGTTTATAGTTTTATATATATATATATGCCCATTTAGTTTTAAGTGCATAGTGTTTATTTTGTGGAGTATGTATACGCGCGCGCGCGTGTTCTGTGAGCGCATGTGTCATTTCTATTATAAAGACACAACATACAAAAAAATATTTCAAAGCTATATGTATGATTGATGTATTATATATTATTGCTTCCAGGTCGGCTAGACTGTCATTAGGAAATGTCAATGACTTTCTTTGGAAATGTTTTTTAATAATAATAATAGAAACAATAACAAACGCACTAAAAAGATTATATTATATTTACATAATATAAGTTATCGAAGAAAGTAGCCGTGTTATGTCTTTACCGATGAGTTTGATATTTACAAGGTTCCCACAAATTATTAAGATTCGTTTTTCGTAACTTACTGAGCTATTTAGCAAAAATTTTCGGACACTCATATACATATATATTATGATATACTTTTTTTTGTTTTAATCTCCGAGTCCGCAGTCGAGCAATTCTTTCCGTAGAGGATGAGATGAGTATTTTGTAGCGTATGTGAAAAAGAATGCCACATGCCTGACCGGGATTCGAACCCAAGACCTTCGGGTGAAAGGCCGAGGCGCTACCACTCTCGCCACGGACGGCATATATTACGAAACTGCCGTTCATTCTACAAAATATATACATTTTTTTTTGCAGCTTTCACCAACCCAATAAATGTCTTTTTTAATTATTTATTATTACATTAAATTTTAATCTTTTAATTATTACTTTCTTTTTTAATATACATTTAAAATTAAACTTCTTTGATAAATAAATTGTTTCAGTAAATTACAATATTTAATAAGTTGCATAAAAATTAACATCGTGGTAACTAAAAGTAACACAGATAAGAAACAAAAACTAAAGCAATTTTAAAAAATAATGGCTCGTACATAAGATTGCTTAAAACATTTTCACAAAAACTAGCCTACATTATTTTCCAAAGTAAAGAAAAACAATATTTAAAAACTTGGTTTGCATAAAAATGCTAAGAAACACAGATTTCAATTTAACAAAGAATATATGTACGATCACAACTTAAATGAAAACTAAAATCATTGTGACTAAACGTAATACAGATACTCAAATTAGAACAGAATACCTTATTTTTTACAGAAAACAAACGTTATTAATAGTACATGCAATTTGTCATCAAAATAGGTTGTATTTGAAAATCATTACCTACCGATTGATCTTTTGTCCATGCGTTACGTTACGGGTGATGAGGGAGGCTTAACTCCAAATTTTTAACATCCCCCTCCCATAGATTTTTGAAAAACTCAAAAAGTTTTTGAAATGCGTTTTTCTCTGAATCTGTGCATTTTAGAGAAGTTTCTCAAACAAGAAATGTAGAGGACATTCTCCTCTACAATTAATGTATTTGAAGTTATGCCGTATAATTTGAAATTGATATACTAGATGGCGCTGAAGTTGTAAAAAGCGTTGTAAACGACTAGACCGGTTTCGAACACGTGCCCGATACACAACATTTTCACACTTTCACAAGCTACAGCTCCAAAACGGTAAGTCGTACAAGAAAATTGTTTAAATAAAAGTCGTCTGTGTTTTTGACATTAACAACTTCTAACAAATGCAATACTGACGAAAAACAATTTTTTAGGGGAAAAAACCAAAAAAACACGTTTTTTCCCTCGTCACCCCTAACATATGGAAAAAACATCAATCGGTAGGTAAGGATTTTCAAATAAAAATACTAATTGACTGTACTATAATATTTACTTGAATTTTTTTCTCTCTTTTTTTTGCTTGATGATATCGCCACATAAGGTTAAAGCTTATGCGTGGGATATGGAAATCGAATTTTTGTAGCGTTCGAAAAATGCCATGCCTGACCGGAACTCGAACCCGGGACCTCCGGATGAAAGGCGAAGATGCTTCCACTCACCCCATGTATACAAAAAAAAAAAATAATATTGAGATCTCATTACATACGTATTATTACGTACGTAGAAAACACAGGACAACTTTTCTTCAGTATCTTTAGGTTCCTAATAGTTTGCCCTTTCCTAAAAGTTTAACTTTTGCGGCTATCTGTTCTTCTTCTGCCAGCCAATATTGTAGCTGTCAAATTTTTCCTTTTAATTTCTTCTTGAAATTTCCTTTTCAGGTCTCTATTTTGTTCTTCTTGAAAGGAGTTTTTTTCTACAAGCCATTCTTCATATTGTCTTTTATAGGTTCTCACTGCAGTCAGCATTTTTTTTGGTAATGAAAACATTTTCCTTAGACCCATCATATACAATTACATCATAAACGCCCTCAAAAGGAATTGTAAAGGAAAGTAATTGTAATTTTTTAAACGAGCGTTATCGCAGATCATCTCATCGATTTTCTAACATTATCAAAATCAAAGAACAATTACTATTACTTTTGAACCGTACTTTCTTGTTCGTGGAAAAATATGACTATGATATCCCTAAATGTTTATCATTCCATAAACAAAGGAGTTATAAAGACTTGATACGTGAGTTATAAGTTCGAATTTTCATGTAGGAATTTACAAATTTTAAATAGTCGAGTCTGATTTGAATCGGCAATTCTTTGTATAATACGTGCTGTCCTGTCTTCTAGAGTCCATTACTGTAAATAATGACGTAATCCTTTTTACTGAACTCTAAACTTATAAAGTTATTACACTTCATCTGAAAATTCTGCAATATCATTCCCATTGTCATCGAGTGTCTTCATTAGTACTACTATAATGCAAAATATTGTAAACGGTAAACATTAAACATTTAATTAAACATTTTAAACTATCGCATAGGTTATAATAATGTAACTCATAAAAATAATAAATTAATAAAAACAAAAAAAAACAGATTTACTTACTTGCCGATAAAGAAGCTGAAAACGGATGAGTCGTAACAGGTCGTCTAGAAGTTGTACTGGAATTAACGATGGCAAATTGAGGATCTCCTGGATTGGAATACGTTCCGGAAGACGTTTGCCATAACGCTGCACCGTCTGTAGTAGATGCAGTCGAAATGTAAGAACCGGTCGATGTATAAATTGTCGGCGAATACGATGAAGTAGGGCCTCTTGACGACGAAGTTGTAGAAAATGTACTAAAACGTTGCGGAAATGATGGTAATAATGCTGTAGAATTCGATGAAGGTCCGGTATATTTCGGCGGTGGGGAATAATCATCGTTCGTAACTGGAATAGTAAGAAAATTAGACGTAAATAAAATTTTTATTTATTGATTTTTTTTTAAAGTAAAATTAATTAATATTTGAAACGATGAAACGTTTTGGGCAAATATATCATTTTTACACTATTCTCCGGGGTAAAGTTTAACATGATATTTCTGTCTTTTATCTGATAGATTATCTAGTATTTTTCCGTGCTCAATGTTTCAGTATGTACCATTGAAATATAGAAATACTGGAGTGGGCACTAGCGTTAGAAATCCGTGCCAACAAAGATAGCTGATAGAGGTATACCTCTTTTTGTCTACAGTCCGTTCAAAAAGTTTGTGACGATCTCTCTCATCATAAATCACAAGTTATCTTTCATAATTCAAGTTATTGTAGAAAGTTTTTATAAAAACATTTATATGATACAACGATTAACTCAACATTTATTTAATATTCATAAGCGTTGAAATTTTTCTATTAATTAAATAGAATTATGAGATTTTATCACTTAATATTAACTACAATTAAGTTTTTATGGAATCACTTTCTGAAGGGACGGTACGTTAGGTACAGTGCGCATGCGCTGCACTGTGGGACAATGAAAACTATACCTCTAAATCTATCTGTCTCACGTTCGTTTTCCGCTCACGTTGAACATAGGTTGTGCCCGTCCAGTATTTCTATATTTCAGTGATATGTACACAATTTTTAGGTTAATATATTTAGTTGCATCGTTCCAATCCTTTTCAAAAATATCAATAGTTGTCAATTTTATTGTTTTGATAACTTTTTTTTATAATAAAATGTTAAATATGAAAAAAAGAAATAAAAATTACTGAAATCTGCGTGAAAAAAAATCAGATTATATATATATATATATACTAGCAGACCCGGCAATGCTTCGCTATCGCTCTCTCTCTCTCTCTCTCTCTCTATATATATATATATATATATATATATAGAGAGAGAGAGAGAGAGAGAGAGAGTGAGAGAGAATTTAAATGAACACAATTGAAAATTTGATAAAAAAATTAAAAAACTGAACTTCACAAATTCTACTCCTCACTTATTCTCCTTCCCCTTTTCCTTTTCCAACTTCTCCCTGTTACCCTTCTCCCAGTTTCCTTTTCCCCTTTCCCGTTTTCCCCTTTTCTCTTTCACCTTTTCCCCGTTTTCCATTTCCCCCTTTTTCCCTTTTGCCCGCGCGTAAACCGGTCCATTAGTTTTTTGGTCTTTAGGGGACACACATACGAACATGCCTTTTATATAAATATATATATATATATATAGAATAAAAAAGTCAGTTTGTATATTTGTTTGTTTGGTAAATATCTCGACACCGTCCCCACATAGCGGGTATAGTTTTTGCAAAAATATTTCTTTTCCCGTAACTAATATTCATATTCTGAATATGAACCAAATCGGTCCATAAATATATTTTTTCTAAATATCTCAACCCCAGCGCCATCTAGCGGATTCATTTTTTTGCAGAGAATTCTTTCCATGTAAGTAACACGTATTCTGAATAAGAGGCAAATCGGACCATAAATACACCTTTTCGCAATATCTCGACGCCAGCGCCACCTAATGGGTTTCCATAAAGTTTCATCGCTATCGGATGAACGGTTTAGGAAGACATAAGAATCATACAGACAGGCAAATATTCATATATATATATATATATATATATATATATATATATATATATATATAAAGTGTTTTTTTCCTAGCATATCCCGTCGCGAGTTCGCCCACAATATTGATGTAGCTTTACTCGCAATGCTTTTTTAATAGCAAACTTATTTTTTCATAAATAAAAAATATTTAATCGACAATATTATTATATTTATATTTTCATTAAATCCTGATAAAACGGTAAATAATTTTTTTTATGAAAAATACTGAAGGAATATACGGTAATACAATGAATTGTTGCCCAAAAATTAAATAAAGGAAAACAAAGAAAGGAAGATAAGAAAATTGAACAATATTTCTTAGACCAATCCATTTTATGAATGAATTAAAATAGTTCGAGAAAGATAAAAAAAAAAATTATTACAATCCCAAATATAGCATCCCCATCGCGGCTTCGCTCGTGCTTTATGGTTACTTGCGCTTCCCGTCACGATCAGAGGGTCATGGCTCGCTTCGCTCTCCCTTCCCGTTTTCTCCAGTTTTCCTTTTCTTTCTCCCGTTTCTCTTTCCCTTACTTCCCTTTCCCACATTTTCCTTTCCTCTTCCCTCTTTCCCGTTTTTCCCTTTCTCCGTTCTTCCCCGCGCGTAAATCGGTCCAGTAGTGTTTTTAGTCTATAGCGGACACATATCGGAAACGTTGCAATGGAATCGTAAAATATTTAGTATAGCGTATGTTGCTTTTACATCCAACAGATAGCGCTGTTAACACGAAATTTATTTTTTTATCGATTTGAACCCTTTAAAATCAAAATTTTGCAAAATCCTTTCTCAGTGTACGCCTACTTAAGAGATACAAAGGTACCCTGAAAATTTCATGTCTCTACCTGTAATAGTTTTGGTTGTACGTTGATTATGAGTCAATGAATCGGTCAGGACATTCATTCTCTTTTATATAACAGAAATATATAATTTTTTTTTTTTTTATGTGAAACGTCTTTAAAATCGTACCGAAACATACGGGTACCAGAACAGAAATTTGTAGCGTAACGAAAAGGTTTATATCGTCCTGCCTGAATAACTCCCTAACTGTTAGTCTCACAGACGTAAATGCGGTGACTTTATAACTTACATTGTCAGCTCGGCGATACTACTTTGAGTTTGCGTCACTGTTTATCGAATTAAAATTTACCAGTCTAATAAATTCCATGTAAGTGCTATTAAAAGCAATAAAAATAATAAATATTTTTATATAAATAGTACATATATTTGTTTTCTCCTGTTTAACCGTTCTTGAAATTACAACCTCGTGCACTAATCTAATGGAGTGTTAGTACATTATTAACTTATTACGTTTAACCATGTTAAACTATATTATTTTATTTTAAAACAATTTTTATTTCTTTTCAACGGATTCTATTTTTATATATTTACAATTCTTTATTTATAAAAAAAAAAAAAAAAAAAAAAAAAAAAAAAAAAAAAAAAAAAAAAAAAAAATAGAAACGGCTATGAAATTTCAACCCAAAATGTAGTACTGCTAAAAGAAAAAACTCTCAGCCGTAAAAATATTTAAAAAATAATATTTTAAGGTTTTTCAATATTTCCTGTAATTATATACAAATTCAAGTATTTTATGAGATAATATAGAATATTTTTTCGATGAAATGTAACGTTTCGCTCTTTCAAATACAGTAGAAATATAGTGTTTTATTTATATATTTTTCATACCTCTTACCAAGGGACAATAAGTTAATGAGCTTTTTTTTTAATAGTAGGTTGGTTATCTATAAATATGCCTAATTGTTTTAAAGTTCATTAACCTTTAAAAAAAAAAAAGACAATGCGTTATGGTTAAAAATTTGTTCTTATTTATTTATCGCGTGTACTGTTTACAAGTTTCTTTTTAATGTATAGAAAAAAAAGACAATAATAATGAAATTCTGAATTTGAGAATTAAGCATAACAGTAATTGTATCTAATTTTAACTGATTGAAAATAAAACAGACAGATATATATGTTAAATTTAATTAATGAAATTTGTAGAGTATTTAATCTCTTCTTTTTTTTATTGCTTACTAATAGTTTGTTTTCCAGTTAGCCACAAGCCTAAACAACTCTATGTCGCAGTTCCTTTGATAACGATATAAATGAACGTTTGCTTCTTCTTACAGCCTATTATTTTTTCCTTCCAGGAAGGAGTTTAACATGTTAACGTAACAGTTAAAGCGTCGTTTTATATAATACAAAATTAAATTTTGTATTATAACTAGTTTTATCGACGGTTATATTAAACTAGTATAATTTCAATAAGCGTTAGAATCCTTTGACATCCATTTTTTCTCCCAAGTTCTCATTACTTTCAATTTAATTTTTTTTTCCGGTAAAACAATTAAACTGTTCCATAAAATATTTAAAAACATCTAAATTTAGAATCTATCGATCAAACAAAGCGAAATAGGAAAAATCTACGTGTATTTCAGGAGGAGTTAGGATAAATAATCGTATTCCACAGCCATTTTTTTGCATTCGGCTAATCGCAAGCCTTTACACAAGGAAGAAAGTTTGAGGACGGGTTCGTATATCGTCGACTTATACAAAAACGAATGGAAGGTTTGTTCCCTGTCTTTGTCGACCGAACTGTCGGCTGGCTTCGGCGGGACTGGCGAGCGGGGTTTGTTGTACTATCTTACCGGAAGACATCATACGATTACTAACATAACACATTTGTATATAAAACATAAACCAAACAGACAAGTACGACACAATGACTACTACACTAGACGCAATAATTGGCGAGGGGCAAACTTTCAGTTCGCGTATGCACGTTTACGCTAAAAGAAGTAACGATTTTTTATCCGCAGTACGGTTTCGTAGGCGAGTCAAAATTACGTAAAACTTGCAAAGTCGTAAACAAAGATAAATAAATTCTACCCGTACGAAGCAAACAGCACCACCTAATGAAATTCCTGTCCTGCTCATTAGATTATTTAGCCGATTTGGTCGAGCCTGCGGAAACATTTCATCCGAATAACATAAAATATTTACCGGTTCCGTAGATTTAATTTTCAACTTAAACCGAATTATAGAACGTTGTTTTAACTTATAACCGGTGAAAAGAAACAATTATTTTTAGATTATAACTTTAATCCTTTCGGATACAAACGTTCTGCTTACAAACGATCGAGCGATTTGGGGACTTCGGAAACAACAAATTATTTATCAACAATTTTCCGTTAATTAATTTAAACATTTGCAAAAAAAAACGCTTTCCCCATAAACTAAAGTACCGACAAAACAACAAGTTCAGATATCTTACAGATTATCTCTTGCCCATCTGTATATAATTATACTCGACTGAACTTAGAGAGTCGGAAAAATCCGTTGTAACGATACATGTTTAAGTAAAAATAAAATTTAGAACAGAATAGAAAATCGTGGTGGATTGCATCAAACCGTTCGGTTGAATTTTGATTAAAAATAATTTGTAGAACGAAGAGAAAAGCGGAGGAAATATAACTTACTTCAGTCGACTGTCTTAAGCTAACATACGATTAAATGTCACAGGAAATGAGTAACAGGTATATAAAAGATTACGAAATTTGAAGAACTAAAAACGGAAAATTGTGGTAAGATCAATCAATAATCCACTAAATGAATGAAGAAACAACCTTTTCCGTAGTCAAACTAACGTAACTGTCAAATGTACTAACGTATATGTCATATGAACTAATATTAATCCTACTTATTTCTTTGTATGACATTTTTTTCCGGAAATATACTATATCATGATAATTAAAAAAATTTAGTTCAACGAACAAAAGTTAAACCTTTTGAAAGACAAAATAGGTCAATTTTTTAAAATATGTTTTGCATTGTTGAAACTCTTTTAAACACCTATAGAAAGTATATCTATCTTATCTACGTCAATTTTCTAATGGTTTTGTGTTTAAATTATTTATTCTATAGCACAGTTAGATGATAAATTAATTAGTTCTTCTGTAATTTACTTACAGCTAAGGTTCAAATTCCAATTAAAAATATTCCTTGTCAAAGCCCAATCGACGCGCAGGGTGGAAATGGATTGCCGGAACGGCGAGCGACCTTTCTTAGTATCAACGTCGTTCAATCGCGGTACTCTGTCCCCACCGATCTACTATCAGTAATACCGACACGCTTTTTAGAATCCCAGCAATATTACTTTGCCTATTAGTTTACGCACCGCTAAAATCGGACGAGTAATACTTATGAAATCTTCTTAGTTACTAGATATTTTGTACGTCAAATATGCGTTTATTTTTAGTCGTGTCGAGTGTTAACTTTTTAGGGGTCTAACGGAATTCCCCTAGGAGAATTCCCCTAGAGTAACCAAATCGTCTGTACAAAATCGATATTTTTTAATTAAATATTCTATTTTTAATGCGTACGATGAGAAAGTTTTTTATTTTGCCGTACCTGTGATGGTTTTCGGTGACTTGATGCGAATAACAAGGTTCTCCTAGAAACGACGTAGCTATTCTTAAAGACTAAGAAGCATCCTACTACGCCAGGGTTATTAGGATAAATAAGAAATAGTTTTTCGTTGGTTTTTTCACCGAACATAGTATACATTAAATTCAGAAAATTAAAAAGCAGACGTACAAATATTCACAACTACACAAGGTCATTCGTACCTCTCTCTTCACCCCATTTTGGTGGTTTATGGGAAAGCTCAATCAAAAGCGTTAAATTTCATATGCGTCGTGTAAATGGACAAAACCAAAACCTCTATCTTCAGGACACTTTCTTATAGGATGTCCACTCACTTCCTTCTCTGAACCCAATTACCAAAAAATTAATTATTCTAATTTAGATGGCTATAAGCCTGAAGATAATATCTATTATTCATTTAATAGTCAAACTATTTCTAATCGTAGCGTACTTATATCACTTGATCCATTTCTGGATAATTTAGGCTTACTTCGTTTAGGATGCAGATTAAAACAATTGTTTTTCGTGATATAGGGGATAAAATATAATTTTTAAATGGATTACCTGGAATGAATTTTATTCGTACAATAATAATTCTAATATACATGATGGAACCACATAGACTGCAACCATTATAACCGATCCCGATGCAAACTTTACCGGAATATATATGACATTCAGTCTTATTGGTAAACCTTTTTCTTACCGTAGCAACCGGGAAAAAACTTTCAGAGAAAAGATATGTTAAGAAGTTTTTATTATTTTGGCTTTAATTCGGCCGCTTTAACGTGATAGTGAATATGATGCATTGCTTTTCGAAAGAAATGACACAAAGATTTATAGGTTTATATTAAGTCGTTTTTTCGCGTCAATTAATACAACTGAGGTACGGGTGACACAAATCAGTGGCTTTCTATGAAAGTGATGTTCACTGTTCAGTCCGGTACTGAAGAATGAAAATGCCACGTGTAGGGTCGAATCAGCTACATTTCATCGAAATTACCATTATAAATAACCGTATATTTGAATCGCCGATCGTAACCTATTTTCTTCTGGAAATGGAAATCTGTTAGTTTTTCTTTTGTTATTTTATTTTTGAGTACCACTTAATTTTACTTCAGGTCATTAATCTTTAAGTATATAACCGTTAATTCTCACCGGATATCTGACGAAGAAACGAAAGGATTTTAGGACGTATTCTACAGGTTAAAATATAGAAGTTCATTTAAAAACTTGTCCGATAACGCTTCGTTTCTGAGTTATTGAGCTTGCGAAAATTGTCGCCCTGATTTTTGCTCGGAGGATAAAATGAAGCCATGCTGTAATTTTTGTAACTTAAATTAAGAAATAAATTAGAACCGGTTCTCTAGTATCAGATGTACAATATAATAATTGGTTTTATGTAAAATAACTGTAATAAAAACTTACTCAAAACAAGCAAATACAAAAGAAGTGAGGATAATTTAAGATACAAAATTATAACTGGTGTAAAAGAAAAAAATATTTTCGTACTATCAGCATTTAATGATATCGGCGAAACGATCACAAACTATGAAAAATCATGCATAAGAAAATAAAAGGTAAATAAAATTATATTATTATCTTTTTGTTAAAAAATCTATACCACTTAAACTAACGACTCGGACTGCCCACTACGACTTAATGTACGTAGTATCTATTTTTGTTTTCTTCTTTTAATCGACGATAATAATAATAATAATGATAATTACCTTGTGAATTCCATAAGTTTTGGGTTGCTTGTGATGAAACATCTCCGGCCGGAGTTGGACTCGATGATGAAAAATATTGCGGGATCGGTGTGCCCGGATAACCAACGCCTCCACGACCATACATCGGGCTGTTGAAATTTAAAAAGACAAAAAGATAAGCAAAAGTCAACATCATATAATTAATTATTTCTTAACTAGTTAAAATAAATTTTAACAGTTTAATAAATACATTAACAATTAGAAGCAAGTAGATGTAGTTAGAAATAAACCTACATAAGAACTATATTATTTTATTTATAAGTTGGTATTCCTGGCATCAGTTTTAAACAGCTGATCGACAACAGCTATCTTATTTATTGGTTTGCTAGGCATTTCTCCCATTCGTCGCCCTAATGCATAAGAACGAATGTCTGTACCACAAACGGCTACTGAGCCTCGAAGCAGTTTAGCGACCAGTGTCCTTAATAGTTTCTAGAGCTTACCTAACAGCGTGAGCGGACTAAACGCGGTGTCATACACCACCGGCTTACGAGGCCAACAGCTCACTTGTGTCATATATTTACTAAAATGGGTAGGCGCACCCTGTCAACTACTAAAAATATATATGACATCCGTAAAATAAAACTTACTTTTGTCTAGACAACATTTCGCTGCCACGCCTAGGTCGCTGAATGCCAGAAAGTACCTGTCCACCATATTGAAACGCTTGGAGCCCTAATTGGCTAGTAGTCAGCCACCGCATCAAGTAACTCCCATACGGTCTGAAAATGCGGCTCTCGCCACATTGACTCACCGCTTGTGAGTGGCCAATTTTCCCCCTTCACCACTGTTCCAGGGTGAACTGGTCTCTGACACCCCCTCCCTCCACCAAAGAGCAGGGCAGTCAAATATCAGGTGTTCATTTCACTGGACCTCCCGCAGACGCACAGCTAATCAGCTGCCAGGCGAAACCGAAAACTGTCTTTCAAATTATCATTTAACATCAATAATCAAATCCTCTTGAAAATACACTTTTTAAGAACGCCCCTTCTCTGAAATTTGTAGTTTCCGCAGAATAAAAGGATCAAAACTTCGACTTACTTGCTAAGTGCAAAGATGGAATGTAAAATTTTAAGAGTTTTTTTTAATTATAAGAATCATAATAGTGTAATGAGCCAAGTATAATAATAGCCATTAATGCACGAGTGTGAAGTAAGTTACGAGACGAGCCTTTAAGTATGTCGTAAACTTCGTAAGCGAGCATTATATTTTACGAGCATTAATTGTATACCGTATTTTTTTCTACGACTGAGAAAATACTGGAATTGTTGATTTAAATCAATGGTAGAATACATTATTCAACCCACCGGGTTGGTCTAGTAGTAAACGCTTCTTCCCAAATCAGCTGATTTGGAAGTAGAGAGTTCTAGCGTTCAAGTCTTTGTAAAGGCAGCTACTTTTATGTGGATTTGAATACTAGATAGTAGATACCTGTGTTCTTTAGTGGTTGGTTCTCAATTAACCACACATCTCAGGTATGGTCGAACTGAGACTGTGCAAGATACTATACTTCATTTACATTCATACATATCATCCTTTGAAGTAACACCTGAACGGTAATTCCCGGAGGCTAAAAATAGGAAAAGTATAAAATACATTATTTACGGAATAATCTTTTTTTTTCAAAATATTTATTAAATAATACCTTTCTTGGCGATAAGTTTTATCATAAGTTCTGCCTTTTGCTTAATATCGATCTGTGTTAAAAACATTTCTTCCTCAGAATCTGACATAATTAACAAAAGGATAAACAGTATAATATAGAATCTTAGTTACCTATCGATGAACTTTCAAATTAACCTCTCCTCCTTTTTAACTACTAAATCGAATTAAAATTAAAGTAAAAAAAAAACAGCTGACAGTTATTAAACATTATACCCGCCTCTAATCGGTAAGCTGTTGAAAAGAGTAGGCATTTAATTAGCTGAACATGTGTTCCGTAATGAAAATTTATTTCATAATAAACCATAATGATCCTCATTATGGTACAGGTTCCAGCCGTATAATTCTAACGGTATAATACAGCCGTAGAAAAAAAGGTTTTACAAATCGTAAAACCGAATTCGAAAAGTAATCGAATTATTATTGCCAGAGATTAAATCCCTACCTTTACATAATTTTAGCTGTAAATCTTTAAAAATAAAGGGTTTTTAAAAATATTTTTACGTTAAAATTTACGTTGTTATGTTGATTTAACCATGTATAGGTATAACGCAAGATAGCTTTCATTAAAACTTGATTTAAAAAAAAAAAAACGTTATTTCTTACGGTATAAACTAGAAAATGAAACTCGAGTAGGGTAGGCATGTATACGCGAAACACTAATCGCTTTAGAAAATTGAATAGCCTTTTCTTAAATCCATATCAGGCTTAATAGGAAAAATGTAAACCATTTATCTTCTTCTAGTCGAAGTTTAATGTGAAATTCAGATCTTGTAGTAAAAGCTGTGCTCTATTCTTTAAAAAAAGATGTTTATTAAGTAATATTATTCTCAAAGAAAAAAATCTGTTAGATAGACCTGTATTAACTTTATATGCACCACAGTTAGTTATAAGGAAGTTCGGGGAGATATTACAAAAATTAATGGAATATTTTCTGTGAAAATCGATGCGTTTTACCTAGATTACTTATATCACTCGGCTGGAGTAACTAAGTTTTACCGATTTACAAACAGTATTTAAAGTGTCTTCAATAGTACGCCTAATTTTTTTTTTTGTTCAAAATAAAACAGAAAAGTGAAAAACCCAGCAAAATTAAAAAACCTTGCTTTTTTTTCTTTTTTTTTGGGGGGGGAGGTACTTTCATCTTAGGAAGTTAAGGCCTTTCTTACATGTTTTTCTTTAGCTCAATTTCGTTCCGGTTAACGGATAGTACACATGCGTAGGACCCACCAGGTTAGTATAGAAGTGAACTTATCATCGCAAATCAGCTGATTTCGAAGTCGCGACTTCTAAGGTTCAAATCCTAATAAAGGCAGATACTTTTATACGGATTTGAATACTATTTCGTGGATACCGGTGTTCTTTGGTGGTTGGATTTCAATTAATCTAGCATCTCAGGAACGGTCGACCTGAGAATGTACAAGACTATACTTCATTTACATTTATACATATCATCCTCATTTATACTCTGAAGTAATATCTTACGGTTATTCCGCAGGCTAAACAGAAGAAAGAAAAAGTACACATGCGTCGACGGTGGAGAGTAATGCACATATATGCAAGTACACGTAGCGCAAAAGTAGTAGAATTTTGGGATGAATATCGATGTAGTCGATCAATCAGGAACGCAAGGATAGTGGGACTTTGTTTTCTCCCTACTAAGTGCAGAACCTGGACAATTATCCCTGCTGTTGTGTCTTTCTATTTTATCTGTCGAGTTATCATCTGTTTTGTGGCGGTTATAGATTGCGTTTCGATCCCTTAGATCGATGAGAAACAATTGACTGGGGCCGATACGGGGATACGAAGCGTGCACGTGATTTACTCCCGTAAATATTTAAACTCGTAGTAATAAAAATAACAAAATTAAATTGCTTTAAAACAAATCTAAAAAAATGGATTACCAAATAAACATAAATAGAAGGTAATTTTGTTTTTAACAAAAAAATATGTATAATGTTGTCCGTTTTCGCAAAACCCAACGAAAAGGGGTGCGATCTCAGTTCTATTTTGCACCTTACCTTACCTTTAGTTCATTCAAAGCGATTAACTAGATATTGTATATTGTAGCTGTCATTTCCATTTTGGATCAAAACCTTTGTCATGTTTTAAGAATTTATGTAGATATTGAATATGAAAGCGCGCTCCGTGCTTTTCATTGTGGTCTTGCGAAAATAAACTTTATACATATTATTTTGCCGAAACCTAAATTATCTTCTATTTATGTTTACTGTGTAATCCATTTTGTTTTTATATTAGATTTATTATAATTTAAAAAAATGTTTTTTTTATTTAATGATTTGGTTTACCGACCCAAGATTTATAATCTAATATAATCTTTAGAAAAGATAATCTAATCTAATCAATATTATAATTTTTGTTTTTTTTGGTACACTTTATTATTAAACAAATAAAAAATAATACCTTACAGAGTACCGTACGTATTCTGTATAATGAGGAGGGGTTCAATATATCTTATGACTCGTTCGAAATGAATTTTTTTTTTTTAACCTCGGGGATCACCGTTAGTTATTGCTTCAGAGGATGAAATGAATGATTCGTAACGTGTGTGAAAATGCCATATCTGATCGGGATTCGAACCAGGGATAAATTAATTAATTTATCGTAGTAAAAGAGCATAGAAGATGCTTTTTTTTAACAGAGAATAATAAAAGGGTTTTGATTAATGTACACATATAACTGTTAAACTCGAATTTTTATGCCGCGATATATACCCTAATGATATTCTGATATATGAAAGTCCAATCCGCAAAATCCAAATAAAGAGTTAATTATAATTCGAACTTAGCTCACCCTTGGTAGTTCGAATTTTTATGCCGCGATATATACCCTAATGATATTCTGATATATGAAAGTCCAATCCGCAAAATCCAAATAAAGAGTTAATTATAATTCGAACTTAGCTCACCCTTGGTAGTAGTAGTACTTATATCGTTTCATTACAGTCATTTTTGTTATTTTTATGAAGACGCAGTTTCTCCCTCTGCGTTTTGTTTTTCGTAAGAGCCAACCTTTTGTCGGCTTATACTAAATTTTAAATAAAAATAAAATGAAAAGTGTAAATAAATTAGAATAAGTATTGCAATTAATTTTTTTTCGACTTAACTTTCAAGCGTTAAATTAGAGGTATGAACATCTATGAAAATCACAAAACAATAATTAAATTTATCTCGTCAAAGACAGCAATTCGTTGCCACGGCTAGGCCGCTGAATGCCAGCAAGTACCCGTCTACCATTTAACCGCTTGGAGCCTTAATTGGCTGGTGGTCAACCATATATATCTCTAGGTTAGCTTCCCACAGCAGTGCGGTAGGATTCTTTTCTCTTAGGCAAACTACTGATGTCGGTTGAACAAAGCAACCGCATCAAGGAACTTTAACACGGTCCGACAATGCGGCTCTTGCCGCATTGTTTCACCGCTTGTTAGTGGCCAATTTTCCCCTTGATCGTTCCAGGGTGGCCTGGACTCTTAGGGGGTTCTGGCCCCCAAGAGTTGGGCGGTCGAACATATAGTTTCAACAATAGTTACAATTGAACAATTGTTACGGGTAAAGGGAAGATTTCGAATTAAATACCACATGAGAGATTCATTAGATACTGTTTTCACCGACCCAAAATTATAAAAAAAAAAAACGAATGTCAACTGGAAGATATATAATTGAACATTTACATGGAAAATAGTTCAGTGTATTATAACTAAAGGACGTAGATTTTACATTTCGGCTATACAATTTAATTTGTGCGAATCAGAACCGCGTGCGCTGCTATCACGTAATTTATGTAAATATTTTGTTTTAAATTACTTATCCAAATTTTTATTATTAATGCATATGAAAAGCATTTGAAGTACACGATGATTTACTTGTTACTTTCTCTGAAATTAATAATTCTTACTCTATAAATCTTATATTATCTGTGCGGTCGTATATCGCACTGCATTTTGGTGGGTTTGATACAAATCAGAATTCTGATTTTGCGAAGCATCAATATCGTAATTTACAGTAGAAATTGTTTAAAATGGATTTCGGATTTTCTCAAAAGTTTTATTTCTCATATAATATTGAATACGGTTAAGACAAGTCTTAACAAACAAAAAAAAAAAATATATATATATATAGTAATAGAAGTTTAATAGTCTAAATAACCTTAAAATCAACAAGTTTTTTTTTTTTGTTTTACAGGTAATAATTACAAAATTTAATTAGAACCAATGGAAAAAGAATTTATTAATCATCATCGTGTTACATGTAAATTCTTTTACGCGCCTACACGCACACAAAACATGTAAACGTGACATAAAATGAATATTTAAAAATTTCAAGGTAGTTTTTATTATCAGCAAAATAAGATAATAGCTTCGATGAAAGATTACTAATTAATAATCGAATGATATGATACGTAACTTCCATTGTTATACTATATACATAAAACAATAAATAAACAATAAAATAATATACGTAAATCTTTTTTGTTTATGTCATAAATATATTATTTTTTAAAAACAGTGATTGATTTATCCAAAATTGATAACATAGTAAAAACCGGTAATGGACGCTTTGTTAAAACGGAGAAAACCTTTGTTCCAGTAACAATTAACGGTATTTTATTGCTCAATTCCGATTAGTTATAGTTTTTTGATTAATGGTAAAATATTCGATCAACATCATCCGGATACATAATTAAATTTAGAATAATTATCTGAAACTAGATTTTTATCTTTTTTTCATTTACTGTAATTTCTAAGCGTAGAAATATTTCTTGGAATTTAGTAATTTTAAAGTTCAATTCTCGGTTCAAAATCCTCATCTATCATTTTAGTTAATTTACTTCGTCGTATCATTTTAATTATTCCTTGCTTCATTAGTGATCAATTACAACAAAATATATTTATTTTTTACCGACTTATCGAAGAAGAAAAATACGGAATAAATTTCGGGCGCAAGGTTTGAGAGTTTGGGGGGGGGGGGAAGAATATTCCTTACGTGTTGAGGTATGAAGAGTACGAAAGTGCTTGTCATTTAAATTGTGATTTCCTTAGATTTATATTTAATTATAAATCTAAGCGTAATATTTTGCGGCTCGAAAATCTCCAAAATTAATAAATAAATTTAATTGAACCTAAATATCTGTAGTATGATATCTGAAGTTGTGAATGTGAAAATTTGATGAAGACTGGTCGAGTCGAAGAATTATTTGAAAATGTTTTGTAACAAAATACACTTTTTTGAGGTTTTAAATGAAATAAATTTGTTAATTTACAGGTTTAGAAATAAAAATTTCTGGTTAACTTTGTAGAGAATTTAATTCTGAAAACATTGATGTAAGGTGTTTTGAAAGTGACGTGGTGGAAATTGGACTTGTTTTTGTCAGCTTGTTACTAGTGTTCTGTAACACGTTTTTCCTCTTTGTAATTACTGTTCTGTGTTTCGTTACTGTTATTACGTTTGTTTAATTTTCCGTTGTATATAGTGGACTAATCGTAATTTAAGTTTACTCTCGTTGTATGGCCGGCCACGTGAGGAGAACCGCACACAGGAATCTCACTCTCTGTTATGTATATCGCACGGACATGCACCCGAAGGTCGAGGATGAAAGGTTGCCCCAGCTGCTCCAGCACCATGAATATGTACACTGGTATCTGCAACGGACAGTCTCATCCGAAAAGGGTGGGAGGTTTCGGCGTCTCATCTTCGATGATCGGGTGGAGACTCTCTTGCGGTTCCGTTGGGGGGAAAGTAAGACCATAGTTCCGGCGGGGAATCTCTTTGGGGTTTCTCGTTGAGGCGTTATGACCAGAGTCCCGGTGAGGGGATCCCTTTGGGATCCCATTATTCGAGGCATGGCAAGCAAGGAAGACCCAGTCCCGGCTGCCTTGTGCCCTTCCGTGGTAGTTTGAGACGATGGCACCCCTTGGAACTGAGCTTATGCTTGGTCGTGAATCCGGCTCCAAGGTGCGGGGAAATCGACAGAGAGAAAAAAACAAGTTTATTTTCGCGTTGCTAACTAAAGTTACCCTTGGCAGCCGTAGGTTCAGATTTATAAAACATTGATATAAATAAATAAATTTCCGGCTTCCATGGCCCGAGTGGTAGCGTCTCCGCTTTTAATCCGGAGGTCCAGGGTTCGAATCCCGGTCAGGCACGGAATTTTTTATACGTTACATTTCCATATCCCACACACAAGCTTCAAGCTTATGTGACGATATCATCAAGAAAAACAAAAGTCTATTAAAATTAAATAAAAATTTGAGAAGTTCAACTTGAAATAGAAACAAAACAAACAAACTGGATCGGAAAAGCGATCGTATCGCTTTTCCGATCTAAGAACAACTTAGAAAACTTATAGAAAACTAATCAGAAACAGAAAAACAATGAATAAAATATAGATAAAAAAAAAAATTACATAATTTTTGGATTTTTTCTAAAAATTATTAAATATCAAACAAAATGGTTACTTGATAAAGTCGCAAACATTTCTTGAAAGCAGTTGCCCAATGTGGCCGCCAATCTGTTCAATGCGTACTTCAGCTCAGCGAATCCATACTAGCCGGGCACGTTTAATAGCACCATTATTCCTAATAGTAACTCCACCTTTAATTATACGATGTCTCAAATTCATCTTGTAAGCCGATACGAGCGGATAGACTAACGACTTCATCCAACCATAAAGGAAAACGTCGGCATCAGATCGGAACGTACCATTTTAGTGGCCCGTTTCGATCAATCCATCGCTTACTAATCTGTTATTTAAATGATTCATCACCTCAAGATAGCAGTGAGCAGGTGCGCCGTCATTGAAAAACCACATCTTCAAGTGGAATATCTTCCAGAAGTCCCATTCGATTTGTTTGCAAAAAACGCAAGTTTTCCGCCAAGGCTCTCAACTGAGCCTTGGTGGTAAGAAAAAAGGCCCTATCAGATTATCACCAAAAAGATCACACCATACCTTAAACCCAAAAGTGCGTTGGAAATGACTTGTACCAGTCTCATGGGGAATTTCCTCTGCCCAAGTGTGTTTCTATAATTTACATTGCCATTTCTTGTAAAACTGGATTCATTAGTAATCAAATTTTCTAATTAACCATCGACAGAATTTCAACAATTTATCAAAATCAGGTAATAATAACCCTTCTACGCGTGTTTTATGGAATATGTATAATTATTGCTCCCGTAACGATCGCCATACACTTGATTGAGAGACATGAAACCGCTGTTACAACCTTCTAGCCTTGAGGTAGCAGATAATTGTATCGCATTCAACACTGCGAATGCGATAAAAAGGTTCTCATAAAAGGTTCACCAGCGTCAAATAGATTTCGGAAACTGCTTCTCGAACTCGCTTATCCAAATCCTGAAATATTTACGATTCGGTACTGCTCGATCTTGATCATTTTTCTGTTATTCACGCACAGCAGCCGATCCATTTTTACCATAAATTAACAACATGTCTGTCACTACTCCTTTTGAAAACAAATTTGTGGTATTACCCACTGCGAATGACTGATCTAACAATAACAGCACAAACGCTGTTCAAACGCTAGATAAAACTTAATTGTTGATCAACTGTTTTTGACAACCTTTAAAAAAATAAATTTTTTTAATACGTTTTAGATGGATGTCTTTAAAATTTATTTTTATAACTTTTAGCTAATTTTTATAATTAAAAAAAAAAGGGTCGAAACGTTGCGACGTACAAGGCCAAGGAGGTAGTCTTTTTGCCTAGGATGTTCGGGTTCGTCCACATTCAAGAGTGGAGGGGTGGGACTCCCGGTCTCCCGGGGACTCCCGGATGGCATAAAGAATCTTCAAAGTACGAGCTGGTCGCGAAGTGAAGGATGTGCGAAACGCACATCTGGAACCGTTAGAGTAAGGACGGGATGGGTAACTTCTTAGCAGAAGGGAATATCGGCTATCCGTAAGAGGAAAGTAGATGTGTTCTAGTAAAGTTGGGGACACCCCGGTGGGAATGCCCCAGAAGGGGCTAGCTATAGCGGGCATAGACTGCTGCCACGACACTCCGAGGTGACTGTTTTACCTAACGGCAGAACCGGTTGCCTTAGGGGGTGTTTAAAGGAAAAAATTTAAAAAAAACTTTTAACATTTTTATGTAAATTGTAAATAGCATCGCTTTTCCGATACTGTTTGTGTGTTTTGTTTCTAATTAAAGTTGAACTTCTCTAATTTCAGTTTAATTATAAATAGACATTAAATTTACGTCAATTTTCTCAAAATTAAATTCTCTACAATGTTAATTAAAAATTTTTATTTGCTTATTTGTAAATTAACAAAGTTATTTTTTATTCAAAACCTAAAAAAGTATATTTTTCGACAAAAGGTTTTCGAGTTTTACCCCGTTTTTCTTAAAACCTAAATTAGATAGAGGTCTGTGATCGCTTTTATTAGATTTATTAGATCAAAATTAGAAGGATACACCAAATTTACTTTTCTATTTCTACCCCAAGAATTTTAGTAGAGTTTAATTTCACAAAAGTAAAAAAAAACAGAGCTAAATGTTTCGCTAGCCGAAACTCGCTAACGAAGCGTTTTCTGGCCTATGTTTACATGAAACGTTTTCCTTATTTTTGGTTATAAAATCATTCTGTATATATATATATATATATATATATATATATGTGTGTGTGTGTGTGTGTGTGTGTGTGTGTGTGTGTGCGCGCGCGCGCGTGTGTGTGTTAATATAACGTCAAACTATCATTTGCAAAAAGCTAACTTGCTTTTACAAACTATCAGTTTGCAAAAGCTATCATTTTGATATGACTGGCAGATCGTGAACGGTCGTTATTTTTTCACACCGCAAGTACGGAAATTGTTTAGCAAAGAAATATAAGCCTTCAAAAAACGGACAGATTTAATTGTAAAGCATTTAAATGTAGAAAACAACAAAGATTGGAAAAAAATATGATCTGAACTTACAGCCTGCGAAAATGAATGATATTGCAGTTGACATGTATTAAAGATCGCGATCGAGAAAAAATGGAGTAGAAGAGATGTTTTTTGTCGGATGTTTTGAAGGACTTGAAATTTTTGGGTGGGTGACGGCTCGAAACCAAATCCAAAGGAATCGTGACGTATATCTTTCTCCATCTAGTAAATGATCATTAACCCACCGGGTTGGTCTAGTGGTGAACGCGTCTTCCCAAATCAGCTGATTTGGAAGTCGAGAGTTCCAGCGTTCAAGTCCTAGTAAAGCCAGCTATTTTTACATGGACTTGAAAACTAGATCGTGGATACCGGTGTTCTTTGGTGGTTGGGTTTCAATTAACCACACATCTCAGGTACGGTCGAACTGAGAATGTACAAGACTACACTTGATTCACACTCATACATATCATCCTCATTCATTCTCTGAAGTATTATCTAAACGGTAGTTACCGGAGGCTAAACAGGAAAAAAAAGAAAGTAAATGATCATTAAATAAATTTCACCTAGGATTTTAAAGTCGAAGAAAAGAAAACTATAAGTGGTACAAATTATGCTTTCTTACTCTTTCAAGGTAATGATTGTCATTACAGAATAATCAATTCTTAGGCAGAACAGTGTGAACGCGGTGAATATTTTGGTGAGTTTGGCGTGTTTATATTGAATTTTATGTTCCATTCGATGAAGAAGACAACAGGAAACGGTCTTTTCCTGTTACTGTTGGCAAAGAATGAATAATATTCATGTAGGTGTCGTTTATCGCCACGGATGGTGTTTTGTCTCGATTTACCTAGAGGTATCGCGGGTTATGGGACTTAATACGTAAACATTTTCCAAATTTTCGTCGGCGGACTTCATGTTGATCTGATAAGTTTCTCCTATGAAGATCCTTTAATAACCGAAAAAAATTATTCTTTGTGAATTTCAACGCCGATGAACACACAGGCAGACACAGATTGTGTACATTGATGTACACATACACACAGTACGTATGAACATGTGTTTGACGAGTTTGGTCAAGCAATACGCGTACACAAGAAAGATTCCAAACACCAAAAACGGTTTTTTTTTATTGATAATACCTTTTCCAAGAATATTCTATTCTGAATGGTGATTCCAAGAATATTCCTTATTATTCTTAACTGTAAAACCTTACGCAGTAATCGTAACATTCCGGTTTGAAAAATAAAATAATATTTCGGTTGTAATTTGCAACGAAACAGTTCTACGGATATTACACAGTACGTAAATGCAAAGGTTTGTTTTGATTATAACAAAAAATACAAAAAAATTGTTTACTAATAATTCACGTAGATTAATAACGTTCTATTAATTTATTTTTTTTAATGCAGCCTTATTTAGTAAAACTGTTAAATTACTCGTGATGAAATCCAGTTAATTTTGAACCTATATTCCGGATCATCTTCAAAACTCACCGAGAATTTTTTTTTTTAAAACAATTTCCAAAGAAGCTTCCGTTTGAAAGTTGAAAATATTGTCGAAACATAGAATTTATTTTTTTTAATTTATTTATTTTTACTTCTTTGTACAAAGTAAAGGAAATATTGTGATCGCGAAAAATTTCGGTTCTCAGATTTCAACGGAAATATCCATTTTGACCATCTCTATGTCCATTTTGACTAGTTTCGGGGTACATACGTATGTATCTCGCATAACTCAAACACGATTAACCGTAGGATGTTGATATTTTGAGTTTAGTACTGTAACATCTAGATGTTCACCTCCCCTTTTCATTGCAATCATCTTGACCATAAATGTTCAAAAAAGCCCAAAATCCAAAAATTTTGATTTTGGACTTAACTGCAGTAATAAGCCCTCATGAGATTTTCAACGATATATCGTAAGCGGTACTTATTTTCATCGGTTCCAGAGTTATAGCCAAATAAAATTTTAATTAATGATTTTGATCGATTGTAAATTTTAACGATTAGTGATTGATAATTTTGATTTTTCAACGGGATGGCACATCGGTTCGAATTCGACTTCATTTCCCTTTTTTTCAACTTTTTTTAATTTAAATATATTGATTTATTAATAATTATTAACCTGTGGTTAAAAAAAATTACAATAAATAACAATTTTAAAAATAACAATAAAATAAAAAAATATGAAAAAAAAACAGAAGTTATTAGTGAAATGAAATTTTATATACTTTTAAAAATGTGTACATGTAATTTAACAGGCGTACAAGGAAGTCATGTGGTGTCCATATCAGATTTTTAAAATTTAAAAGTAATATTCAATTTTATACGATATATTATATTTTACTTTTAATGAATATAAAAAAAGGAAAAATCAGTGTTAGCTTAAACGAATAGAATAATTAGATATTCCTGAAATTACTGTTTGCAATTATAATTAAATCTCAAGAAAAAATAATAATCTTTATAATTTTTAAAAATTATTATAAATAGAAATACATAATTTATTTTACGTACCATTTGTAGAATATTCCTTTTTTAACGTATATATATATATTTGTAACAATATAAAAATTATTTTTTAAATTTTTGATAAAATTAAAAAAAGTAATCTAGAAGATTAAAATCATAATTATATAAATTATAAAGTAAATAAATAAATTATAATATTATTATAATAATAGTAATCGTGTATAAATTATCTGTGTCAACAGATGTTAATTGCATACTGTTTAACTGATTACTGAGTATTATACGCGCGCTGTAGAATTACATTCGATTAGAAAAACGTCAAACTGGTTGTAAATATAATTGAATTTCGTTTCGTTTTAATAAATAACCTTGATATTAGACATAGGTCTTTGACTTAATAATTTTTTTCTAATATCACAATTGTTTTCAGGGCTAAAATCACTTTAAGACACGTTTCAATTACAAAACATTATGTTATATATATATATAATCTGCATGTAATTGTATTATGTATGAGGCCCGGTTACCGATAATAGTACGATATGTGCGTTGAAGATTAAACCTATTTTTATACATATATTTTACTTGTACGACTTTCATCTCTTTAAAGAGTTATTTTTTTTTCGTGTTTTTATTATTAAATATTTTATTATATTATAAACACGAATATATTATTTTTAATATTACTAATCGATCGATCGATCGATCAATTAATTAATAGTACGCACATGTATATGAAGTTACACTATTATTTTTTAAATCTGCACATCTAATGTTATATCGCAATCTTTCCCGTAATTCTTAACAACCGGGGTGAGTCACGAATTTTGTCTATAAAAATGAAATAACAATCGTTTATAAAAACAAACGATGTAAGCAGAGTATAAAAGCTAAATAATATTTTCCTTATACGCTGTATCACTGCTGTTAATTTGATTAATAAATCGTATTTTTTATATTTGCCGAATAACAGATGTATTTATTTGATCGTAATACAAATAAATTGCTATTTTAAAATAAAATTAAGGAATTAAAAAAAACAATTTATCAGTTTAAAAGAAAACGATTTATATTCGTGTAGAAACTGATGTTTAACTAATGAAGAACAAGCGACTCCCCACCAGAAACGACCCGATGAGATCCGATGGATGTGCGATATGTAATTGAGGTGTAATCTTGAACAGACTTAGGCTGACCGTTCCTACCCACCGGGTTGGTCTAGTGGTGAATACATCTTTCCAAATCAGCTGATTTGGAAGACGAGAGTTCCAGCGTTCAAGTCCTAGTAAAGGCAGTTATTTTAACACGGATTTGAATACTAGATCGTGGATACCGGTGTTCTTTGGTGGTTGGGTTTCAATTAAGCACACATCTCAGGAATGGTAGAACTGAGACTGTACAAGACTACACATCATTTACACTCATACATATCATCCTCTCAAGTATTATCTGAACGGTAATTACCGGAGGTAATAAAAAAAAGAAAGAAAAACAGAAAGGCCGACCGTTCCTGAGAAACATCTCAGGAACGGTCGGCCGTTCTAATCTAACAAGATTAATTGAATTTCAACCACCAAAATACACCGGTATCCACCGTCGAGTATTCAAATCCGTATAAATCAACCGACGTTTGATGCGGTAACCGACATCTGATTCCGCATCAAGAACATCCGAGTTCTACTGTTTTACTAGAAATCAGAGCTCACCGCCTTTTCTTTGTTCTAAATATAAAATTACTGTTGCTCCGTCTTATTATTCCCCTTGGAAACCTTCTCTCGTTAATTACTGGTTTGATCTTTGGCAATTAAAAAAAAAATCACAAATCTGGTTATCTTACAATGGCTCAAAGAAATTAAAGAAGACATGCAAGAATTAAATTTGACTTACGAAGATTTATTTAATAAATCTGAAAAAATAAAATTTGTTATTAAAGATCCGAATACCAACTTTAAAGTAAGAACTTTTAATTATACAAAACGGGTTTATTCAGAAGAGGATCGTAAAGCAAAATCATTAAGAACGACTAAATATTAGGAGAAAGTAAAAGCTAAGAACTTAAAGGCCAAAAGATCGGCAAAAAAGAGTTCAATTATTCTGACTACTGTGGTCCTTTGCGGCCTTAAAAGTAAAAAAAAAAAAAAAAAAACTTCGTGAATCCTGATGTTACAATTTATACGGACGGTTCTAGAAAAAAAATGGTTGATTCTGTCAGTTGTGATTTTTCGGTTAAGCCTTCCCAGCATCATCACTATATTCTTTGCAGACTCTTTGCCATTAAAGTTATTAGTCCAAAATTTTGACATGTTCTTGTTTAATCGGATTCCACGAGCGTCTTACAGGCGATTAGCGACGTGTATTCCAAACGTCCTATTATTTGTAAGATTCAGTGTGTTATTTCGCGAACGATTAGACGAAATACAACAGTTAGCTTCTGCTGGATCCCCAGACATATAGGAATTTCAGACGATGAACGCGCGGATAAGGCGACAAAAGACGCTTGTTTTCTGTCTACTTTCACCGATCGCGTTGCTTCTAACGATCTGGTCTCTATCCTGAGGAGGGTATTTCACAATTAGTTGCAAAGCGAATGGGAGGTTACTTTTAATAATATATTTCATCGAATTAACAAAACTGTATCACTATGGAGCTCCACATGCAGAAAAAAACCATCGAGAGGGTGTTATTATCTCCATTTACGAATCGGGCACACTAGCTTTTCCTGGATATCCTATGAATCAAACAGACGACTGCCAACAACAGTGCATCACATCCATATGAATTGCGTGTGTTATGCGGCATCGCGTCGCAATTAAATAGGGACTGACATGCGAACTATTTTATAATGAAACGAAGTTATCTTATATTTATAGTTTATCTTATACGTATTTTATTGCGATTTGTTAGGTCTGTCCGTTTATATTCAAATATTTGAGGCAGCTATTTATGCCATTTCCCGTAAAGCAGGTGGTAATTTTATTATCTTGATTGAGATATTTTTTTTTTGTCTTCAGTCATTTGACTGGTTTGATGCAGCTCTCCAAGATTCCCTATCTAGTGCTAGTCGTTTCATTTCAGTATACCCTCTACATCCTACATCCCCAACAATTTGTTTTACATACTCCAAACGCGGCCTGCCTACACAATTTTTCCCTTCTACCTGTCCTTCCAATATTAAAGCGACTATTCCAGGATGCCTTAGTATGTGGCCTATAAGTTTGTCTCTTCTTTTAACTATATTTTTCCAAATGCTACTTTCTTCATCTATTTGCCGCAATACCTCTTCATTTGTCACTTTATCCACCTATCTATTTTTAACATTCTCCTATAGCACCGCATTTCAAAAGCTTCTAATCTTTTCTTCTCAGATACTCCGATCGTCCAAGTTTCTCTTCCATATAAAGCGACATTCCAAACATACACTTTCAAAAATCTTTTCCTGACATTTAAATTCATTTTTGATGTAAACAAATTATATTTCTTACTGAAGGCTCGTTTAGCTTGTGCTATTCGGCATTTTATATCGCTCCTGCTTCGTACATCTTTAGTAATTTTACTTCCCAAATAACAAAATTCTTCTACCTCCATAATCTTTTCTCCTCCTATTTTCACATTCAGCGGTCCATCTTTGTTATTTCTACTACATTTCATTACTTTTGTTTTTTTCTTGTTTATTTTAACGCGATAGTTCTTGCGTAGGACTTCATCTATGCCGTTCATTGTTTCTTCTAAATCCTTTTTACTCTCGGCTAGAATTACTATATCATCAGCAAATCGTAGCATCTTTCTTTTCACCTTGTACTCCGAATCTAAATTGTTCTTTAACATCATTAACTGCTAGTTCCATGTAAAGATTAAAAAGTAACGGCGATAGGGAACATCCTTGTCGGACTCCCTTTCTTAATTGAGATATATAGTGTGATATTTCTTTGTGTTTTTATTGCGATTTTAACATACACTACAAGATTTTTCATTTTAAGATGTATTTTTACGTCGCTAGATTTTAGTTTTTAATTGTAAATTTTTAACATTTAGTTTTTAACAACAAATACATCGTGTCAGATCGATGATAACGCAAAAGCGTTATTCGCCCTGGAAAAAAAACATAAAAAGAGACTAACTTTTACTAGAATTTGAACCACAAAACTTATATTTTTAATATATAGATTTACTTTATGTTTTTTCAACAAAACTCTCTTTGTCTTCGTCAAACGGATCTGTACATTTTTTTTTTTTTTTTTTAGAGAGAAATTTCTTTTTTGTAATCTCTCTGTAAATTTTTACTTTCTAAGCAATAGCAAGTCGAAATTTAAGATGGGACGACCGAAAAATATTTAACAAAAAACCGTGAAAAATTACAGAAATATTTATATTGGTCTTTATTTTGATAAATATCACTGGACTGTCTGGATATTAAAATTTATTATATATATATATACAGAGAGAGAAGAGAGAGTGGGAGAGAGAGAGATTAAATGAACACAATTGAACATTTGATAAAAAAATTAAAAACTAAACTTCACAAATTTTACCTTTCACTTATTCTCCTTCCCCTTTTCGCTTTCCAACTTCTCCCTTTCACCCTTCTCCCTTATCTCTCTCCCATTTTCTTTTTTATCCGTTCCCGTTTCCCCTTTTCTCTTTCCACCTTTTTCCCTTTTGCCCGCGCGTAAATCGGTCCATTAGTTTTTTGGTCTTTACCGGGCACACATACTAACATGCCTTTTATATATATATAAAAGGCATGTGTAAAGGTATGTGTTTTTTACGAAGGGGTGGAAGTTGAGATTCCTCGCGACAAATTTAATATTTTTATTAATCGATTAGATTACAGTATTCAAATCAATTAAGTAATTAAAACGGTATGTCAGTTAACATTTTCTTATTGAACATTTTAACTAAATTTGCCTGTCCACCAACCGGAATGCTTCCCTTAATGTAAATGACATTCAATGAAATCTTAACGGCGATTTTGACAGTCAAAAGAATATTTAAATATAAAATAATAAAATATAAATATTGGTTTAAAAAAAAAAATTGTGCCTTATATCAAACTGAACGCGACACATCATGAACTAACGTAAACAACTAAATTTGTAATCTTAGTTATTGGCGATTCCTGGAGGACCGCTGCTGGCGTCCGGGGCGTAGGGCAAAATTGTGTAGCGGTCCGGACCGTACCGGCCACTGTTTTAATTGTGAGAACTGACCACGTCAGAAAGGACTGTCGCCGGGAGGCCAGATATTCTTCCTGTAATGTGCATGGACACGCCCGTGAAGGACGGGGTTGCAAAATTATTCACGTGGCATGAGGATCGGCTGCTGCTGCACCTGGATCCCAGTCTGGGACAGCCCCGTCCGGGAGGGGTGGGATGTTCCGGCGTCTTACTTTCGATGATCGGGCGGGGACTCATTCAGGAGCCGTCGGGGGGAAAGACGTAGACCGTAGTCCCGTTATTTAACCCTTCAGGGGTTCCCCATTTGGGCGAGGCAACGTAAAGACCGAAGTCCCGGTGGAGTCCCCCTCGGGAGTCTCCTTATTTGATGCGTGGCAAGAAAAGACAGAGTCCCGGCTGCCTGGGCTCGGCTTGGTTATTGCCCAGGTGGTTTGAGACAATGGCATCCCCCAGAGCTGAGTTTCCTCGTCTGAGGGAGGCGGGGAAAATAAAAAAAAAAATAAAAAATCCTGGTTATTTAGTTGAAATCAATTTTTTTTAGATATTACCCTATAATCAAGTACTACTTTTTCGTCCACTTGTAGTGAATTCCCAATTTTTTTTGTGATATTTAACGGATGTAGAGTAATAGTATACTATTTGTCATCCATTCATACTATAAAACCATAATTTAGTAAAATTTTCATTCTAAACCTCAAAACAGCTTTTACTTTATTAAAGTTTTAAAATGAATTAAAGTAATCGTTATTTAAAAATACCGTTTTTTAAATTGATTCAAGAAATTAAAAAAAAAAGTTAATTTTTTTATGAAAAAGTTGATTAAAGTGATTAATAATTCAGATTAAATTCTTATCTTTTTTACCGGTAATGGAAATCTTTGTTAAAATTCCTAAAAACATTTTTCTCCACGTAAATTGTGTCGATTGTTATTTACCTTATGTTTATTACATTTATGCTTTGTTGAAATGCATCTCTCAAAGTAAATTGTAAATAAAAAGAACTATTTTTTCCATTGTAGTAGGTTGGAGCCTCGATTTTTAAAATAAATGATTTGTTGTTCGATTTGGTTTATATATATATATCTTAATTTATTGCTGTTAAAATTAATCTTTACAAGTAAATTATTTTAAAAGCAAAACTGACACGATTTTATTAACATTTTCCAGTTTGACATTTAAAAAGTACCGTAGTTAAAAATTAAAAATTACCATTATAAATATTTCTATTTTTGCACAACTACTGGTGAAACTGTATGCCGTATGAAGTTTTTAATTTACGTCGGTTAGTTTTAGTTTCATTTCTAACGGGATGTCTCCTTTAAATGTTGAGTGAAACCTTTTTATAGCTGACAGAAAAGGTTGCCTTGTAAAACGTTTTTGTATCCCGGTTGTGTTAGCGTAAAGGATAAGAATTCGATATCTTGATGGAGAAGGACAGAGTAGTTATCCGTGTTTTAATTGTTCCCGATTACCAAGAGAATTATGGAACTCCTGCTGTTAGTCCTCGTTTGGTTCCCGAGTAGCGTCGAGTAGTATTTTGAATGTTTCATCCCCTGCGAACGGCGGTAATAATGAGGGCAATATTTTATCTAGATGTCGGTGAGATGACCTAGTCCCAAAATTGTTTGTTGGCCTGATCAGTAAGTTAGAGGAAAAAGTAGAGAAATGTCAGTTCTTTCATCAAACAAAATTTAGGAATTGATGAAAGATAACGTAATATTGAAGCTGTATTTAAAACAGCTACTCGAGCTACTGATTGGCTGACGTAAAGTCCGGCAAGAGAGTAAAAGAGTCTGAGAATAAGAGACATAAAAAGACTATAGTCGATTGCGGAACTTCAAATTAAGGTTTGGTAAAATCGAAGATTGCTTTTGCTTCTTTGTTACTCGATTCAAAAAGACGTCTTCTGAGAGGATTAAGAACTTAGTTTAAAGTACAGTGACTACTATATTTTTAACTACTCAACTAACTGACTATTACTATTTTAACAAACCGATTCGGTTGAATGCATTAAACTTGTCACCAAAATCTCTGGATACAGCTCATTTCATATTGCTGTTACGTAAGGAAGATTATATTAAGTTAAATGCCCTGAAATGTGGCCGAAGGGGGTCCTGGTATTTCTCTCTGACGTAGATATAACATGTTACATTCGGTATCATCCTAACAAACAGGATAATTCAAGTTGAGGTTTCTTGTCAAGTTTCTTAGAATTATATTGTAATTTCAGACGTTCCGCTGGGTTGGAATTTGGGTCCCCTGTTCTTCATATAATTTATTAACGACATCGGAAGAGGAATTCTTTCCAACATCTGTGAGTTTGCCGATGATGTGAAAGTATACGCTTCAGTAAATTCATACGAGGACTTCGTCACTCTTCAGAGAGTCATTGAAAAGATACATCAACGGTCAATTAACAATGTCGCTCCAATTTAAATACAACTTTTTTCAGAAAGACTCACTGTTAAATATAACTGGTAAATAGGTGATAGAATAATGCATCGTATTGATGATATCTGTGACTTGGGAGTTACTTTTGATGCTAAATTGCTGTTCTACAAGCACGTAGAAAATATTGTATCTAAAACGAGAAGGAAACTTAGGCTGTTACTTTGCGTATCTCAGGATTTTCAGCGTGCAGATACAATCTTGCAGCTGTTTCAGACGATTGCAAGACCGGATTTGGAGTATTGTAGTATAGTCTAGAGCTATATAGAATACACACTACTCAAAAAATCGAGACTGTTCAGCGAAGGTTTCTTTACAATTTGCGTGTTCGTGGTGTATGTGAGAGGTTTCAGTCATATGAAGATAAGAGTATGCACTTGGGTATAGCTTCCCTTGAGAATAGAAGGTGTGAACAACAGGCTTTATTTTTCTACAAGATGAAGCAAAGTCGTATAGTTATTGATATTTCTCAAATTTGAGACAGAGTGCCTAACTTTAATGGTAGAAGGCAAACCTTGTTCATTTATTCGAGTAAGGATACTTAATTACTAATGGCAAGGAAATTATCAATGGTTTTGTAAGAATTAATGAAGTAAATGAGAACCCGGAAATTGATATTTTTAAAGTTAAATATGAAGTCTTCAGAAAGAAATTAAATGCCTTATTTTTTACTAAGAAGAATTTTGTTAGGGTAGAAGAATTTTGTTATTTGGGAAGTAGAATTACTAAAGATGGACGAAGCAGGAGCGATATAAAATGCCGAATAGCACAAGCTAAACGAGCCTTCAGTAAGAAATATAATTTGTTTACATCAAAAATTAATTTAAATGTCAGGAAAAGATTTTTGAAAGTGTATGTTTGAAGTGTCGCTTTATATGGAAGTGAAACTTGGACGATCGGAGTATCTGAGAAGAAAAGATTAGAAGCTTTTGAAATGCGGTGCTATAGGAGAATGTTAAAAATCAGACGGGTGGATAAAGTGACAAATGAAGAGGTATTGCGGCAAATAGATGAAGAAAGTAGCATTTGGAAAAATATAGTTAAAAGAAGAGACAGACTTATAGGCCACATACTAAGGCATCCTGGAATAGTCGCTTTAATATTGGAAGGACAGGTAGAAGGGAAAAATTGTGTAGGCAGGCCACGTTTGGAGTATGTAAAACAAATTGTTGGGGATGTAGGATGTAGAGGGTATACTGAAATGAAACGACTAGCACTAGATAGGGAATCTTGGAGAGCTGCATCAAACCAGTCAAATGACTGAAGACAAAAAAAAAATATATCTCAATTAAGATAATAAAATTACCACCTGCTTTACGGGAAATGGCATAAATAGCTGCCTCAAATATTTAACTCAAATATTACTTAACCAGTAAATCAATGGTTGTATGTAATATGTATATATTGCAGAAGTTTTTATAGAAACACATGGAAAATTGAGAAAGAATAACTAATTGTTGCTATAGCTATTAAAATAATATCTGCAGTTATGGCAGTTTTATGGACTATTAGAAGTGTACTGAAAACAATCTTGACTTAATATTTCACGATGAAAATATAATATACATTATTTATGTCGTCGTACTATTGAGCAAAATACAAATAATTACTCGTAATTTATACTTTTTGTTAAAAAAATAAGTTTTTATAGTTAAAAAAATTAAGTTGGTGAGCTAAAAAATAATAATCTTCAATAGTTCCCGATTTTTTCTCATCAGATTTTATTTTCAAAATAATTATCATTATCATTATTACTTCCTAACACACCCAAGCTGTTACACCAAATATCTTGGTGGTTAAATTTACACAGAACGTGAAATATCAAAAAAAGAACACACAATTATATACATAAATATGTAATTAACAAACCGGCCGAGTTATTTTAGTTAAATTAATCCTCACAAAATCAACTGATTTTTGAAGTCGAGAGTTTTAAAGTTCGAATCCTTGTAAAGACAGAGTTTTATATGAATTTGAATTCTAAACTATGAATACCGGTGTTCTTTGGTAGTCGAATTTCAATTAACTACACGTCTCAAGAGCGGTTGACCTGAGCCTGTTCCAAAATACATGTTTACCAAGAAATTTACATTACCTTACATCTGCAGTTACGACAGGCGTGGCAAACCGGTAGCATCCCACCGGGTTGGTCTAATGGTGAACGGGTCTTTCCAAATCAGCTGATTTGGAAGTCGAGACTTCCAGCGTTCAAGTCCTAGTAAAGTCAGTTGTTTTTACACAGATTTGAATGCTAGATCGCGGTTACCAGATGGTGGTTGGGTTTCAATTAACCACACATCTCAGGAATAGTCGAACTGTGACTGTACATAACTACACTTCATTTACACTCATACATATCATCCTCTGAAGTATTATCTGAAAGGTAATTACCGGAGGCTAAACAGGAAAAAAAGGAAAAAAGAAAGGCAAACCGACAACACTAATAATGGCATTTTCCTATAAAAAAAATTGAAATGATTATAATTAAGACAAGAAAAACAGAAGCAAAAGAAGTTCCTTCAAGAAAAAAAAAATTGATATTACGAAAATTTCTATATAGATTTAAACGCGAGAAAAACAGTAAATAGTATAATGCTACGTGTTAGTGCGTATTAATATGAAACGGGGACAATAGAATCGCTAAGGATAAAGCTGTCTTACAGAGTAAAAAGATGAAAACGAAATTTATCCGGCAGTTCTAAGAGAAACAATATTACTAGCGACAGTTTTTGAGGAAATAATTAAAGTATGGGAGAGATCGAAAATGAAAAAACCAACTCAAGAATAAAGAGCTCCATGAATAATCGATAAAACAACTCGATTCCGGCATAACAACCGGAAAAATTAAAACGATTTTTTTGAAAGAAAGTTGGGACTACAATTATTTCGACTAAAGTTTAAATTATACATAAGGGAACGCGTAATTAAGGATAAATGTTCAAAACTCTTTAAGTAAAGTTAAAAATCTGGTACGGATGAAAAAACTCCAATAAAATACAGAGTGCGGCAGAATCATCCCAACGACGTAGGGAAAGACACCCACCTTGTGACGCTTCCGGTCGCAACACCCCCCCCCCCAATCATAGCCCTGATGGCTTTAACGGGAGTCGCCTTTCGCCCTCTAACTATTTACATCTCATAGTAATAAGCCAGGCCTCGTTGGGATGCCACCGATGTAAATGCCTCGGTAAACATTTGCATCGGTGATTTTTAAACTCGGCTTTTGCCTTCGCTGCAGGCCTCAACAGGACATCTTGAATGTCCAATGCGACAGAAACGACTAAACGGAGGAGTCAATGCTTAGTAGGGGATAGGCAGGATCATGTGTTCTCCCTCTGCTCCAACGGTGACCCCATTTCAGTAGCCGATATGATTTAGACCGGAGCACATCGTGGCTTTGCTGTGAGCGCAAATTTTGAAAACAGCCGATCTCTTCAGCGACGGTTTAACATTCCGCGCAACAATGCCATTCCTAATGTCAATAAAATTCGGTCCTCGGTAAAGTAGTCCGAGGAAACTTGTAGTACATTAAGAAGAGGTACACATGGCCGACGCAGGCCTATCAGAACACCACAAAATGTGCAGCTGGTGAGAGCAACGATCGTCAAGACGTTCTGCTCGGAGGCATGCTGCTGCCTTGAGGATTTGGTTTTGGTTTGCTTGGCATTTCTCCCGCCACCATCCCATTCGGTCGCCCTAAAGGATAAGATCGAATGTTTGTGCCACAAACGGCTACTGAGCCTCGAAACAGTTTAGTAACCAGTGTCCTAACTAACTCCTACAGCTAACCTAAAAGCATGAGCGGAATCAGCGTGGTACCATACACTACTTGCTTGTGTGTCCCCAGTGCCCACTTGCCATATATCATTAAAATGGATAAGCGCACCCCGTCAACTACTAAAGCATATGTAAATATATATATATATATATATATATATATATATATATATATATATATATGTACTATTTTTTATTCAATATGTAATATATATATGTCTAAAAAATATGTTGCCTTGGGGATGTGTTTTGAGGATTCCGTATTTCGATTTGAATTTTCAACCGTTCAAAATAATGATGTCTCAAGAATTGAGCCCAGCAGACTACGCCAACCGCCAAAATCTGTGCTAGTAAATGCTTGCACAGATCATTCCCGAGGCAGCTTTCATTAGGTGACGAGGCATATTTTCACCTCATTGAATAAGCTGTAAATGAGCAAAATTTCCGCTAGCGGGTTGAAAATAACTTTCCAAATAGTTCACGAAAAACCGTTAAATTTTCCTAAACTAACAGTGTGGTGTGCCTTTTTACAATTTTGAGTGATAGGCCCGTACTTCTTTGAGGAGAATGACGGCGTAAACGTGACCGTGAATTCTGAAAGTTTTTTCCTCAATATTGTTAGCCCTGAACGGAAAACTGTTGAAAAGGGGGGACTTTTGGTTCCAACAGAATGGGGTTAAAGCTCAGCCGGTTCGAAATTCACTCGATGTGAGAGAAATTTAGATTTCTCTGAGGAGTGATGTTAGGTGGCCTGCCCGGTCACCCGATTTGAACGTTTGTAATTTTCTTTATTAAGGGATATCTGAGGAGAAAGTGTTTAAACATCATCTTCACACCCTACTAGAGCTAAAAGAGCGGATTATCAAAGAAGTTAATGCCGTATGTGTGTACGAGCTGTTCGAAGCTTCAGAGATCATTTCTATCAGTATGTTGCTGCTAACGGCCGCCATCTTGAAGATATTTTTAAATGTTAATGATTATTATTAAATCGTATGAACTGCTAATTTATAAAGTAATAGCATTTTTTCTCTATATAGCCCCATTAAGTTTTTATAACTCTTCAAAACTGCTTAATCGGTTCTTTCCGAACTGTATTATTAACCCGTACTTAATTTTCAAAGTATTGAACATCTTTGTAAAGAACGGTGTTCTGTAAAGATAGGGTTTTTTTTTTTATTTTATGAGAAAATAGAATATTTTTGTTTTTTTTTTAAATTCACAATTTTCTTGCAAGGAAAATATTTAATTGTATTTTCGATTGGTGAGATCAGCAATTTTTTTTTTCAGAATTCTACTGACTAAGATATAAGTTACTATTCAGAATAAAATATGTATTAATGTACACGTAATAATAATTAACTATTATTATTCGATAGAAGCATAACCAGCCTCAACATGGTTATTGTTACAATTATGCTATGCATGATAAGTCATACGCAGTATGCGATATTATTATTACAATCCCGTCGTTTGTTTTCTTATTTTAATTTTCGCTATACTTTTAGTTTTCATTCTTTTTACATCGTATCAAAGTACAAAATATAAATACATATAAAACGTCCACGCAAACACTCGTTCACACGTATTATAAATATACATATTAAGTTCATTAATCTTTCTTTTATTAAAATAATTCTACGAATCGGAAACTTTTTTAATTATTTATAAGAAATTCGTTCGGCATTTTATAATCCAGTTCGACTTTTTTTCAAGTAAGAGAAAAGAAAACGACGTTAAAAGTATATCTGTTGATTATTTCATTAATTTGAAAATAAATAAATAATTTTATTTTTCGATCAAGTTACGCATAAAAATATTTTTTATTTATCAAATCGTTACGCTACAATAATCTGATATGAAATGATAATATTAAAAAATACATCCTAAATTCGTTTTATTAATAAACCATGTTAATTATTATTCGTATTATTATCATGTATATAAAAATCTTTTTACCTGGAGGAACACACAAAAAAGAAAGAAAAAAAAAATCAGTTAGGTGCAAATTTTGTTAAAAAAAAAGCTTTAACATGAATAAATAATTAATTATGTTAGTTCATAATAATAAGATAGCTAAATCAGGTTTGGATCGTACTGTGGTAACCCACCGGCTTGGCCTACCGGTGAACGCGTCTTCCCAAATCAGCTTATGTGGAAGTCGAGAGTTCCAGCACTCAAATTCTAGTAAAATCAGTTATTTTTATACGGATTTGAATACTGGATCGTGGATACCGGTGTTCTTTGGTGGATGTCTTCAATTAAACACACATCACAGGCATGGTCGAACTTAGACTGTACAAGACACACTTCATTTATACTCATACAATTTGTCATCTTTTTTTTTTTTAACCTCCGGGGCCGCAGTTAAGCATTACTGTACAGAGGATGAGTGTGAAGTAATATCTGAACGGTAATTCCCGGAGGCTAAACAGGAAAAAGGAAAGTTTCGGACTGAGCTGTGTGCTCCTCCACGAACAAATAATAAAACGGCCGACTCGTGATTTACCCGGAAGGATCAAGGGAAATAGAGTTAATATTTTAATCAGTAACGTCGTAAAAAAACCCAATCAAAAGTGGTTAACGAACAAATTAATGTTTAAATAAATAAATATTACAGTAATTAGTAAAGTTCTAAATAATGAAATAAATTCAAAAAAAAAAAAATTATTTAGATGGTGTATTAATAAAATTAAATTTATTTTACTATATTTGTACGTGTTAACGGAAAATTCAGAAAATTATTTTCCTTTACATAAATCGAAAAAATAACATTTGTTCTGTAAAAGAAAATCTTTAACCGCATTTTAAATAAACTAAAGGAATTTTTTTTTAAATCTGTCGATAAATTTATTAAAAATGTTAAGAAAAGCAGAAATTTATTTCTCTTACATCATAATATTATTATTTTAATTTTGTAGAAAAACAGTTCCTTCCCTCTAATATGAGCGATGTTTTTTTTTAAAATCAAATTTTGAATCCCCATGAATTACACGAAGCGAAAATTGGAGTCTGGTTCGGTGCTAGTAGAACGCACATTACAGGTCCAACCTTTTTTAAAAATACAATTAATAGTGATTATTATGTGCTTTTTTGACAAAATTCAAGCTTCATCAGTCAGTTAATTAAAGTGGAACTCAATCACGGTGGTTCCAGCAAGATAGCCCACACATCAGTCGTTCAACAGTACAGGTCAATGACGTTTTTACGAAATATATTTAGTGAAAATATCATTTCGAGAGGTTTGTGGCCTGCGCGTTAGCCTGATCTGAATCCTCCAGATTATTTTCTAGGGGGGACAGCGAAACAGGCCGGGTATCAAAACAGACCGTGCACGATTGATGAACTTAATACCGCAATAACAGCATACGTACAAGATATTCCAGTAAATAAGTCGGTTAAAGTGTCTGAAAACAGATTGAAACGTGTGCAGTGTTATGTTCAAGTTCGAGGGGGCATTTTCAACACCTTTTATAAACTATTCCGAATATTGTCATATCCGTTTCTATAAAATAATGAAGTAAAGATTATGGAGGTAAAAGAATTTTGTTATTTGGGAAGTAGAATTATTAAAGATGGACGAAGCAGGAGCGATGTAAAATTACGAATAGCTCAGGCAAAACGAGCCTTCAGTCAGGAAAAGATTTTTGAAAGTATATGTTTTGAGCGTTGCTTTATATGGAAGTGAAACTTGGACGATCGGAGTACCTGACAAGAAAAGATTATAAGCTTTTGAAATATGGTGCTGTAGAAGAATGTTAAAAATCAAATAGATGGATAAAGTGATAATTGAAGAGGTGTTGCGGTGATGATAATCGATATCGATAATCGATGAAGAAAGGAGCATTTGGAAAAGCATAGTTAAAAGAAGAGACAGACTTATAGGCCACATGTTAAGGCATCCTGGAATAGTCGCTTTAATATTGGAGGGACAGGTAGAAGGAAAAAATTATGCAGGCAGGCAACGTTTGGAATATGTAAAACAAATTGTTAGGGATGTAGGATGTACGGGATATATCGAAATGAAACGACTAGCACTAGAAAGGGAATCTTGGAGAGCTGCATCGAACCAGTTAAATGACTGAAGACAAAAAAAAAATTATTTAATAAATATTTCTATAAATACCACAGACTTGTTTTTTTAAGCATTATAGGCTTATTTTTGTTTGTGATCACCGTCACGTTTTAATCATTACAATATTTTATTTTTTATTAGTAATCTTTGATAAAACCTATTATTCAAATCGATTACGTGTCTATTATTTATTTATTTCATATGTGTTCAAGGTAGCTTAGGTTTGTGTGGCAGAATACAGGTAGGTTTAACTTTATGTAATTAATTATTGATTTGGTTCTATAAGAAAGCATCGGGACATAATTTTTATAAATTTAAAAAGAAATATACCTCCAACTAAACGGAGTTTATATAAAAAAAATTTCATAATTTTAAAACGATTTAATTAATTATTCTATTACTACTAAGTTTTATTTAAAAAATATTAGTAGCTTTATATAAGCTTTTACACGAATTCCCAAAAAAGAGTGTGATATATTCAGGGATATGTATGTATATTATATATGTTCTACCGTAGCAGCTCAACGGCCGAACCGATTTAGATGTATAATACCGCGTTGGAATCTGTTACGTTACCGGGAGTATCATAGGCTCTCTCTCTCTCTCTCTCTCTCTCTATATATATATATATATATATATATATATATATACGTATATAGTAGTGGAGATTTTCCGGTTGAAGTACGAACTTTAATGAATTGAATTAATGAACTGTTAACTGTGAGCCTGTATAAATGGGTTAGCCGAGTTTGAACTGAACGATTCGAATCAATCGAATTAATAATATTACAAAAATAATAGAATTAAATTTAGGTTAAATAAATTAAAAAATTTATTTTTGATAGTAAACAGAACACACCTTCCCGTGGGGACTTCGTGTGAGTGATGAGGTTATGAGAACACTTCTTGGGTGGCTAGACCAATCAACACCATCAACCGGTAACAAATGAGGTGTTCTTGGATCGTTGTTTTGGGAGGTGCAATGGGGTGCTCTGTATATCTTTGTAAACAAACGTCCGTTTTTCAAAATTCAAACGAGGTATTTGTTTTCATAGGTTGAAGGCTAACTTTTGCGGGCATCATTTACACTCTCGATCTAACAGATCACAGTTATTCGGAAATGTTATATCTTCGCAATCGATCTTTCGATTTTCAAAATTCAAACGGAGTAGTTGTTAGTATATAATAAAAAATAACGATGGAACAAAAATTAACAGATTAACGGTACCTTATTTAACGCTGCGTAGCATACGAATTTATTATTTACACAGCTGCATCTGTTACTAGAAGTTAATGTGAAAACGTATTCTTAAATAAAGGTATAATCATACATCTAGTGACGAAAAAAACACATAATTCGCCAAATTATAATAATTATTACAGGACTGACCAAAAAGGAGTGTAATGTATTTAGGGTGTTTGTATGTATGTTTGTTCCACCGTAGCAGCTGAACGACTGAACCGATTTAATATATAACCCCGCGTTGGAATCCTTACATTGCGCGCGCGCACACACACCAGTGCCGGATTTACCTTGGACGAGGCCCCCAAGCAAATCGATAATTTTGAGGCCCCCCGCCACCCGATGAGGCCCTCTCGGAAGTTCCAATTGCCTATTATCCTACAAAATTTCATTTGATAAACATATAGGTTATGATAATAGAAATAATCAGACACAACCTGATACATTTTTTAATGAATTTTATCGATCTTAATTTTTCGTTTTAATTTTTAAATAGTATGATTCGAATACATACCTTGTATCTTTGACTCGAGCAAAGAAACAAGATGCTTCAAGAATCTCTGCCGGTTTAGACAAAGACGAACAAAACGTTTGACCAAGACGCCATCTTTTTGTTACACATGGAAATGACGCGCGGGAAAAAATGGTTTGCACGACAAACCAATTTTAAAATATATTGTCATTATAATCTACGCTATAAATATAAATGAAGCTTTTACATAATTGAAGATAAGTTATAAAAGTAGTACGTAAAGTATTATAAATATATTTTTTATTTTTTGTTAATTTTACTTTTGTTTTCAAAATTTTTTACTTCGGGCCCCTGTCAAAGCGAGGCCTCAAGCAGCTGCTTGTTTTTCTTTATGGTAAATCCGTCAGTGACACACACACACACACACTTTATGTATAAATAAATTAAAAAAATTATACTGTATACAAAATTGTCACTTGCACGTTCTTTAATTGTCCTATATTAAAGAACAATTTTTTTTTTTAGCAGTAGTGTTTTTTTAATTTTTAGTATTTATTAGTTATGTATAATTACGTTTAACATTTCAGAGGCGAGTTATATTGTTTGAAATATCGAAAAATCTGATTGGACACCAAATGAGTTCCTTGTACGCCTATTAAATTACATATAGACATTTTTAAAAACAAAGAAAATTTTATTTCATTAATAACTTCTAATATTTTTTTTTTTATTGTTGTTATTGAATTATTATTTATCGTAAATTTTGTTTCACTTTTTTTTCAGAGGTTAATAATTATTAATAAATAAATATATTTAAATTAAATAAAAAATGTAAGAAAAAAAGTATGAAGTCTGATTCGAACCGATGTCCCTTACCTCTTGTAAGATCCAAATGTTTCAATAATTAAACTTTCATTTGGCTATAATTCTGGAACCAATAAAAATAAGTATCGCTTATGATATATTGTTGAAAAGCTCTCAATGAGGGCTGAAATTTACAATTTCAAAAATTTTTTTTTTCGATTTCCGGTTTTTTTTTAACACTTTTGGTGCAGCCGATTCAAATCAAAAGGGGAGGTTGATGTGGACACCACATGACTTCCTTATACGCCTATTAAATTACATTTATACATTTTTACAAGTACATAAAATTTTATTTCACTAATAATTTCTGATATTTTTTTCATTTCTTCTTTTATTGTTATTATTTATGGTAAATTTTGTTTTACAATCCGAAGTTAATAATTATTAAGAAATAAATATATTTAAATTAAAAAAAAGGAGATGAAATAGGATACGAAACGATGTCCCTTTCCCTTGTGATACAAAAATTTCATTAATTAAAATTTTATTTGGCTATAACTCTGGAACCAATTAAAAAGGTACTACTTATGTACATCGTTGAAAAACTCTAAATGAAAACTTATTACTGCAGTTAAAAAAAAAGTCTAAAATCCAATTTTTTTTTTTTTTTTATTTTGGGCTTTTCGGACACTTTTGGTTCAATCGATTGCAATCAAAAGGGAAGGTGCACAACTAGATTTTACAATCCTAAATCCAAACTTTCAACATCCTTCGGAAAAGATCGTTTTTGAGTTATGCGAGACTGTACGTCACGCCGAAACTAGTCAAAATGGATTCAGGGATGGTCAAAATGGATATTTCCGTTAAAATCTGAAAACCGAAATTTTTCGAGATTATAATACTTTCTTTACTTTTTACAAGGAAGTAAAAATACGAGTAAAAACGTGATAATTTATTTTAGCTTCACAACTTTTTGTATTTATGTTTATACAAAAAAAACCCGTTTAAGAATTATTAGTTCGGCTTGAACACTAGTTTTGTGCTTGAAATTAATCTTTAAACGATGTGCAGTTACGAAAATATATATGTATATATATATAATTTTTTTTAAAAATATAATACGCGTTGTAATTATAAATAAATATTTTAAAACTTTTACATGTAAGATGTTAATTTTAGTGTATCTATTTCAATATTATTAAAAATGACAAAATTATATATAAAAGAAGAAATTTTGTAATTTACGAATTATAATAATATCTGTATACTGAACTGAGGGATTCGATATTCTTTGCAGATTACGATAGTAATAAATCTTGAAAAAGATTTATGACAAACTTTTGTAAAGAAGAAATGGTCGCACACGGAAGATACTAAAAATCGAAATAAATTCGCGCAGCGTAATCTAATCTTCGTCTACTTTTAATATTCTAACGTTAAAAATGTAAAATCTTTTCAACGTAATATTTGTAATAACTTAATATCAACTATTCAAAGTTAATTTCAATAGTTTCCAAGACATTATATGAATCAGTAGAGATCATCTTCCGTGATTTATGCTGGGGTACTCACACTTACGTCAGATGATATTAATATTAGCGTTTTTTTTTTTTTTTTTAATTAGGTCGAAAAATGAATTAGATGTAAATAATTGTATTCTTTTCATTTCATGTTAAGATGTGGTCCTTTCTTTTCGATGTGTGAATAGAATACAAAGTGTCTTCCTAATATTAAAAAAAAAAAAAAAAAAAAAACTGGCAGTACTGACAATAGAACCCACCGGGTTGGTCTCGTGGTAAACGCGTCTTCCCAAATCAGCTGATTTGGAAGTCGAGAGTTCCAGCGTTCAAGTCCTAGTAAAGCCAGTTATTTTTATACGGATTTGAATGCTAGCTAGATCGTGGATACCGGTATTCTTTGGTGGTTGGGTTTCAATTAACCACACATCTCAGGAATGGTCGAACTGTGACTGTACAATACTATACTTCACTTACACTCATACATATCATCCTCATTCATCCTCTGAAGTAATATCTGAACGGTAATTCCCGTAGGTTAAACAAGAAAATGAAAGAAAGTACCGACAATAGATGATACCAAGATGAAAATAGCAGTACCGATCGATCGGTGAAGATGACCTCGAGTACGATTTGATGACATGCTGAATTAAGTTAGGAAAAGTATTTCGCAACAAATAAAATAAAATAAAAATTAGTTTAGTTTGTCGTTAAAAAAAGGCTTAATTTTAAAATCGACATGCGTAGGAAATCTATGGACAAATAACAAACATTTTCTACATTAATTTTCTTTTGTTCTTAGTCGATTTTATTTTGTTAAAATCAACTTTTTTGGACGTTTATTAATTATTGTCACTTAAATGATGATTTTGTTAATTAAATTGGGCCGAATGATTATTCAAATGCTATGATTTGCTGGTAAATGTTTTTTTTTTTTTTCGAAATAAAATATAGTACATTTTAAGTACACAAATAAATAAATTAAATAAAATACAAAAGAATCTTTATAGTACAGAAAAAAATAAACATTTTATCCACCTTCAGAGTTACTCTTGGGTAACTCTGCATTTTATAGTTTTATCTTGGGTCCCATCTTTTATTTTTTATAATTAATTAGTTCCGTTGCAAAATTCTCATCAATAACTCGGTTCTTTTATTAGAAAATCATTCTGGCTATTCAGGATGTATAAGCCTACGCACTTCCATTACGAAATTCATAAACAAACATTACGTCCGCGTCGTAGAAATTCATTAAAAATTGAAAAGAACGTTCCAACCGATGCACAAAACGTATTTGTTGATCAGCCGTATCTGGAAATATCAAATAATTTTTTAATTCTTTTTTTTTTTACTTCATTTTTATTACTTTACATTAAAGAAAGCTATTAAACTGGTCTTTTGTTTAATTTTTTTATGCTTATTATTTAATATTTTTTCATAATTATTAGTTTTAAAAATATTTGTGATATCAAAAACATTTTTAGTTTTGTTTAAAATTACGAGTAAACTAATATAAAAATGGAATTTCTTAAACAAATTCCTCTTAAAGTTAATTTTTCGATAAATTTTACCTCAAAACTAAAATAAGGTGGTTTATAACTCCCAATTTTCTTGAGATTTATAAAAAATTTCTTGGAAACTACTCGAAATCCAGTTAAAAAATATCTTAAAAAAAATATAAATATATTTAAAAAAAAATATCTACCTACTTTGCCCAATAATTAACGTTCCAAAATTTTCTCTAACATTACCGAAAGTAAATTTTCTTAACGCACATTTAAATTTATTTTTACTTCCCCGTTTACCGCTATAGCTTCAGAAAGTAAGGTATTGTACTCTGTCCAATTTGGTCATATGCGGTTTTCACCGGATTTTGACGTCTTGAGATCTAAGGAACGCAAAAAACCGGGTTGAAATTTTCAAGATGTTCGTATGTACGTGTGTGTGTGTTCGGTGTCGCACTCCTTATATTTCCAAAACTACTGGACCGATTTTTACCAAACTCTGTCAGATTATTTCTATATATCAGGCATTGATGCCGTAAAATATTCAACTTAAAAGGTCAAGCGGGTGAGGCTATAGAGGAAGGTCACACTCAGCATTTCGAGATTTCGCCTAATTAAGGTATTATTACTATGTATTCTTTGGCATTTATTTAACAGTTAAAAAATATTTGCAAAATAAAATTTTGCAAAATCGCATCTCCCCCCCAAAAGATGATCTAAATAAACTAGCAGGAACGTGGGATACTGCCTCAATAATAACCGTTCTCACCACAAGGAGCGCTAGTATAGCTATGACGTAGTCGTTTATTTTGTGACGTCAAAGGTGGGCGGTAGAATTAAATAAATGAAAAATAAAACAAACGAATTTAAAGTTCATAACGTATTTAAAGTGGGCGCTAATACCAGCACATCCACGCTAATGAAATACGGTAAACGCGCGCGTTTGATTTAGAATCAATTAATTAAATAAACAAAGAATATTGTATTTAAAAAAAAAAGAAAAATATTTTAAATTAAGTTTTGTGTGTAAGCCGTGTATCAGGAAAAAGCTGCGTGACGGGAAAATCCTATAATTGTGTTGTCAGCTTTTTTTAATTATTTTTAGTTAGACGAATACCAGAGAGTTAGATAAGATAAAGATAGTAGATAGATAGATAATTAGATAAAGATGCTACGATTTGCTGATGATATAGTAATTCTAGCCGAGAGTAAAAAGGATTTAGAAGAAATAATGAACGGCATAGATGAAGTCCTAAGCAAGAACTATCGCGTGAAAATAAACAAGAACAAAACAAAAGTAATGAAATGTAGTAGAAATAACAAAGATGGACCGCTGAATGTGAAAATAGGAGGAGAAAAGATTATGGAGGTAGAAGAATTTTGTTATTTGGGAAGTAGAATTACTAAAGATGGACGAAGCAGGAGCGATATAAAATGCCGAATAGCACAAGCTAAACGAGCCTTCAGTAAGAAATATAATTTGTTTACGTCAAAAATTAATTTAAATGTCAGGAAAAGATTTTTGAAAGTGTATGTTTGGAGTGTCGCTTTATATGGAAGTGAAACTTGGACGATTGGAGTATCTGAGAAGAAAAGATTAGAAGCTTTTGAAATGCGGTGCTATAGGAGAATGTTAAAAATCAGACGGGTGGATAAAGTGACAAATGAAGAGGTATTGCGGCAAATAGATGAAGAAAGAAGCATTTGGAAAAATATAGTTAAAAGAAGAGACAGACTTATAGGCCACATACTAAGGCATCCTGGAATAGTCGCTTTAATATTGGAAGGACAGGTAGAAGGGAAAAATTGTGTAGGCAGGCCACGTTTGGAATATGTAAAACAAATTGTTAGGGATGTAGGATGTAGAGGGTATACTGAAATGAAACGACTAGCACAAGATAGGGAGTCTTGGAGAGCTGCATCAAACCAGTCAAATGACTGAAGACAAAAAAAAAAGATGAATACCCATGTAAAACTTAAGAGGAACCTTCTAGAACACTACGTAAATGGTCTTATTCAATCAAGGGCAGCTGATTAGGACCAGAATAAATTCGGTAATCTTCTTTGTTGTTCGTTTTTAGAAGTAGGACACTTTTTGAAAAAGAACTGTTCGAATACGGAGCTGTTAAAACGGTGGCAAATAAGTATTCGATTGGAAAATGTTTCCTTTTTATTCAGTTTTATAAGAGATTTAAATGAGTTTTGTTTCATTCTGTACTGTATTATAATGAAAAAGTATAATATATCTTAAGCGGTGAGCTCACTAACATAGAAATCAACGACCAAATGATTTTCTTTTGTTTTAATTTGGATTAGGGGAAATTCATTTAAAAAATTCAAATCGTAAATAATTTGATTTCATGGTTACAAACATAATAAACATATGATTTAATGAGATCGCAATTATTTATTATGTAATGTTATGAGTGTATATGTTCGATTGACTTTCAAGAATCAGCACTTTTTTATTTGTATGTTGCGCGTATATATATATTTACTCGATACAGTATTACACATTACGATTGAAAAAATGAAAATATTTTTTCTCCCGTTGCATTTTTTTCTTCTACAAATATAATTTTTCCTTGACCTTACGAATACAATTGTTTTATTATAACTTATTCGTTAATTCTCTTTAATATTTTTGCTAATTTAGAGGTTTTCACTCAGAAGTGTAATAACAAAGCGTGTCAAAAATTTAATTTAATTGGAATTGAACTGAGTCATTTTCATTAGATTCGCCCTAGGTTTAAAATAATCAGTTGAATTTTATTGAATTTGTCCATTAGACAATGTGTAATACGTAAAGCATTCTTTATCGACAGAACGGATACATTAATATATGATTTTACTCTATCTGTCCCAGTCTGTCTTATGTCTCCTGTAACACAAAGTATTTTACGTACAGAATTCATTAGATTTGATTTTTCTGAAAGTAATGATGTTAAATATACAGCCGGTCCCTGTAATTCATGTAAATTTTAGACTAGAAACACTAATACCTTCATTTTAATGCGCTTATTGTATCGTTCCCTACAATTTGTTATTTTTAATACGGGTTAAGAAGTTAATTTTGCCGCTTATTTCACCGCTTATTTTTATTCCCGGCATAGGACGCTTGTTTTCTCAACAAAGTGTACGTACGTTTCAGTATATCAAGATGCCAACAAAGTTTTTGATTTCATTCCTAACACGCGTACTTATTAAAATTTATTAAATATTAACATTTTTATGACGTTTCAAATAAACGGTAATATTTCTTTTTATATGATATTGTCACGAAACCTTAAACATAATATCAAACATTATACGTCATTGTATTAAAATATTAATACTATTTATTAAGAATATTAAACATCAGATATACATTGTAATGAAAGTTAAGAATTCTTTACAAAATCTAGCGCTTTCAAGGAATTTTCTAGTCTTCTGCCCAAATTATTATAAAATAAACGTTTACCATTAAAACAAATAAAGTTAAAATTTATTTTAAAAAAATCAACCGAGCTGATATTTTCATTAATTAAAATTCCCTATATTATATTAAATATAATTCTTTTTTTTTTTTAATTGATGATGAGAGAACTTTGAGAAAGTGCTATTAGAAAGTATTCTAACTAATTTCTTACGTTCAGATTGTCCCGTGAGGTAACCGAAATACAGGTCTATTCCTTCCAACCCACCGGATTGGTCTAGTGGTTAACGCGTCTACCCAAATCAGCTGATTTGGAAGTCGAGAGTTACAGCGTTCAAGTCCTAGTAAAGCCAGATATTTGTACACGGATTTAAATACTAGATCGTGGATACCGGTGTTCTTTGGTGGTTGGGTTTCAATTAACCACACATCTCAGGTATGGTCCAACTGAGACTGTACAAGACTACACTTCATTTACACTCATACATATCATCCTCTGAAGTATTATCTAAACGGTAGTTACCGGAGGCTAAACAGGAAAAGAAAGGAAGAAAGGTCTATTCCTTCCAACCCACCGGGTTGGTCTAGTCGTTAACGCGTCTTCCCAAATCAGCTGATTTGGGAGTCGAGAGTTACAGCTTTCAAAGTCAACTTTTTTTACACGGACTTGAACACTAGATCGAGGATACCGGTGTTCTTTGGTGGTTAGGTTTCAATTAACTACACATCTCAGGAATAGTCGAACTGAGAATGTACAAGACTACACTTCATTTACACTCATACATATCATCCTCATTCATCCTCTGAAGTATTAACTAAATTCCTAGTAAAGGCAGTCACTTTTATACGGGTTTCAATACTAGATCATGGATACCGGTGTTCTTTGGTGGTTGAGTTTCAATTAACCGCACATCTCAGGAACGGTCGAACTGAGACTGTACAAGACTACACTTGATTTACACTCATACATATCATCCTCCGAAGTATTATCTAAACGGTAATTCCCAGAGGCTAAACAGGAAAAAGAAAGTACCTGCTATCGAAGAAGCTCCCTTAACTAAAGTAGAATTCAAGTACCTTTGGATTGATAATCAACGTCATGGGAAATGCGGAAAGAAATCTAGAAAACAAAACCATGGCAGGCTGACTCAAGTGGAGATCTCTCTCTGGGGTCCTCTGTGACGAAAAATACCTATTAGAATTAAAACCACAGAGTATATAAGCGAGCCGTTAGACCGGCAATGCTATATGGATCCAAATGCAACGAGATAAGGAAATGCGAAGAGCAAAAATACACGTCACGAAGATGAAAATGCTGCGACGGGCAGGTGGTGTTACGAGACTTGACAAAATCCAAAATAAGTACATCCGAGGGACCTTTAAAGTAGCTTAAATACAGCAAAAAATGCGAGAAAGCCGTTTACGCTGGTTTGGACACACAATGCGTATAATAAGTAAAGATCATATGACCCGACGACAGGTTTTAGCCATAAAGGAAGGCGACAGGGCAGAGACCGCCCATCGACTACCTGATTGCGAACCATGCATAATGATATGCTGACGACGGACTTAACCCTAGAAATGTGTCAGGCTTAACGCCAAGTGTGGCGTAAAATAACAGAAGGGCTGACCCTTAACAGGGAAGAAGCTAGAGGATTGATTGATGTTTTATTGAAGAAGAAACAGAACAAAAAGTAAATGAAATGATTTACACTAAGTTTAATTTGTTTAACTTTGATTTTCTTTTTTTTAATTTAATTTTCATACCTTACAGATATAATAGAAGAATTTTGTTATTTGGGAAGTAGAATTACTAAAGATGGACGAAGCAGGAGCGAAATAAAATGCCGAATAGCACAAGCTAGACGAGCCTTCAGTAAGAAATATAATTTGTTTACATCAAAAATTAATTTAAATGTCAGGAAAAGATTTTTGAAAGTGTATGTTTGGAGTGTCGCTTTATATGGAAGTGAAACTTGGACGATCGGAGTATCTGAGAAGAAAAGATTAGAAGCTTTTGAAATGCGGTGCTATAGGAGAATGTTAAAAATCAGATGGGTGGATAAAGTGACAAAGGAAGAGGTGTTGCAACAAAGAAGAAAGAAGCATTTGGAAAAATATAGCTAAAAGAAGGGACAGACTTATAGGCCGCATACTAAGGCATCCTGGAATAGTCGCTTTAATATTGGAAGGACAGGTAGAAGGGAAAAATTGTGTAGGCAGGCCACGTTTGGAATACGTAAAACAAATTGTTAGGGATGTAGGATGTAGAGGGTATACTGAAATGAAACGACTAGCACTAGATAGGGAATCTTGGAGAGCTGCATCAAACCAGTCAAATGACTGAAGACAAAAAAAAAACCTTATAGATACTGTTCAAATTGATCTTATTGATGGTATGTAAAATCTAGATTTTATCTTATTTTTTTCTTTGATGTACAACATTAAAGGTAGTTTTTCTAATAGTAGTATTACGGTCATTCTTATAATGTTCAAAAGGTTTTAAAATTCGGTTCAATAATTCTTCTTTGGAATTAACTTTTTCTGCGTATACAAGTTTCTTTTAAATGACCCCCATAGGTAATGGTTGAAGGGATTTAAATCTATTTTACAATTTGGAAAAATGGTGTACCTATATATATATTACAAAGCGTAGGGAATGCTGTAGTCTGGTAAAAAAGGTAATTTTAATAAAAGCGAAATAATTTTAAATTTCATTTTAATTATACTGATGTGATCGGTTTTCATTTGCAATTTATATTTAAATAAATAGTTTAGTTATTTTTAAATTACTGCAGTCTAGATGGTTGTATTACTTCATATTAGGCATGCAAAGTTTTTCAATTGATTATTCTTATTAAATAATCTTTATCGCTATATAATTAAAAATTTTATTTCTTAGTGCCCATTTAAAAAAATATATATATTTTACAAATAAAATAGAAAATATTAATGCTAATTTTCCAATTATTTTTTCTGTAAATTACATTCATGTAATATCAATATTTCAAATAATACAAATACACACTTACATGTTTTCACATTGTAGGTTAAAAAAAGTATTTGAAAAAAAAACCGTATTTCTTATACAGACTAATCAAACCGTTTTCCTGAACTCACTAAAAAGAATAATTCCGAAAAAAATATTTAAAAAAATTAATAAATTATAATTTGCGGTCTTTCTTTAAGGCTATTATTCTTTTAAACTAATTACATAAAAAAATTTCTTTAATTTTGAACGTTTAAAAATATTTTTCCATATATTCACTTTTAATAGCCTTTAATAATTTCTTAATAATAATTTCCTATTATTATTATTATTATTTCTTTTTTTTAATGCTGGTAATTTATCGATATTTGTTTTTATAAGTTAAAAAACCACTTTAAAAAAAATTATCGGTTAAGTAATTTCATACTTAAAATTAAATTTAAATAAAACAGAAATTTAACGAGAAAAAAGATAATTCTGAAACTATCACACCTAATTTCTAAAATAAGAATATCTCAGTCCCGGCTTACTTGGGAAACGTAAGGAATGAAAAGCGGTTTCCCATTTCTTTGTTCAATAAACCGATATACTTTTGCAGATATACAGGATAACCTTATCGAAACATAGGTGATATTTTCCCGTAAAAATGACAGATTCACTCTGTTTATTACGGGAATTGATTGTATAATCAGCATCAATATTTCTCTTAGAGAAAGTAATTGTTACAGGAGAAAAAAATTAGAATAAATAAAAGGTCGGAATAAAATTAATAAATTCCTTTCTGTTGAAAAGAATACACTTACAGTCTACCGACAAACCGAATCTCTTATAGTATAATGAGAAGAAATAAATAATATCGTTCAGTTTTATTTAAGTAATCGGTAATTTATTGTCAAATATTAACCGCGACCGAACAATATAGATGACCTAACTTTTGACAAAATGACGTAAAATATTTCAGGAATAACGAGCATCCTACGCCAAGGTTGTTAAGTAAAATCAAAGAGAAGAGGTTAACCCTCTCTTTCTTTAATAAACCGGTTATACAATACTCCAGACTTAAAAAATATAATGTTGTTTTAGATCCTTTACGTATAGAGTCTAGCTGTAAGTTATATTTAATATCATTACTATCAGAGAAAGCGATTAAATTGATATTTCGATTTATATCTTTTTTATTGAACATCGCGTAAAATAATTCAGGATAAATGGATTTTCTTCCTGGAAAATAAGTTTTTAAAATTTGTCGCTTAGGATATACAGTAAAAAAATGTTCAATAAAATTCCTCTAAAAATTGTATAAAAATATAAATATAGGTCAAAAAGATTTTTTGATAGAAACGTTTATTCTTAATTTTTAGGGACTAAAAATGAAAAAGAAATTGAATATCTAATAATGTTTTTAGAAAATATTATTAGACATTTTAAACGGTTACTCGGGAATTTACAAAAAGAAATTAGTAATAGTTGCGACACTCTCTTATCGAATTAGTTTTATTTAACCGCTGACGGAAACAGTCTATTTGTACGATTTCCTCACTTGGCGATACATGCATCCTAAATCATTTCCGAGGTTAAGATTTGACGGAAATAATTTTTTTGTTATTTTAACAAAGTTTTTTCTTTTGAATAATAATACATCATAAAAAACTTTCGGTGTTCTATTTGTTTAACAAATGAAAATTGGGATTCAAATCCTTCAATTTAAAAATTAAAATAAATCATTTCAAAAGAATATATATATATATATATATATATATATATATATATATATATATATATATATATATATATATATATATGTGTGTGTGTGTCTGGGTAATGAAAATAAATTTCAGAGTTTAAATAAACGCGTTCGTGGTTTGTTAAAATATATTAAAAAAAAATAATAAATAAATATATCTTACAATGTAAACGGAAACATCTTCTGTAAATTTCCAAAAAAAATGAATAAATCACACCGAAACGATCACATATATGTATTACTAATCGGCCGCAATAAATCGATTTAGTAAAAGATCATTGCAGAAATCGATCGCAACACGTTCGTCCACTAAACCGTTAAACTGACTTCACCGCGTGCTGCCCTATTACAGACTGAAACAACGGATTAACTCGCAGTAATTATTGTTTATTAAATAAAATGTTTCCATCATAGTTGCAAAATGAAGTTAAGATGTTTGTATTTCCTGTGGGAGTCATCATGTCCATTCATATATTGGCGACGTGATTTTTTTTTATCGTTGTTTAGTTTTTCATTTTCTTAATCGTAAGACAAGAAGAATGTGAACTCAAATCTCATAACTTGTTTGTTTGAATCTACCTACGCTTATTTCCCTTTTCTCATTCTACATTTATTATTATTTTTATCTCGCAACAGATTTTTTTAGAAGTCAGCATCAAATGTACAACACACGTATAACCGTGCCTATACTTGCTATCGAAATTGCTTACATGGTATTTTTAATAAACATAGACATCCTGTCTTCTAATTATAACGATACGTGTAATGTAATCTTATCTTTAGTGTAACGATGTATTCTTGTATCTTGTTTATGTTATTTTAAACAGATAATTTTAATTAAATTAATTATTTTTTTTAGAATTCTACCAGTCGATATCGGTTGGGTGTACCTAAAAGGACATTTTTTTTTTAGAAGAAGAATGTTTAGTCAAAATGAAACACCCAAAAAATAATTTCAACCGAAAGATATTTTTGTTTTTTGAATTTAACCTTTTTGAAAAAACCCAATTTCTATACCAAAATATATTACAAAAATTTTATCAAATAATAAAATATTCTTGCCCTGTTCTGCACTATAATACGTTTTTTTATTTTATATAAACTTTTATGTAAGATATATATAAAACATTGCTAACATGTACAGGAACCAAACAGCAACAGTAATAATTGAAGAACATAAGAAAGAAGCCGTAATAAGAAAGGGAGTCCGACAAGGATGTTCCCTATCCAAGTTACATTTTAATCTTTACATGGAACTAGCGGTTAATGATGTTAAAGAACAATTTTGATTCGGAGTAACAGTACAAGGTGAAAAGATAAAGATGCTACGATTTGCTGATGATATAGTAATTCCAGCCGAGAGTAAAAAGGATTTAGAAGAAACAATGAACTACATGGATGAAGTCCTACGCAAGAACTATCGCGTGAAAATAAACAAGAACAAAATAAAAGTAATGAAATGTGGTAGAAATAACAAAGATGGACCGCTGAATGTGAAAATACGAGGAGAAAAGATTATGGAGGTAGAAGAATTTTGTTATTTGGGAAGTAGAATTACTAAAGATGGACGAAGCAGGAGTGATATAAAATGCCGAATAGCACAAGCTAAACGAGCCTTCAGTAAGAAATATAATTTGTTTACATCAAAAATTAATTTAAATGTAAGGAAAAGATTTTTGAAAGTGTATGTTTGGAGTGTCGCTTTATATGGAAGTGAAACTTGGACGATCGGAGTATCTGAGAAGAAAAGATTAGGAGCTTTTGAAATTCGGTGCTATAGGACAATGTTAAAAATCAGATAGGTGGATAAAGTGACAAATGAAGAGGTATTGCGACAAATAGATGAAGAAAGAAGCATTTGGAAAAATATAGTTAAAAGAAGAGAGGCCACATACTAAGGCATCCTGGAATAGTCGCTATAATATTGGAAGGACAGGTAGAAGGGAAAAATTGTGTAGGCAGGCCACGTTTGGAATATGTAAAACAAATTGTTAGGGATGTAGGTTGAAGAAGGTATACTGAAATGAAACGACTAGCACTAGATAGGGAATCTTGGAGAGCTGCATCAAACCAGTCAAATGACTGAAGACATGAAAAAAAATATATATATAAAACATAAATTAAATGAAAAAACTAAAACAGATATAATTATTTTTTAATATAGAATATTATTTCTGTTTATAAAAAATTTAATTATAACCTTAATTTTATAAATTAATTAAAAATAACGAGTAGACCTTAAACACAAGAATCAAATTTAAACTAGCTCAGCGCTTTTAACGCATAATTAAAGTTAACATAATCTCAATCTGAGGTTATGTTTTCTGTTTTCGACCTTAAATTGAGCGTAACTCACGAATGAATCAACCAATCTTCATCAAATTTTTACATTCACAACTTCAGCGTATCTAAATTTTAATGAAATTCATCAATTAAAACATAATACAATCAAACGCTCGCGCGCGCACACAGTGAGTAAAAAGTTTGGAAACCCTCAACAATTTCAAAACTGTTCCAGATAGAATACTATCTATAACTTCCAGTCGACTACTTTGCTTTTTGACGAGAAATAGAATTTCAACCTCCTCTTGTGGGGGGCCCAGAGGTTCTGATTCAAATATTTTAAATAGTAGTTGTGTGATAAATAATTTTAAATGTATTTTTCAGACAAGAAAAATGGTATAAATAAAAAGTTGGTAGGTAGATGTCTGTACCCAAAATGGCGGCGAAATAAAGTATGGATTTTGAAAATTACTAAATTTAATAAGTTCGCATAATAAAAAGAAATTAAACTGAATTAAATTGTAATTTATTTTACAAGTTAAATTTTAATTTTAATTGTGTTCGTGTTTGTAGATGATAGATATTATTCATATGATATTCTGAAGCTTTTAGATATTTAAAACAGCTTACTTGATTTAGAAATATACACAGCTACTAAAATATTCGTAAATCGTTTAACTACGAATGAAATTGCGATTTGTAATTTTTATCTTTGGAGTATAATCAACATATTATTTTTTTTAATCGCATATTATATTCCAAAATTTTGACTCACGTGCCAGGATTCATGGTCTTTATAAAGCAGACATAAAAATGTATAGACAAAGTATTTTAACCCGTCGATTAGTTGAACTAATATCTTGAAGACGCTTTAACATTTAGTATAGCATTTTGAAATAAAATGAAATTGTAGTAGAAATAACGAAGATGGACCACTGAATGTAAAAATAGGAACAGAAAAGATTATGGAGGTAGAAGAATTTTGCTATTTGGGAAGTAGAATTACTAAAGATGGACGAAGCAGGAGTGATATAAAATGCCGAATAGCACAGGCGAAAGGAGCTTTCGGTGAGAAATATAATTTTTTTACATCAAAAATTACTTTAAACGTCAGGAAAAGATTTTTAAAAGTATATATTTGGAGCGACACTTTATATGGAAGTGAAACTTGGACGATCGGAGTACCTGAGAAGAAAAGATTAGAAGCTTTTGAAATGCGGTGCTGTAGGAGAATGTTAAAAATCAGATGGGTGGATAAAGTGACAAATGAAGAGGTATTGCGGGAAATAGATGAATAAAGAAGCATTTGGAAAAATATAGTTAAAAGAAGAGACAGACTTATAGGCCACATACTAAGGCGTCCTGGAATAGTCGCTTTAATATTGGAGGGACAGGTAGAAGGGAAAAATTGTGCAGGCAGGCTACGTTTGAAATATGTAAAACAAATTTTCAGGGATGTATGGAGTATACCAAAATGAAACGACTAGCACTAGATAGGGAATCTTGGAGAGCTGCATCAAACCAGTCAAATGACTGAAGACAAAAAAAATAGCAGTTTGATTCAAACCCCGTTGATAACTGCGTCCTCTTGTGCGTGAAATGAGTTTACGTATAATTTGTCACAAATCACCATTCTAAGTTGCGTTAAATTAGAACCCGACAAGGTATTAGAGTTCAGGAACAAAGTATTAAGGAACTATTTATTTTTAAATTTAAACGGTTCAGCCAGACTTGAAACTATAATTTTCCCTTGATAAAAAGCCACAATTAAATCAATTTAAAAACCACACCGACATATATCCTAGACATAAAATTTGACAAAGATATTTTTTCTAAAGGGCAGCAAAACAACTAAAATTAAAAAAAAAAAAATTTTTTTTTATAATGAAGGATTAAATTTTATTCCGGTAAGGGAACGTAATTTTATTTAAAGGTTAAGTAATAAAATTACAAAGTTAGATTTAGTAAGAAAGCTGGGAAAAAACAAGTACACTTTTGTACGTAATACTTCCGGTATGAAATAAAGTTCTAGGAATTCGAAATATGTAGGCGAAGAAGTATGGTTGCTACTACGGAAGTCGCACGACAATCAAATTGAGATCGTCGAAATATGTTACAAGGATATTGAAATTTAAATAAAAAGGCTATAAGACGGTTAGGTTTTACTAGAATTGCATTACAATTAAAAATAATATCTATTATAGTTTAAAAATTCAATAAAATAATAATATAAGAAGGTGATGTAAAGAAAATTGATGCGATTAAGATAATAGCAAAGAAATATATAGCTAATGGATTTCGACAATATAAAAATGGGATGCTTAAGTTCTGGAGAGGTAAGATGAAATTATAAAATGCCGAAAAAATAAATAACTGCACTAAAATTAAATTAACAGCGTTGTAATTTCATATAGAAGTTAAAACAATTCCTTAAATCGTATTTTTTATTAACGGTATCTGGCACTGGCGTAAAGTATATAAATCACAAGAGATAAGAAAGCATTATGTATACCCAACATAGGTGTTTAATATACGGTCAATCTCTACCGGGAAACAAAATAGAAAAGTCATTTATAAGGATGAATATCACAACCGTTTCCGTGAACTCGGCATACCGATAAAAATGTTGTCTCGGAGAAGAAAATCACAGGACCTTTACTCTTCTTTTTAACCACTAATCGTGCACATTCTCCAAACACTAGGGCTCCGAAAGTCTCATTCCTGCTAGACCGGAAGGCTCTATCACCTAAAGGACTTCAGGGGACAGTCTGAAGAAGAATCACACCGGTACAACGAAGTTCATACGCGGCTAATTTTCGTAGGTCATACACGGTTAAATAATTCTTCTCGGTCTAAAAGATCGGAACGTAGCAAATAAATCCATCCGTAAATAAAACAAAATAAATATAATCGCCACAAAATAAATAATTACCCGCCCGATAAAAGAATGATACAACAGCAAGGGACTTTCGTCCAGGTTTTGCGATTAGTGGGAAGAGACATAAATCTTCCTCTGTCCTTGTGTTCCGTTCCGTAATCCTGTAACGGGATATTTGTTATTCTTAGGAATTGTTATGTCATTATTGGAGCGACTTGTGGTTCTTGTCAGGTAGCCTATAAATCTTACGGTTTTGGCATAACGTAAATCATATTTTCAAAATAATAAGATAGAAACCCGATTTATTGTAATACCCCGACCTATCCGGGCACGAGAAACATTTTTTATTGAATATTGTAAAGAGACGAACCGGTTATTAGGACATATGTATTAAGCAGATGCTAAGGATAATTCCGTAATAGAGGCTCGACGTTTTAAAGGAAGACAATTAGGAATATGTACTTTTCCTTAGAAAGAATTAGGAAACCCGGCTTTACCAGATAGGAATTATAAAATAAAAAGTCGCCGGAACAAATACGATTCCCCATCGGATCATATCAAGCGTGGATTTAGTAGGAACTGAACTACGCCCACATACCCTTTATCAGCAATCAAAGATAAGGAAGACGAATTGATCTACCCTCATAGGAATCGAATTATCAGACAAAAACAACATCTAGAGAAAAATTCCTCTTCTCTCGCCTACTTTTCTAGCAGGCGGTTACCCGGACCTTAATCTATCGGAAGATCTGACATTTTGTTCGGATAGAACCAACATAATGTCAACGAATTTGTATCGACCGGCTTAAATAATAGCCGTATCAATATTATTTTCCTTCTAACATTTATCGGCCATTCTAGGCGGGAACAGGTAAAGGTTTCCTAAAGGAATGAATTTACTCGTTCCCGAACTTGTGACGTATAGTAATATCCAAGTGAATTATATTACACTTGACTAGACCCGAATCGGTGGTTCACGAAAGATAGGAATATACAAAACGGATAACTTAGAATGGAGGATGTAATAATCATTTTGAATGGCGCAGAACAGAAACGAATTGAAATTAGTATCAAATTTAGAATGGAACATCGAATTACGTTGAGGAAAATTTTGAAACAACCTAGAATAAAATCTTTACAACGGTTTTTTCGTTGTAAGAAATCAGGTAAAAATTCGTGTTAACCATTTTAAATGTTTATTAATCAAAAAATGGAAAATATTCGTACGTAAACCAATAATAATAAAGGTAGAAAAAAAATCATTTTTTAAAAAATACATCATAATATACGGTTTAAATAAAGTAAATTATATTATTGCCTACGATAATGACCTTGAACGATTTATTTGAATGTCACGGAGGTGAAATATAACAAGTAATATTATTTTTGTTACGTAATTCAGTAAAACGTAAACAAACTTCTTTTAAACGTATAAACGTTATTTTTCCGTCACAAGAATAAAACTACTTTCATTTATATAAAAATGCATTCGCACTAGATGTAACTAATAACATTAGACGTAGCGTGCGTTAGTCCTACATTACAGAATTGGAATCGGTGTTTTATAAACAATATCGTTTAATAAAAATGTTGAGTAACAGGGAATGATGACATCGTGACATTCATTATATTGCATTTAATCAGCAGTCTTTTATATCCGATAATTGACATCGTAGGCAACTTTTACATAGAAACAGAAGGCTAAGATAAAAATAAAAATCTCATATAATCAGGTGTTAACGTAAAAATACGTCATTCTACTGACGTATTTTTTTCGTTAATTTTTTTTTCTTGTACAAATATATATTACATATCAGCATAATAAGCTTGCTAAAATATAGTCAGTCGAACATCCAGTACCAAATTTAAACCGTAAATCTGTTAAATTTTGAACACTAGTAAATGTCATTACATTTAAAGAAAGTGATCCATCATTTCTTCTCGTATTTCATATACTACTTCTGTAATAGCGGTGCTGCATATTCTCTTTGCGAGAATAAATCAGAAAAATATTTTGCCGAATATTTTTAATGGAAACGAATTATCTTATGCGTCTATTAGACAAAGAAAAAAAAATAGAAAGGGATAAAAATCAAGAGAACGTTTGACAAAATTGGTTAACTTAACTTTGAAATCTTTCTTCTCGACAAAATGGATATTTAAACCAATACAACTTACAACTTCTAAAAAATACTTTGAATACACCATAATATAACTATTTGAGAAAATACAAAATTTATATTGATTGTTTAAAAAGTACTGAGCCTTTGTAAGCTAAAATTGGAAAATAACATCTGACCTATATAAAAAAAAAAGTCAAATCTATAACTGACAAACCTTCTTTCTTTTTCCTGTTTAGCCTCCGGTAATTACCTTTCAGATAATCAAAGGATGATTGAGAATGATATGTATGAGTATAAATGAAATATAGTCTTGTACAGTCTCAATTCGACCATTCCGGAGATGTGTGGTTAATTGAAACCGCCAAAGAACACCGGTATCCACGATCTAGTATTCAAATCCGTGTAAAAATAACTGACTTTACAAAGACTTGAACGCTGGAACTCTCGACTTCCAAATCAGCTGATTTGGGAAGAAGCGTTCACCTCTAGACCAACCCGGTGAGTATAACTGATAAACCTGATTGATATTATTTCTCTTTAAAATGTTTCCTTCTGTTTCTGTTTAAATTCTACGTATTTTGTTCCTGACTATACAAGAATTTCTTCGGTTCCATTTTGGTGACCGTGCTAGGTATGACTTAAGGTGGGGGGGGGGGGGGTTAAGATTGCGATCTGATTATTAATATTAATACCTACACTTGCATGTTTTCTTCGGTAGTTTCTGAACATCCCCGTTCAAAATGAAGAAGATAGAAACTAAACTTTTTTTTTTTTTAATTTTGAATATTTGGCACTGAATATAAAAACTATTAATATGAAACATCATAGTTTCTTATAAAACTTATTATGTCCGTCAGTAATTTAAGGGCACATCTTAACCGCAGGAACTGCTACACAGCTCAAAAGGAGTGCAATGTATTTATGATGTATGTGTGTTTGTTCCACAGTAGCAGCTCAATGGCTGAATCAATTTAGAAGTATGATCCCGCATTGGAATCCTTAACGTTATCGGGAGTGTCATAGGCTATATTGAAATAAATTTAACAAATTTTCATTATAATTATCCTATATTAAAAAAAAAGTTTTTTTTTGTAGTCTTTTTTTAAAATTAGAATATTTATCTTTTGTTCTTTCTTTTCATTCACAGAGTAAGACACATATTCGCAGGAACACAAGAATGGCGGGAATTTCAATATTTCTTCCTACCACCAAAGAACACCGGTATCTACGATCTAGTATTCACATCCGTGTAAAAATAACTGACTTTACTAAGACTTGAACGCTGGAACTCTCGACTTCCAAATCAGCTGATTTGGGAAGAAGCCTTCGCCACTAGACCAACCCGGTGAGTATAACTGATAAACCTGATTGATATTAATTCTCTTTAAAATGTTTCCTTCTGAGAATATTAATTCTCTTTAAAATGTATACATCGCAAAACCTGGACAATGTCCCTTGCTGCTGTATCTTTCTATTATCGGGCGGGTTTCACGGGTTATTTAGTGACTGTTATAAGTTTTATTTATGGACGGATTTGGTGATTTGCGTTCCTATCCTTATCGACCAGCATGAAAATTATTTACCGGGTCTGACCGTGGGAGATTACGCTTTTATAAGCCTCTTACTCCCGGCGTGATTCCCCTTCAGTCCGTCTGCTGAAGTCCTTTCGGTACTAGCGTCTTACGGGCCGGCAGGAATACGCCTACCGGGGCCCTAGTTGTTTGGAGGGAGCATTGTGTGCCCTCTTCTCCGGAGGGAGTCGCATGTGCTGACGGAATTATGTACCCGTATTAGTGTAGTTCGATTAGTATCGTTAAATATAATATCGATTAGTACAGTTAAGTACGGATATGAATAAAAACTTACATGTCGTGATTAGTTTTTTATTATTCATATCTGCTGTTTCTATGATGTGCAGTTTTATTGTCTGTATATTTATTATATATAATATTTTCATCTGCGGATGAATGTGCGTACAGTCTGCCCGATCTAGCACAGTAGTCCCTTCAATTTTACTTTTATACTTCTGGTTACTGTATTTATCAGTATATGATTTTTATAAATACATATTCTACGGCATAATCTGCAGTATGATTGGATCTGTAGATATGTTTTTAATCTGTTAAAATATTTTCTTTCATTCCTGTATGACCAATTGAAAAAAAAAAACACTAGACAACGTATACTGTGTCCCTTACGTTTTATAAGAAAGTGGTTTTTTTTTTTGGTTTTTTTAGCAGTAATATGTACACACCCTTACACTCTTTGTACAAAAAAAGGGATTTTCCCCCTTTTAAAAAAAAAAAAATAATGTCAGAAACAATTCTGTAAATTAGATACTGTAGTTCTTGCTATCAATTTCAAAGGAGCCGACCAGAATTCGAATAACTTTTCTTAATTAATATGTGTTAAAAATCTTTTAAATAAACTAAGATAGAAACAGCTTTTATCGTTGCAGGATATTGATTTATGAGCCCATTTTCATTCTACTTCCTGGTGATAATTAATGAAAATCAAGAAAATATTACATTGTTCAAAACCAATTCATAATTCCGCATTTTAAACATTGTTTTTTTATCTCAGTATTATACGCGTATCGTAGCTTGTAATAATTATTATTCACTTAGATTGTGAAAAACTAATTTTAATTACTTTGTTTATTTTGTGATTCTCGGTTGCATTTTTTTGTCTTCAGTCATTTGACTGGTTTGATGCAGCTCTCCAAGATTCCCTATCTAGTGCTAGTCGTTTCATTTCAGTATACCCTCTACATCCTACATCCCCAACAATTTGTTTTACATACTCCAAACGTGGCCTGCCTACACAATTGTTCCCTTCTACCTGTCCTTCCAATATTAAAGCGACTATTCCAGGATGCCTTAGTATGTGGCCTATAAGTCTGTCTCTTCTTTTAACTATATTTTTCCAAACGCTTCTTTCTTCATCTATTTGCCGCAATACCTCTTCATTTGTCACTTTATCCACCCATCTGATTTTTAACATTCTCCTATAGCACCGCATTTCAAAAGCTTCTAATCTTTTCTTCTCAGATACTCCGATTGTCCAAGTTTCACTTCCATATAAAGCGACGCTCCAAACATACACTTTCAAAAATCTTTTCCTGACATTTAAATTAATGTGATGTAAACAAATTATATTTCTTACTGAAGGCTCGTTTAGCTTGTGCTATACGGCATTTTATATCGCTCCTGCTTCGTCCATCTTTAGTAATTCTACTTCCCAAATAACAAAATTCTTCTACCTCCATAATCTTTTCTCCTCGTATTTTCACATTCAGCGGTCCATCTTTGTTATTTCTACTACATTTCATTACTTTTGTTTTGTACTTGTTTATTTTCACGCGATAGTTCTTGCGTAGGACTTCATCTATGCCGTTCATTGTTTCTTCTAAATCCTTTTTACTCTCGGCTAGAATTACTATATCATCAGCAAATCGTAGCATCTTTATCTTTTCACCTTGTACTGTTACTCCGAATCTAAATTGTTCTTTAACATCATTAACCGCTAGTTCCATGTAAAGATTAAAAAGTAACGGAGATAGGGAACATCCTTCTCGGACTCCCTTTCTTATTAGGACTTCTTTCTTATGTTCTTCAATTGTTATTGTTGCTGTTTGGTTCCAGTACATGTTAGCAATTGTTCTTCTATCTCTGTATTTGAACCCTAATTTTTTTTAAATGCTGAACATTTTATTCCAGTCTACGTTATCGAATGCCTTTTTTAGGTCTATAAACGCCATCGGGTTAACCCATCGGGTTGGTCTAGTGGTGAACGCGTCTTCCCAAATCAGCTGATTTGGAAGTCGAGAGTTCCAGCGTTCAAGTCCTAGTAAAGCCAGCTATTTTTACACGGACTTGAATACTAGATCGTGGATACCGGTGTTCTTTGGTGGTTGGGTTTCAATTAACCACACATCTCAGGAACGATCAAACCGAGAATGTACAAGACTACACTTCATTTACACTCATGCATATCATCCTCATTCATCCTCTGAAGTATTATCTAAAAACGGTAGTTACCGGAGGCTAAACAGGAAAAAGAAAGGTCTATAAACGCCAAGTATGTCGGTTTGTTTTTCTTTAATCTTCCTTCTACTATTAATCTGAGGCCTAAAATTGCTTCCCTTGTCCCTATATCTCGGTTGCATAAGGTTAAATATTTTTTATTCCTTTATTTTGATTTTTTATAAAATTAAATTGTATTTTTGAAACCTTAAATCATTATTATGTTTAATTTTTTTACCGCTAAATATAGACTTTAATCGATAATGTATAATATAAAACGCAGAACAGAGTGCTAAAATGAACATCTTGCACGAAACTGTATTAGATTGATATACGTCTACAGATATTAAAACAAATATTAACATTTTCAGGACGGATTGATTTATAAACCGTAAAATTATCTCAAATGTAAAAAAAAAAAATCACGCACATTAATAAATACAATAAACAATTCAAGTCAAACTGTGGTAATTAGAGTAAACAATCTGTAGAGCCGGCTGAAAGCACATTTATTAATAGATTAAAAAAATTCATACAACCGTTTCAATCGAGTTCAGAAGTAAATTATTTTTCATCTTCAAATAAATATTACGTAAAAATATAGAAATTCCTTAAACATAAACGGTATGAAAGAGATTTCTGAAAATGTATGTTCGTTAACGAAAAATTACGTACTAAATCCTGAAACACATAAAAACGTTGAAGTAAAATTAAACGGTTTAAAAATAGTCGACCATAACTGATGGTACTACAAATAAATTCAAACGGTTTATGTAATAGACCGATAATAATGGTTTAACTATGTTATAATAAGGGATTTATTCAATATATATGTATGCTGATGAAGAATACCGTATCATAGGGGTTAATTCGACGGGTGACTGCACATTATATGTTTATTTCACGTACTAAAATTATTACGTATGCAATTATAATTTTTTCACTCTTGTCTCCTTTATCGCAGCGATGTTATTTCATGTAATGTAAGAATAGTAAGGCACGTGCTCGTAAAGGAAACAGCTGTTTTATCGATATACTTACTGAATTCACCACGCATGCAAAAGAATGTGGGCCGGTAAATAATTTTTTACTACTAAAAGGATTCAATGTAAACTCGTTTACTGTAACGTGTTAGTTTTTTTTTTTTTAAGAGTGAATGTATTTAGAACTAAATAAATACATAACTAAATTTTTATTTATAATTGAAACATTATTTTTTTTTTTTTACACTGACTTCCAATTTTCAATTTTTAGTCCTTTAAATCAAAATATTCGGTTAAAAATTTTTGTAAAAGTTGATGTCTATTTTATTTATAAACATATACATAAGTTACACTCCAGGATGTTTTTCCTAAATGTTACTATCGTATTCCTACGGATAAAATACATATAAACATCGGCGATTAATTTTTATTTCTGTTTAGCCTCCGGGAATTACTGTTCAGGAATTACTTGAGAGGATGAATGAGGATGATATTTATACAGAACGGATTATATGCATTTGCATATTAAGCCCATTCTCACCGGATATTGGATATTTCCCTTAAAATCTAGTGATGAAGCATATTTTCGCTATATTTACAATATTTTTCGGTTGGCTACCTTGTTAATAAATGAAATCTTACGTTGTAGCCGGCCAAACCTATTATCTACATGGCTCTTAGAAGCCGCGGAACAGTACCTCTGACTGTTTATGTTTACAAAAGTAACAAAATTTTAATAATTGTTAATTATCGATATGTTATTCAACTACTTACTAATTGTATGCTGATTTTGAATTAAAAATTAAAGATTACTATTTTTTTAATATTTAAAGTTGCATATTTTGAGACTTTTCATGCATATTTTAAGCATTTTTCATTCATATTTCAAGCTTTTTATGTTGCATATAATCCGGTCTCTAGATATGTATGAGTGTAAATGAAGTGTAGTCTTGTACAGTCCCTGTTTTCGACCGTTCCTGAGATGTATGGATAATTGAAATCCAACCACCAAAGATCACCGGTATCCACGATCTAGTATTCAAATCCGAATAAAAATATTTGCCTTTGCTAGGATTTCAACGGTTTAACTCTCGACCTCCAAATCAGCTGATTTGGGAAAAGGCGCTTTGTTTCTGCGTTAAGGCTAACCAAACATTTCATCCTCAGACAATAAAACAAGGTTATAGCCATATTATTAGTAAACAAATTATCTACAAAAATTAAAAATTATGACACGAAACGATTAAAAAAATTTGTTCCAGCACTTATCTCCTGTAGTTTCCGAAAAAAAATGTTTAAAGCCAAAAAAATTGCAATTAAAATGCAATTTTTTTTTTCCACATTAATTATATTTTTTTAATCGCCTATAAATCGATAGAACGAATTTTAATTCTGAGAAAATTTACGTATGTAAAGCCAAGAAAAAATAAAAAGACGTTTAAGAAATGTGATTTTTATAAATCAAAACACACAAAAAGGTGACGGCAAAATGTTTTATGGTTTTAATCGGAATAAAACACTTTTTTATATTATAAAAAAAGGAGTGTAAACAGCTAGCAGTATTTTGCGTCATTGTTAGGCACAATACTCCGCGCTTCATTTATTGACGCATTGTATCAAAATTTAGTATAATTTCAGCGCCGTTGCAAAATTCTTATCATTATTATTTTTTTTCTTCATTTATTAAGAAATCTTTCTTGATAGTCACAATATACAACTAGCGTACTCTGTTACAAAGTAAATAAACAATCATCATGTCCATTTACTCTTCATCAGTGAGTGTATGATTACAGAATTATTCGTATGTAATTCATAAAATGTAATCATTGATCGTATATTGCCAACTTATGAAATTTAAAAAAAAAAAAATCAGATAATAGTAACTTTTTCATTCAATATTGAAAATTTAATTACAAATGTTATTAAACAGTTTTTTTTTTTTAGATATACTGAGAAATATAGACAATTTTCAGTAGAAAATTCTTTAAAAAAAATTGATTCCGTGGAAAAAAAAAAGTAATTTTTTCATAATATATTATACAGATTTCCTCTACTCACAAATGGAATTTTTTAAAATATTTTTAATACTATAAAAAACGTTTTATTCCTGAAAATTCATTTGTCAAACAGACAATAAAATTATTTTATAGTATAACGTTGAAGAATACTTTAAAATATGAGAAAGGGTTGTTCGTATACTTCTATTGTCACTTATTCAAATTTACTGATCAGTTTAAAAATATTTTCCGTCGATTTATTTAAAATTAAATTAAAAGATGTCCTTTAAAAATAAATAAAAACTATTGCGTCGATGATTTTTTTAAATAATGTAATTTTTTTTATAAATACAAACAAATCTTAATTTCCCATATCGTTATTTAACTAGGATAAATTACTAAAATATTTTCATTTAATGCTTTAAAAATTGTTTTATTTTGTATAGATTTTATTTGTACGCTATCTTAATATGATTTATTTGTTTTATGATAATAGTAACCGGCCAGAACCTAGACCTTTAGGGTACAGGCGAACCCCGGAGCCCATTCACGGGCTCCTCGGGGCCTTCCGGGCCCACGAAACCTACCCCAGGGCTGCAGAGGTCGTTTCGTTTGCTATTTTCGTGTTGCAGGGAGAAGGTGCCTTGGACACCCGTAGAGCTCGCTTCGGCCGGCATTCCCGTCTACCCAGAAGGCTCCGGCCCCCGAACCCCAGCGCTGTTCTATCTTCATGATTCTGCGAATAATACTTGTAAATTACGATTAAAGTATTTAGGCTTTCTAGGAACCCGAAAACGAAAATTAATAGTAGCTACGGTTACTAAAGTATAAACACACCTTTCAGAACACTTCAGATTTTTCTGTTTAGCTTCCGAAACCATCGTCAGGTATTACTCCAAAGGATGTTATGTATGAATGTGAATGAAGTATTAGTCTTGTACTGTCACAAGTCGACCTGAGACAGTACAAAACTACACTACGTTGACATACACCTTTGACGACGAAAAGTTCATATCTTATTTTTTGTGATGGAAGCAGAAATATAATTATGAACTAAAAGGATTAATCTTTTTTTCCTTAACGAATAACGTTAATTTACAACTTCACCCTCCGTGGAGGTAAAGAAATAATGAATATTTGTTTGTTATTTTAACCTTCAAGGAAGCTACAGCCGGGGTCTGTGGCTTAAAACCTTCCGTGGTATTATACGAATGTATTCTGAAAATTTGAAAGCAATCGAGCTTCGAGATGAAAAACTTCTCAATTATCCCAAGAAACACAAGTAAAAATTTGGTTGCGATTGATCGACTAGTTTTTTTTGTTTATCCCGAACAAAAAAAAACCCTCTTCTTCTTTATATAATATAGATTTTATATAACGTAATTTAATTTAATTTTTTTTTGTCTTCAGTCATTTGACTGGTTTGATGCAGCTCTCCAAGATTCCCTGTCTAGTGCTAGTCGATTCATTTCAGTATACCCATCCTACATCCCTAACGATTTGTTTTACATATTCCAAACGTGGCCTGCCTACACAATTTTTCCCTTCTACCTGTCCTTCCAATATTAAAGCGACTATTCCAGGATCCTTTAATATGTGGCCTATAAGTCTGTCTCTTCTTTTAACTATATTTTTCCAAATGCTTCTTTCTTCATCTATTTGCCGCAAATACCTCTTCATTTGTCACTTTATCCACCCATCTGATTTTTAACATTCTCTTATAGCACCGCATTTCAAAAGCTTCTAATCTTTTCTTCTCAGGTACTCCGATCGTCCAAGTTTCACTTCCATATAAAGCGGCACTCCAAACATACACTTTCAAAAATCTTTTCCTAACATTTAAATTAATTTTTGATGTAAACAAATTATATTTCTTACTGAAGGCTCGTTTCGCTTGTGCTATTCGGCATTTTATATCGCTCCTGCTTCGTCCATCTTTAGTAATTCTACTTCCCAAATAACAAAATTCTTCTACCTCCATAATCTTTTCTCCTCCTATTTTCACATATACTGGTCCATCTTTGTTATTTCTTTATTTCCATCTTTTAATTTTATTATTTTTTATAATATTATTTATTCGATTGATTCGACTCATTTCAAACCCAGCTCACACAGTGATAGAGACTCATAGTTCATTTAATTCAATTCATTAAACGTTTGTACTTCGACCGGAAAATATTTACTACTACATATATAAGTTTGTTTTACAAATTTTTCGAGATGAAATATATCCAAAAACCTTCTCAGTTATTCCAAGAAACATGGGGGATAAAAATTTATTTACGATTGATGGAGTAGTTTTTTTGTTTATCCCAAACAAACAAAAACTCTCTTCCTCTTTATACATAGTAGTGTAGATATATATTCAATACTGCTTTTTTTATTTCGACTTCAAAAGAGGAATGATATTTTAAGTTCGATTCGTACGTTTTTACTTATTCGCTTAAAATTTCGTTTTTCCCTAAAACCATTCGTTTTCCTTTTTTTCACATATGCTTTTCGTCCAGAGTAAATGTGCTGATATAAAATAATCGTGTTTTGTTATCGACAGACCTGTTGTTTTTCTTACAACATAAGTCATAATTTGCTGTAATCAGACCTCAGTGATTTTCTCTTTTGAGATTACAATCGATTTTTTATTTCTATATTATACGAGTTCGGTTTAAAAAAAATAATAACGCACACGTTCAGATACTTTATGAATTGTATATAGAAGAAGGTCTATTAATAATTAAAATTCAGTTTAACGTGTAATCAAATTTCTTAACTAAATAATATAAAGACGTTCCAATAGAACGGTGCATTATTCTAATAGAAAAAATAATAATAATACGTAAAAGTTTTTTTTTTTTTTTTTAAATTCACCTGAAGAAATGAAGGGATTATATATGACACTGAATTTCCGGTCTAAAAAATGTTGTGTACGTGTATGTGTGTATCGAATTCCATTCAAGAAGGATGGAATCGAATAATTTTAATTATTGGTAACGGTGACTCACATCCTGATGATGTTTTATTTGTTGAAATTAATGAAAAAGTACATAATAAATGATGTAAAGAAATAATGATAAATATCATCTTTCAAATAAATATGCGCGCGCGCATTCAGACGACTGTGCTTTGATTTGTTGTTTTTTTTTTTTTAACGAAGTTATTTGTATAAAACCTAATAATGTCAACTTTTTTTTTAAAGATTTCTTCATTACAATGTATAAATACAATAATCGTCCTTTGACAAACTGGGTATTTAAATCGGATACATTATATTCTTTACTGATGAGTTCGACAAACTTAATAAGCTTGATTATTTTAATGATAATATTTTATTAACTTATATGAAATTCTTCGTAAGAAAACTAATCAAACTTAACTTACTTACTTCTGTTTAGCCTCCGGTAATTACCTTTCAGATAATACTTCAGAGGATGATATGTATGAATGTAAATGAAGTGTAGTCTTTTACAGTCTCAGTTCGACTATTCCTAAGATGTGTGGTTAATTGAAACTCAACCGCCAAAGAACACCGGTATACATGACCTAGAATTCAAATCCGTATAAAAATAACTGACTTTAGTAGGAGTTTGAACGCTGGAACTCTCGACTTCCAAATCAGCTGATTTTGGGAAGACGCGTTCACCACTAGACCGACCCGGTGGGTGATGAAACTTACCTACCCACTTTTACTTTTTAACTTACACGGCTGTAGGTCCATATGGAATGTGAAAAAAGAAACTCGATAAATATTTCTTGTTAATTGCCGATCTTTTTTCATTATTCTAGTAAAATTTGAACGTCTATCAACCGACTTTTTTCCGATAAGCGATAATTTTACTAAACATAAACTTCGCTAAAAATTTATGTTTTTATATTCACCTAGTTTCATATGAAAGGGTAAGGTACTCTCATATGTATCGTTTCATTTTGTACATTTCTCGGAGAACAAGTAATTAAACGAAGAATGATTGAGAAATTTGTACTTTCCTGGGAACTTATCAGAGTGATTTAATATAGTAATAATAATAAAAAATAAAATAATCACATTTGGAGTGATTTAATTTTATTATTTACCGAGAAGATTGTTTATCAAGAATGATATCTAACTACTTATAAGCGGATGTTTGTGGAATATGTTAATTCTAATATGTATTGAACAGCGTGGTTCGAACTCGTAAATAAAACATTTAATTCGATGATTTTTTGTTATTAAATCTATTGAAAAATTCATGATTTTGGGGTACGCGATACGGAAATAATTAAAATATAATTTCCGAATGTGATTCCACAAAGTGTTCCTGGGCAAGAATGGTCGTAAATTAATGTAGATATTATAAAAGAACAGGGCAAAAGATTGAACGTTAATGAATTCCAGTTTACCGTGAATTACCCACCGGGTTGGTCTAGTGGTTAACGTGTCTTCCCAAATCAGCTGATTTGGAACTCGAGAGTTCCAGCGTTCAAGTCATAGTAAAGTCAATTATTTTTACACGGATTTGAGTACTAGATCGTGGATATCGGTGTTCTTTGGTGGTTGGGTTTCAATTAACCACATATCTCAGCAATAGTCGAACTGAGACTGTGCAAGACTAAACTTCATTTACACTCATACATATCATTCTCATTCATCCTCTGAAGTATTATCTGAAAGGTAATTACCGGAGGCTAAACAGGAAAAAGAAAAAAGTTACTGCGTATCAAGAAGTTCGTTAGAACTTCGCTGATAAGAGTTCATAGAACTGGACGGCGCATCGAAGTCAACGAACTTGTTTACAGTTCTAAACATGACCTAACCTAAAAACGAAATAAAAATGGGGGAAAATTAAAAAACAAGCATGAAAACATTATATATCAGTTCAGTTAGATTTGTAATAAAAAATACTTTCAAGAAATACCTCGAATTTTATTAGACAACGTTTTTTGCTTTCATTTGGTGAACCGCGGTACTAGATTATATTTAATTTTTGAAGCATTTGGGCACCGTTGATATTAATACAATTGTATAAATTAAGTTTCACTTACAAACAATTTTAAATAAATACTCAAGTACTATCTGAGATGCTACTACATCATCAAGAATTTCTTATAAGAAGTTAATTCAAAATTCATGTCATATGTATAATTATATTTAAATTCAGATTGTGAAGTTCATAATCGGTCGTCAAGAAATAAAAAATAATTTATACGTCGATAAACCTTTAACGTCATGTCCGTAAGATGTTTACGACTATTATCTATTATTTTTTTATTTCTTGACGACCGACTATTATGAACGTAAATATCTTTAATTTAAATATATTTATACATATGACATATGAATTTTGAATTAACATCTTATAAGAAATCCCTGATGATGGAGTAGCAACTTCGAAAGTACTAGGAAATATAAAATTGTTGGTAAGTAGAACTTTATTTGTATATTATATTACTTTTTTCTCAAAAATGTAGGTTTACGAATCGCGCCTTTAGGTAGCAGTACTTATTCCTTAAAAAGGTGGGTTTACGAATCACGCCGATAGGTAGCGGTACTTAACGGCGCCTTTGAATTTACGAATAATCTCTGACAAAATCTTGATAATGTGCTTAAAATAATAAAACTTAAAAGAAAATATACAACAGCTTGTTTTAATAGTAAATACTCGTATGTAAATGAAAGTACTGAAGATGAAACAATTTTTTTAATTCCCATCACTTCATTAAAAAAAAATAAAAGTATTAATTTACAAAAGATTATAGCTGCTAATAAAACACGAACCGTAGGAAAGTGTTACTTACATAAGTGGCAACAAAGATTTCTTACATAAAACAGAAAATCGAATTTAAGATAAAAATCGGGGGTTACACTTACAAAGTAATAAGTATAATATTACATTACGGATCTTCGATTTGTGAAGGTCATTATACTAGTTTTATTAAAAAAGGAAAAATATGGTATGAAGTGAATGATATGACTATCAAAAAAAAAAAAAATTGGCAGAGAAATTAAAAAAATGTATATGTTTTTGTTCTAGAAAGGGAATAAATTTTAATAATAGATCCATGATAAAACAATCAATAATTCATAAAAAATAAAAAATAAAACAATAATCTAAAAAACGCAGTGATATTCAAAAAAAATTACAATGAAATGTAAACCTTACGCACACATCCAACTATTCCAACCCCGTAGAGGGAAGACGTCGACCTTGTGACGTTACCAGTTACCACACCACCCCCTCCGTTTCCAGCCCGTAGGGGCTTTACCGGAGATCATCTTTCGACCCTCTAACTGATAACATCTCACAATCATCGGCCAGGCCTCGGTCGGGATGCCACCGATGTAAATGCTTCGGCAGACATTTGAATCAATAAAATACATATAAAATTTCGCCTTCACGTAGGCCTCAAACGGACATCTTTATATCCAACCTAACGTGATTCCCTCAAAATAACTAACCGAAAACGCGGAAGCGCGAACCCCGCACCTATTCGAGATTTGACATCACAGTTCGTAACTGTTTCAGAAAACGAACTAGGTAAACCGTACGGTAGGAGTCTCGCAGATATCATTTCAACCAACCTACCGGGTTGGTGTAGTGGTTAACGCGTCTTCCCAAATCAGCTGATTTGGAAGTCGAGAGTAACAGCGTTCAAGTCCTAGTAAAGCGTGTAATTTTTACACGTATTTGAATACTAGATCGTGGATACCGGTGTTCTTTGGTGGTCGGGTTTCAATTAACCACACATCTCAGGAACGGTCGAACTGAGAATGTACAAGACTACACTTCATTTACACTCATACATATCATCCTCTGAAGAATTATCTAAACGGTAGTTACCGGAGGCTAAACAGGAAAAAGAAAAAAAGAGAAAAGATATCATTTCAACCGCTCAAAAAACAAAAACTTTTTGTAATATACATGAAACCGTTTTTAACAAAATGATAGCGATATCAAAAAAAAGGTAAGTCACTACGTTTCTATTTTCAAGATGAATTATTAATTTAGAATTTTGTTTAAAAAAGATACATTTAAATATATGTAATAGACAATAGATATACAATAATAGTGAGATAATAAACATTGTTTAAGCGTTCCATATAATATGCAAAAACTAGAGAAATTTGTTATAAAACTCTTTCCGGCCCGATTTCATTTATATGTAATACATATCACATTTACAGAAATAATCAATTCTCACGATTATTCGTTATTTAATAAATGCGATACAATATATCTGCGAGACTCTTACCGTACGTCTTCCCAAATCAGCTGATTTGGAAGTCGAGAGTAACAGCGTTCAAGTCCTAGTAAAGCGTGTAATTTTTACACGTATTTGAATACTAGATCGTGGATACCGGTGTTCTTTGGTGGTCGGGTTTCAATTAACCACACATCTCAGGAACGGTCGAACTGAGAATGTACAAGACTACACTTCATTTACACTCATACATATCATCCTCTGAAGAATTATCTAAACGGTAGTTACCGGAGGCTAAACAGGAAAAAGAAAAAAAGAGAAAAGATATCATTTCAACCGCTCAAAAAACAAAAACTTTTTGTAATATACATGAAACCGTTTTTAACAAAATGATAGCGATATCAAAAAAAAGGTAAGTCACTACGTTTCTATTTTCAAGATGAATTATTAATTTAGAATTTTGTTTAAAAAAGATACATTTAAATATATGTAATAGACAATAGATATACAATAATAGTGAGATAATAAACATTGTTTAAGCGTTCCATATAATATGCAAAAACTAGAGAAATTTGTTATAAAACTCTTTCCGGCCCGATTTCATTTATATGTAATACATATCACATTTACAGAAATAATCAATTCTCACGATTATTCGTTATTTAATAAATGCGATACAATATATCTGCGAGACTCTTACCGTACGGTTTACGATTCTATTGTAATTTTTTTGAAATAATAATATGGAATATTTTTACTTTCCCGCCTAGATAGCGCTACAGGTGTAGAAGGGAAAGTATTGCAATCGGTCCAATTTATGCGGTTTTCACCGGTTGTTGATGTTCTGGCACATAAGGAACCCAAAAAACTAAAAAGCCGATGGAAATTTTATGGTAGTAAACTTTTTTGACTTTATTCTTGTCTCTCCCAATCTATTTTATTATCCGTCAACTACTGCTCTTTTCTTTGTATCTTCGATGTTTTAATAAATATTTTTAATTTTTATTGTTTACAGCATTAAAATTAGTTTATTTGATCGGCAAGGTATCCAAATATTACTAAATTAAGGGTTCTAATTTGCTATAACTTAATTATTCTGATCATGGATACAAAATTTACACGGACGGAAAATTGTTTAAAATTCATTTTTATAAGGAATTTTTCCATAGTTTTCGTTAAAAATTTAATTCTGTAAAATAATTGATAAACTATAAAAATATATATATATTTTTTTGTAACTTGATTGCTTCTATTTCAGAAAGAAAGACCATTTATTGAGATAAATAAATATAATCTTTTGGTATAAAGTTACGCTAGAATATTACAACAAAAATTGTCCACGCTCGCTCCTACACAAAAACATTTATAAAATTATTCTGTGTTACTAAAATATTTCTCTAAATTTCTTTAATAGCCTTGAAACATCTCCCCATCTGTCACTAATTATGTAGTTATACATAGAATTATAAAGTTCGATAACCTCTCAAATTTCCTATAAGTCATTTACAATATTTAATAGTTTTATTTTTGTTTAAAAATAATTAATTATTTGTACTTTAAATCGGTAATCGTTTTAAATATAAGATTTAGTATTTTTGATGTATTTCAATAAGTTATTATAAGTTCAGACATCTTTATGACAGCGGCATTTTTTACAGTGATCGCAAGGCGTTTATATATTAAAATATGTTTATATTCGTGCATAGAGAAAAGACTTAATTTAATCATTTATTACCAACCTTTTTGTTTTTCGAATAGCTATGAAACTGAAGTACGAGTATATTGTAAGTAATTCTTAAGGAGTATTTTCAAAAAAATGTTTAGATTGACAACCTCTGAAAGTTTAAATAAAATCGAAACTGGAAAATTTGAAAATTTAAAACCTTTTGGAAATGTTCCCTTTAAAATAGTAAGCTATGATTAGGATGTAAGTTATATAAGAAAAAAAGGAAGTTCCGATTAAAAAAGAAGAGTAAATAGATTTGTAAAAACCGATTTACAAGGATTGTTGGTAAAATTTTCAGCCTAATACAGAGATGGCCGAATAAGAATGTGACCATAGTTATGACCTCTTTCTTTTCTAGTTTTGCCTCCGGGAATTACCGTTCAGGCATTAAGAGGATGATATGCATGAGTGTAAATGAAGTGCAGTCTCAGTTCAACCATTCCTGAGATGTGTGGTTAATTGAAACCCAAAAACCAAAGAACAACGGTATCCACGATCAAATCCGTTTAAAAGCAACTGTCTTTACTAGTTATGACCTACTGAAAATGATATTTTGCTCAGACATAAATTTAATCGCTTCTTTGTGGCGATCAGGTAAAACGAACAAATTAAATTTTTTTTTTTTTTTTTGTAAAATGGATAAAATTAAAGTTCAAGGCTTTTAAAATACTTTGATTTAAAAGGTTAACCTAGATCGACATTTTTTTTTTGTCTTCAGTCATTTGACTGGTTTGATGCAGCTCTCCAAGATTCCCTATCTAGTGCTAGTCGTTTCATTTCAGTATACCCTCTACATCCTACATCCCCAACAATTTGTTTTACATATTCCAAACGTGGCCTGCCTACACAGTTTTTTTCCTTCTACCTGTCCTTCCAATATTAAAGCGACTATTCCAGGATGCCTTAGTATGTGGCCTATAAGTCTGTCTCTTCTTTTAACTATATTTTTCCAAATGCTTCTTTCTTCATCTATTTGCCGCAATACCTCTTCATTTGTCTTTTTCCTTTTCAAAAATAATATGATTCTGTTAATGTATTTTTAAATATTAGTAATTAGGTAAACCTGAATTTGCTGAATTAATGGAATACTTAGCTAAATAGTTAATAATTTAGCGATCTTTTTTTTATTCGCATTATTGTAATACTATTATTTTATAAAATTGACTTTTTGTTATCGATAAGGGTTTTACCACTTCCGTTCCTTTATTTATATTTTTACACTTTGCAATATTGCGCTGGTTTAGGTATTTCCACGGTTTTCACCTATTCATCCAGGAAATATGCTAAATGAGTTTCTTTTTATCATACATGAAATAGCAAACACGTGTTTCATCAGGGATTTGGGAATACGCGTTCATTACTAGACCAATCTGGTGGGTTAACTTCTTTCTTTTCCTGTTTAGCCTCCGGTAACTACCGTTTAGATAATACTTCAGAGGATGAATGAGGATGATATGTATGAGTGTAAATGAAGTGTAGTACATTCTCAGTTCGACCGTTCCTGAGATGTGTGGTTAATTGAAACCCAACCACCAAAGAACACCGGTATCCACGATCTAGTATTCAAATCTGTGTAAAAATAACTGGCTTTTCTAGGTACTTGAACGCTGGAACTCTCGACTTCCAAATCAGCTGATTTGGGAAGACGCGTTCACCACTAGACCAACCCGGGGGGTCCTGGTGGGTTAAATAATCTCCGTAAATTACACAAACAGTCTTTAAACGAAGAATTGGAGTCTGGGTAGGTGCGAATAGAACGGCCATTTAAGGTCCGATCTTTTTTTTGAGATATAGTTAATTATAATGGTTATTGTGCTATTTTAATAAACTTCATTAGTCGGTTAACAGAAGCGGAAATCAAGCACGGCTTGCTCGTACGAAATGGCGCGACAGCACACACACGGCTAACAGGTCAATGACTTTTTTACGAAATTTCTTTGGTGAACTATTCATTTCGATGGGTTTGCGGCCTGCACGATCGTCCTATCGGACTCCCCCAAATTAATTTTTACGGGGGGCAACAAAACAAGCAGTGTATCTCGCAATAGACTGCCACGATTGACGAACTAAAAACCGCAATAATGGCATACGTACTAGACAAGTATTGATGATGTTAAAAGGAGATAATTTTCAATATATTTTATAAACTATTCAGGTTATTGTAATATCCATTTCTATAAAATAATAATATAAAAAGACAAAGTAACGGTTAAGAAAGTTTCATCATTATACTTCCATAATTTCGGTGTACGGCAGTTTTCCGGACAGTCTATACTTTCGTGTAAGTACAAAGTTATTTTTTAAACCACGTTCACTACGGTTTAGGAGTAATGGCAAAAATTGTATCTTCAATATTTGATGCCGTTTTATTTTTAATTCATTAAATCACTGTAATGATAAGTTTTATTCCCTTTTTATATGTAATTAGCTAAAATTTGATCGCTTTTTAATTTTATCTTTACGATTTTAAGCTTTTTATTCGAACGTAAATGAAGTCATATAAGCCACGCCTACAAGTTTCTTCATTCGATAATATGTACCTTAACTAAAAAATTTTAATTTAATTTTTTTCCTCAAAAATTACTTTAAAAAAAAATAATATTTGTAAAATGGAGAATTTTCGGTAATTAGATATATATATATATATATGTTTTATGAAGGAACATACAAAAAATAGTTTTTTTTCTCTTTTTTTTTTATATTATCTATTTAAGAATAATTCAGAAATAGTAATTTTGTAACATTGTGATCTACATGTACCTTTGTCATCTATATAAGCCGAAAAAAGCATTTCCTGATGTCATAAAAAATGAAAAATTTCCGTAGATCAAATAAAAGTCATAAAAATATACATTTAGACTTTTTTCTTCTTTGGAGTCATCATGTGAACCGGTTTAATGCTATTTTTTGTATCTTTAAATTCTGTGCTAATTTTTTAACCTGAACATATTTACAATATTCTACTTCCGTAACAGTCTGTTTTATTAATTCCTATCGTTTTTCTCTACAACTTTTATATTTAACATCTGTATTAATACCGGGTCCTCTACCAAATTGTATAATTTGTATACAAAACTTCGTACAATTTTTCAATTATCAGTCGCAAATATCTGTCGTTTACTGGCCTTAAAACCTTTTGATTTTTCTGATGCTTCAAATTTTTTACACCTTATGTATCATTGTATTTTTAAAGGCTTTTTTATTTTACCTTTTTCTTATAGTTTAATCGGCTACGTTTCACTTTCTTTATTCCACAAATTTTTTTTTGTCTTCAATCATTTGACTGGTTTGATGTATCTCTCCAAAATTCCCTATCTTGTCGTAGACGTTTCATTTCGCTATACTCCCTACATCCTACATCCCTAACAATTTGTTTTACATATCCCAAATGTTGCCTCCCAGCATAATTTTTTCCTTGTACCTGTACCTCTAATATTAAAGCGACTATTCCAGGACGCCTTAATATGTGGCCTATAAGTCTCTCTCTTTTTTTAACCATATTTTTCCAAATGCTTCTTTCTTTATCTATTTGCCGCAATACCTCTTCATTTGTCACTTTATCCACACGTCCGATTTTTAACATTCTCCTATAGCACCGCATTTCAAAAGCTTCTAATCTTTTCTTCTCAGATACTCCGATCGTCCAAGTTTCACTTCCATGTAAAGGTACGCGCCAAACATACACTTTCAAAAATATTTTCCTGACGTTTAAATTAATTTTTGATGTAAACAAATTATATTTCTGACTGCAGTCTCGTTTCGCCTGTGCTATTCGGCATTTTATATCGCTTCTACTTCGTCCTTCTTTAGTAATTTTGCTTCCCAAATAACAAAATTCTTCTACCTCCATAATCTTTTCTCTTCCTATTTTTACATAAACCTATTTCTACTACATTTTATTACTTTTGTTTTGTTCTTGTTTATTTTCACGCGATATTTCTTGCGTAGGACTTCATCTATGCCGTTCATTGTTTCAAATATAACAAGTATATGAAAATAAACAAGAACAAAACGAAAGTAATAAAATGTAGTAGAAATAGGTTTATGTAAAAATAGGAAGAGAAAAGATTATGGAGGTAGAAGAATTTTGTTATTTGGGAAGCAAAATTACTAAAGAAGGACGAAGTAGAAGCGATATAAAATGCCGAATAGCATAGGCGAAACGAGACTGCAGTCAGAAATATAATTTGTTTACATCAAAAATTAATTTAAATATCAGGAAAAGATTTTTGAAAGTGTATGTTTGGAGTGTCGCTTTATATGGAATTGAAACTTGGACGATCGGAGTATCTGAGAAGAAAAGATTAGAAGCTTTTGAAATGTGGTGCTATAGGAGAATGTTAAAAATCAGATGGGTGGATAAAGTGACAAATGAAGAGGTATTGCGACAAATAGATGAAGAAAGAAGCGTTTGGAAAAATATAGTTAAAAGAAGAGACAGACTTATAGGCCACATACTAAGGCATCCTGGAATAGTCTCTTTAATATTGGAAGGACAGGTAGAAGGGAAAAATTGTGTAGGCAGACCACGTTTGGAACATGTAAAACAAATTGTTAGGGATGTAGGATGTAGAGGGTATACTGAAATGAAACGACTAGCACTAGATAGGGAATCTTGGAGAGCTGCATCAAACCAGTCGAATGACTGAAGACAAAAAAAAAAGATCTTTCTCTTGTTCTCTACATTTAATTTAAAAATTTTCAAACATTCATTTCGTACGACTCGATCTAATTATTCCGTTCGGAACAATTTTAATTTTGTATAGTGTTTATTAAAACAATGGCTTTCAAAAATTCTTAAATAAAGGAATATATTTGTTGTGGTTTAAATGATTATATTTATGAATATAGTTTCAACCCAAAATAGGTTTTTTTGTAAAAAATTAGTATTGTATTTTTCATAATTTCAAAAAAAAGAAAAATATTATTTTACTTAAAAATAAAATTATTAATAAAATATGTTAAATGTAAACGAATAAAAAAATCATGTATGCAAAGCCGTATTAATACTTTTCATAATTTTATTACACTAAAAAAAACGACATTAATTAAATAGTTTTTGTGTTACATTTTAATTACGATAAATTTTATTACGTTGATTTTTTAACTGTTTAAAATGAATATACTTAAACGGTAATACATGATTAATTGTAAAAAAAAAAAAATACTGTAAAAAAATGAACTCAAAATATGTATAAACATTTATGTAATTATAACTGACGTACCGGGTATAAATAATATGCAGAACGAATACATTTAAATTTATATTCGGAATATTTTAAACGCGTATTAAAAACAAAATTAATTAGGTAATAATTTACTTATTGAATTATTTAGATTATGTTATCAAAATATACTCAAAAAAATTAAAATTTTTGTAGAATATTTTCGTTATTGTAACTATCATTTGAGATAACACAGTTACATTATTACACTTATTTCTATTATTTTAAGCATTTGAATGATATTTCCGGAAACAAAATTATTAGCGCTGTTTAACTGGTTATAAATTCTAAAATATTTTCCGGAAAGAACGCTCGGTATCAAATTTACAATGAAATTTTTTTTTCGAATGTTCTTTAACCATTTCCTTCGATTCCTACTCACGTACAATTTTCATACGTATAACTGCTCAAAGCTTAAAAAACTTTTCCGTAGATTTAAAAACAAAAAACATAAATTTAATTTCAGGTATTTAAATTAAAAAAATCAATAAAGACAGAACGGGTAAGGAAATAAAAAAATAAATATAAATCAATTTTTATGGAGAGGGTTCATCTGACTGTAATTATTTCAAGTGAAAACGTAGAAGACTAGCTGATTTATCACGTCGTTTTCATAAATGACATAATCATTCTTAAGAATATTAAGCATCTTATACCAACTTATTAGAAAAATTTACAGGTGAATTGTAGTTTCCTATCGATTCTTCACCGGGACAAATATACCGATTTCATAACTAAGCTCGCCGGTATGTTGACGATATTCCCTCGTACAACCTTCATTCTGTTCATCACAGGGCCAGTTTGTGTATCGAACATCATTACTCTCAGAAAAAGAAATTATGATCGTTTTCTTTAGACGTGTTACATCCATAAGAATGACTGAGAAAGATAGTGGTAAGCGACAGATTAACCCGCTGTAAAAGAATGTGTTATAACCGTGGGAAATAAAATTTTAAAATAATGTTACTCTGCATATTAAATTAAAACTAGTTTTGTCGTTCAAGTTGTAATTCACACAAGCAGACGTTAATTTTATTGACTCAAATATAGGATATGTATAAATACTAGGCGGTCAGGGCACGCTTCGCTCGCTTGATCATGCTGGACCCCCCCAGCGCGTTTATTATCCTTATGGTTGTGAGAATACTAAATATTTTACAGATATTCATTAAAGAAAAATGAATTAATCGTTTTATTTCATTATATTTCTGTTGCCATGTCGATAGAAATATAATTAAGAGAAAGAATTACTTTTTGTTTCTTTGGTAATTATTTACATGAGGAGCCTTACCCTGAAATCACAAAAAAAAAAATATCAAATCATTCCTAATTCATATTTCTTCATTTAAAGATGTATTTTGGGTGTCGGAAAATAGTCCTATAATAATTACCTTTTTATTTTTAACGTTAATCAGAGGAGGTTAGCGACCGTAGCGAGCATAGGTTATGTTTGTTTAGATTATGTTGATTCCGTGTAATGACATAACCTAACCAAACATAACTTCGCTTGCTAACTTCGTCTAATTAACGTTAAATATACAAATTACGGCAGGTTAAATGCACGGTAATTATGGTAGGTTAAATTTTTACTAATTTTCTATTTTCCGACACCCAAAATACACCATTAAATGAATAAAATATTAATTTTGAATAAATTTGATATGTTTTTTTGTGATTTCGAGGTGAAGCACCTCAACTAAATAATTACCGTTTCTTTAATGAATATTTTTAATTCACAACTTCACCCCCAAGGGAACTAGGGCCTAGATCTACGGCTTGAAACCCGTGGGATAACACGAATGTATCCTGAAAATTTGAAAATGATCAGTCGGTCGGCCGGTTCTCGCGTGATGCTGTTACTAACAGATGAACTTTTGCATTTATATAGATTCATATGTATGCAATGTAATTTATTATTAAAGTGACTTCAAAGATTTCATCATTTTCTAAACTGACTGGTAGAATAGGATCCCAATCATAAATTCCTAAGCCACAGCATCTGTTGCAATTTGGCTACTTTTCTTGGTTTTCAACATTTCTTTCCAAGCTTGTTATTTTCATAATCGGTTAGCTGGCATCTCTCCCGCCACCACTCCATTCGGTCGCCCTGAGCATAGACCAAATTTCCGTGCCAAAAAACGGCTACTGTGCCTCAGAAACAGATTTGCGACCTCGTATCCTAAATGCTCCTAATGAGCTACTAACTAGCATGAGCGGTTAAACAGGGTGCCGTACAGCACTCGCTTAAGTGTCCCTACCACTCACTTGTCCACATTAAAACTAAATCGGGGAGGCGCACCCCTTGTTACAATTAAAACTATATAGTCATACAATAAGACGGTAATTTAAACCGCCACGCCTCGGTCGCCGTCAGCCAGCTAGTGCCTGCCCACCATTTAAAGCGCTTGGAGATTTTACTGGCTGGTGGCCAGCCATTATTTCGGATAAGGACTTCCCACAGCTCCGCTATAGGAATCAATAAATCCCATTTAAATTTAAAATCTAACGATGACGGTTGAACATCGCAACCTCATCGAGGAACCCCCACACGGTCCGACAATGCGGCTCTCGCCACATCGACTCGCCGTTTATGAGCGGCCAGTTTTCCCCCTGACCTCTAAGTTCTAGGGTGTTATAACAAGTGTTAAAACAAGTTATTTTCATAACTTGTTTTTTTGTCAAGATTTCTATCTTGAACAGCTTACTGAAGCCAAAATTTTTTTCAATTTTGTCAACAAATATCTAAAGACAGCACTATTGACATTAAATTGTCATTAGTTATAAATGATAAATAGTAATAATATACAGTACTCTACAATGAATTTTCAAACTTTAATACCAGCTTTTCTGTCGTTTTTAACATCTAATTCCATATTACAAGTCAGTTATTTTTACACGGATTTGAATACTAGATCGTGGATACCGGTGTTCTTTGGCGGTCGGGTTTCAATTAACCACACATCTCAGGTACGGTCGAACTGAGAATGTACAAGACTACACTTCATTCACACTCATACACATCATCCTCATTCATCCTCTGAAGTATTATCTAAACGGTAGTTACCGGAGGCTAAACAGGAAAAAAAAAGATTCATATGTATGGTTTATGGGTAAATATCATTATAGATTAGAAATAACGAAGTAATGTCTTAACGATGAAAATAATGAATTTATCAGCTATTGAAATAACGTACTTTCGTTTCGGTTTGAAACGAGAATGTAAAATAAATCGAATTGTTGCGATTTATATATAAAACTTACCGAAAAATTTGGTACTCTTTTACCTACGAAATTAATTATTATCTTAAATTCTAAATTTAATTACCGCGAATGATTATCGATAACCAGAGAAGATTAACCAACGACTCAAAATATTATATAAAAAATAACACTAAAATAAAACAATCTCATGATGTCGTCGACAAATTATGTACTTTTCTTGAAAAATCTTCGCTTAAATCTTTCTAAAAGTCTATTTTACTTAAAAAAAAAAACGTTCTCGATAAAAAATCTTTTTCAACAAAATATAAAGCGGTTTAATAAAGTTAATTCATCGTAAAAAATTACCTTTACTCCTCTCTTAAAAAAACATTTTCTCTTGAAAAAAAAATGAAACTGGAATTTTTTATTAATTTCTTAAATCCGGAAAATATTTTACCAGATTTTTATAAATGGAATACCCTACAAAAACGATACAATTATTATTTTTTTTTTTGTCTTCAGTCATTTGACTGGTTTGATGCAGCTCTCCAAGATTCCCTATCTAGTGCTAGTCGTTTCATTTCAGTATACCCTCTACATCCTACATCCCCAACAATTTGTTTTACATACTCCAAACGTGGCCTGCCTACACAATTTTTCCCTTCTACCTGTCCTTCCAATATTAAAGCGACTATTCCAGGATGCCTTAGTATGTGGCCTATAAGTCTGTCTCTTCTTTTAACTATAGTTTTCCAAATGCTACTTTCTTCATCTATTTGCCGCAATACCTCTTCATTTGTCACTTTATCCACCCATCTGATTTTTAACATTCTCCTATAGCACCGCATTTCAAAAGCTTCTAATCTTTTCTTCTCAGATACTCCGATTGTCCAAGTTTCACTTCCATATAAAGCGACACTCCAAACATACACTTTCAAAAATCTTTTCCTGACATTTAAAGTAATTTTGGATGTAAACAAATTATATTTCTGACTGGAGGCTCGTTTCGCCTGTGCTATTCTGCATTTTGTATCGCTCCTGCTTCATCCATCTTTAGTAACTCTACTTCCCAAATAATAAAATTCTTCTACCTCAATAATCTTTTCTCCTCCTATTTTCACATTCAGTGGTCGATCTTTGTTATTTCTTCTACATTTCATTACTTTTGTTTTGTTCTTGTTTATTTTCACGCGATAGTTTTTGCATAGGACTTCATCTATGCCGTTCATTGTTTCTTCTAAATCCTTTTTACTCTCGGCTAGAATTACTATATCATCAGCAAATCGTAGCATCTTTATCTTTTCACCTTGTACTGTTACTCCGAATCTAAATTGTTCTTTAACATCATTAACTGCTAGTTCCATGTAAAGATTAAAAAGTAACGGCGATAGGGAACATCCTTGTCGGACTCCCTTTCTTATTACGGCTTCTTTCTTATGTTCTTCAATTGTTATTGTTGCTGTTTGGTTCCTGTACATGTTAGCAATTGTTCTTCTATTTCTGTATTTGAACCCTAATTTTTTTAAAATCCTGAACATTTTATTCCAGTCTACGTTATCGAAAGCCTGTTCTAGGTCTATAAACGCCAAGTATGTTGGTTTGTTTTTCTTTAATCTTCCTTCTACTATTATTCTGAGGCCTAAAATTGCTTCCCTTGTCCCTATACTTTTCCTGAAACCAAATTGGTCTTCTCCTAACACTTCTTCCACTCTCCTCTCAATTCTTCTGTATAAAATTCTAGTTAAGATTTTTGATGCATGACTAGTTAAACTAATTGTTCTGTTTTCTTCACATTTATCTGCCCCTGCTTTCTTTGGTAACATAACTATAACACTTTTTTTGAAGTCTGATGGAAATTCCCCATTTTCATAAATATTACACACCGGTTTGTATAATCTATCAATCGCTTCCTCACCTGCACTGCGCAGTAATTCTACAGGTATTTCGTCTATTCCAGGAGCCTTTCTACCATTTTAATGCTGTCTTAAATTGAGATCTCAGTATTGTTTCTTCCATTTCATCCTCCTCAACTTCCTCTTCTTCCTCTATAAAACCATTTTCTAATTCATTTCCTCCGTATAACTCTTCAATATATTCCACCCATCTATCGACTTTACCTTTCGTATTATATATCGGTGTACCATCTTTGTTTAACACATTATTAGATTTTAATTTATGTACCCCAAAATTTGCCTCAACTTTCCTGTATGCTCCGTCTATTTTACCAATGTTCATTTCTCTTTCCACTTCTGAACACTTTTCTTTAATCCACTCTTCTTTCGCCAGTTTGCACTTCCTATTTATAGCATTTCTTAATTGCCGATAGTTCCTTTTACTTTCTTCATCACTAGCATTCTTATATTTTCTACGTTCATCCATCAGCTGCAATATATCGTCTGAAACCCAAGGTTTTCTACCAGTTCTCTTTATTCCGCCTAAGTTTGCTTCTGCTGATTTAAGAATTTCCTTTTTAACATTCTCCCATACATACAATTATTATATAAATTTAATTTATTTTAAAAGTTTAATTTTCTTTTACAAACCCTAATTTATACGTTAACTAAAAAAAATATTAATTTACAAAAAGTACCGGTGTAATATAACTCAATTTTAACTGTCAATTTAATTTTTTATTGCTAACCCGTTAAAAGATTTATTTGAGTAAATTTCTGTCTGAGACATTTCCCGATATTTAATAAATATATCGGCAAAATGATCATTTTGATATATATACAGGTTTAAGCGAGAACATCGGTACATAAACTAACACGTGGTGGGTAATCTAATATATACATGGTATCTGTTGTAGATTATACAAACATAAGTGAAGATAGGGCGTTGCCTATAGCAATAATATAACTTTGGGGGCGGAAAAGTTAAGCTAGATTAACAAAGTAGCTAGTTTTTGTAGTATGGAAGATAGTAATGACACGCCCCCTCCAAACAGTACTTAGTTACTGAAAAAAAAAGAATTCTAAAATAAAACAAAAACGCGGATTTCTTACGATTGTGATTGTGAATTAATCTGATGGTTTTTTTATAGACTATTAAAAAAATGCTGACAACACAGTTGAAGGACTTTCCCTTACAACTGTGAGTTCTTTCTAATGCACGGCTACACACACAACTTAATTAAAAATATTTATCATTTTATTTAAATATAATATTTTTCCGTTTATTTTGTTCAATTATTCTAACTAAAACAAGCCCGCATACAGTATTTAATTCGCGCGGATGTGGCGGTACTAGCGGTGATGGTCGGCACTAAATAAACTAACGCAATTTCACAAGTTACATGGAGCATATTTTGCTTGTACGATCAGCAGTCTTATGTAGTCTCGAGGCTTAACGCACCATACACCGAGTCTACCGGGCGATCGAGTTCGAGTCCCTGCCGGACCGGGTTATTTTTTAACACTTTATATATTATTAATTTATTTAATTCTACCGCTCACCTGTGACGTCACAACACAGCAGACAACAATAGTATTTTTTTTGGATTGGGGTGCGATTTTGCAAATAATTTTTTTTGCAAATATTGTGACTTTGTAATCATCAAGAAATGTGCCTAACAAAAATATGACCTTAATTAAGCGAAATCTCCAGATACTGAGGGTGACCTAGCTCTACAGTCTCAGACCCTTTTAAGTTGAAAATCTAATGACATCAATGCCCCGTACATAGAAGTAATCTGACCGAATTTTGTCAAAATCGATCCAAAATCAGCCGATTTGGAAGTCGAGAGTTCCAGCGTTCAAGTCCTAGTAAAAGCAGTTACTTTTATATGGATTTGAATACTAGATGGTGGATACCAGTGTTATTTGGTGGTCGGGTTTCAATTAACCACACATCTCAGGAGTGGTCGAACTGAGATACATATCGTTCTCAATCATCCTCTGAAGTAATATCAGAACGGTAATTCCCGTAGGCTAAACAGGAAAAGAAAAAGTCAAAATCGGTCCAGTAGTTCTGGAGATATAAGGTGATTTAGAGGCCGAAACCGAACATACATACGAACATCCAGAAAATGTCTATCCGGTTTTTTGGGTTCCTTAGGTGTCAAAACGTCAAGATTCGATAAAAACCGCGTATGCTCAAATTGGATCGATTACAATACTTTCACTTCTAGAACTATAGATTTATCTAGACGGGAAAGTAAAATTGAGTTCTTTACGTTAAAAAACATGGTAAGAATAAATGCTCGGCTACTACGCGGTAATTCTTGGAAAACGATATTTTCTGTGAAAAATTACTTGTGTACGTATTTTGACCGATAAGTTTATGTGAAAGTGGTGACCAATCAAAATAAAAGGTAATTAATAAAAAAAAGTCCAAATTTTAATTATTTTATCAAATATATATATATATTTTTTTTTTATAAAATTTTATTGTAACTGAAAACATGATGGTGGTTAACGACGTTTCGGTCTGTAAAGTAATTAAGTTTCCCTGTTTATTGGCGATCGTTATTGGCTTAAGGTATTTTTTTTAAATTAAGATTTTTGTTTTAGTATTTTATACATATAATGCTAGCTAGCGTTATTATTTACCGATTAAACAGCAGCCATTTATTTATTATCGAAGTAATTAAAAATAATTTCATTTTTTTAGTTAAACTCAATAATAATTTTATTTCTATTTGAAAAATATTTCTCTAAAATACCTTTTTAAAATAAATATTAAATATTTTACCTTATCCCACACACATTAATTACTCGGATGATATTCCCTAAGAGGTTTCAGGTGCAACACCTGAAACGTCTTCGGGAAAACCATACTATTTTGCAGAGATACTATTTTTTCGTAACGAAATCTTTACTTACGAATTCTTTTTATTCCGGATAAAAGAATGAATAATTTTGGTTAACTGAATTACGCATCCGTCGAGACACATTAAAAAAAAATATATATATATATTTATTTTTTTTTAAATTATAAAACAAACTAATTATTCTGTTATGGTCGTTAAAAAACAGGTAAATATTTTTATACACGTGTACACAAAAACTGAACTAACCCCGTGTTTCTCTAGTTTATTTAATTCAAGTTATTTCCGTAAAATATTGTGCTAAAATTCTTCTACAACTAATAAATCAGAATAAAAAAATAATCCTTTATAAAATGGAATAAATCGGTTTACTTGGCATTTCTCCCGCCATCACCCCATTCGGTCGCCCTAAAGCACAAGACTGAATGTCTGTGCCACAAACGACTAATGAGCCTCGAACAGTTTAGCAACCAGTGTCCCAACATAGCTCCTAGACCTAACCTAACAGCGTGAGCGGACAAAACGTGGTGCCACACACGTGTCCCAACCGCCAACTTGTCATATATTTGCTAAAATGGGTCGCACCCCGTCAACTACAAAAGATATATATGACATCCATAATAAAATTTATTTCGGTTACGCCTAGGTCGCTGAAATTACCTGTCCACCATTTTATAGAGCTTGCAGCCGAAATAATTGGCTGATGGTCATCCATACTCAGGTTTAGCTTCCCGCGGCAATGCGGTAAGAATCTTCTTTCCCTTATGCAAACTACGGATGCCGGTTAAGCAAAGCAACCGCATCTAGGAATTCTCACACGGTCCGAAAAAACGGCTTTCGCCACATTGACTCCCCGCTTGTGAGTGGCCAATTTTCCCCTTGACCTCTTAACTTCCAGGGTGGCCCGGTCTCTGCCACCCCTCCCCAAAACCAAACCAGTCAAACGTTAAGTGTTCATTTGACCGGACCTCACCGACTGGACTTCTCCCGTAAAATGGGAGAAGAAACCTTTATTGTTTTTTTTTTTTTTTTAATTATCAAGATATTTATTACAAATTCTTTTAATGTATTTTTATTTATTCCGCATCAACAATTAAAGTCATTAGCGATTAATCAATATCTGTGAATGTGGGTTAAAACAAGTGTGTTTTAACCACATTCACAGTGGTGAATGTGGTTAAAACGGTCGGCCTGCACTCAGGCCGACCGTTCCTGAGACGTGTTGTTAATATAAACCTTACCATCGAAGAACACCGGTATCCACGATCTAGTATTTAAATCCGTGTAAAAGTAACCGCCTTTACTAGAATTTGAACGTTAGGATGCTCTACTTCCACAGCTGATTTACTTGTCGTTGTAAATCAGCTGATTTACAATGACAAGTTTACCAGTATTTCGACCCTATGGGTTTTTATAAACTGTGTTTTATTTAATTTAAATCGTTTATCGAAATGAAACGTATTCGCTTGAAGTTTTGATCGAGCAAAAAAATAAAACAAGTTTTATCAAAAGTAGAACTGATTTAATTTTTCCCATTTATTTATTTCATTTATGAGGTGGGGGGGTGGAAATTCGGTGCTAAGCGAGTAAATGGTTAAAATTTATTTTTCGTTAAATGAGGAAGGAAATCGATAAATATTTCAATTTAAAAAATAGGAAATACTGTAAAAAATTTCATAGGAGATAATAATAGAAACAAATAATACTAAATAAAGCCTTTGAAGGTTAAGTCGTTATTTTTGTTTCTCTTTTTAGTTTTCTATTTTTATGCAAAGATAACGTGATAATATAACGTATCTTAAAAGTTTTACAGATGTAATTTTAATCGTATAGACATTACGTAGATATAGCGGTCGCAATAATAAATTACGTCACTCCTCTACCTATGAAAAATCCATATTACAATAAAAAAAAAAACTTGTTATAAATATCTGATTTCTTAACATCGGTATATCCGATTTTAAGAAATGCGACAAAAAAATAAAATATAATTTTATTTTTATAATTTTATCTTACTCGTGAAGCATATACAGCGTTCCCTTATTAAACGTCACTGTTCAAAATATTACGAAAAAACTACACTGTAAAATACAAAATGCTTCCTTTTGAAGCTTTAATATACACGAAGTAATTGAGTTGTTTGTATAAGTCTAATCCAAAAAATATACCTGTTTATGGAGATTTGCTTAATATATAAAGATTACCTTGTGCCTGCGTGCGTATGTATATATCTATCTATACTATTGTATAAAAAGGGAGAGGAATATGTAATATATATTTAATAGCGGAGATTTGCCGGTCGAAGTACAAACTTTAGTGAATTGAATTAATGAACTGTAAACTTTGATTCTCTATCACTGGGCGAAGTGGTTTTAACAGAATGATTCGAATCAATCGAGTAAATAATATTACAAAAATAATAGAATTAAATTTACGTTAAATAAAATAAAATAATAATAAATAAATTAAAAAAATGTCTGTTTACAATAATATAGAGTTTCCCGTAGGAATCTGTGTGAGGTTAAAATGGTGAGGTATGCGAACACCACGTGAGGGCTAGACCGATCATCGCTATCAATCGAATGGGGCGTTGTTCTGAGCGTGCAATGATGTGCTCTTGTAGTATCTCTGCAAACAATCGTCCGATTTTCAAAATTCAAACGGGTATTTGCAACCAAAACTTCCACAACCACCGTTACTTTATGTGCGATTGGCAACATCTCTCTCCGGTTATGTCGCAAAAAAAAAGTAAAATAAAAAAATTGATCGCGACGGGAAACGCAAGTAATCTTATAGCGCGGGCGAAGCTGCAACGGAGAGCTAGTCTATATAAATAAAACAATATGTCGTTACTGATTCGTTATCAAAATGCCCGGCAAAAAACTACTGAAGATCAATTGATGAAAAGTTTTAAATACTTTCTTTTTACTGTGTAAGTGCACCATAATAGAGGATTTTGAAATTTCGAGTTTAAAGGGTTAAACTGGAATAACAATAAAATTTAATATTTTTTTAATTTTTTCGGTAACAAATGAAGACATCAACTTGATTTTTGGTCTGTGTAATCTTCTTGTGATGTATCTAAAATTTCTAGATTTTCCGATATACAGAAGAATTGAGAGGAGAGTGGAAGAAGTGTTAGGAGACGACCAATTTGGTTTCAGGAAAAGTATAGAGACAAGGGAAGCAATTTTAGGCCTCAGATTAATAGTAGAAGGAAGATTAAAGAAAAACAAACCGACATACTTGGCGTTTATAGACCTGGAAAAGGCATTCGATAACGTAGACTGGAATAAAATGTTCAGCATTTTAAAGAAATTAGGGTTCAAATGCAGAGATAGAAGAACGATTGCTAACATGTACACGAACCAAACAGCAACAGTAACAATTGAAGAACATAAGAAAGAAGCCCTAATAAGAAAGGGAGTCCGACAAGGATGTTCCCTATCTCCGTTACTTTTTAATCTTTACATGGAACTAGCGGTTAATGATGTTAAAGAACAATTTAGATTCGGAGTAACAGTACAAGGTGGAAAGATACAAGATGCTACGATTTGCTGATGATATAGTAATTCTAGCCGAGAGTAAAAAGGATTTAGAAGAAACAATGAACGGCATAGATGAAGTCCTACGCAAGAACTATCGCGTGAAAATAAACAAGAACAAAACAAAAGTAATGAAATGTAGTAGAAATAACAAAGATGGACCGCTGAATGTGAAAATAGAAGGAGAAAAGATTATGGAGGTAGAAGAATTTTGTTATTTGGGAAGTAGAATTACTAAAGATGGACGAAACAGGAGCGATACAAAATGCCGAATAGCACAAGCTAAACGAGCCTTCAGTAAGAAATATAATTTGTTTACATCAAAAATTAATTTAAATGTCAGGAAAAGATTTTTGAAAGTATATGTTTGGAGTGTCGCTTTATATGGAAGTGAAACTTGGACGATCGGAGTATCTGAGGAGAAAAGATTAGAAGCTTTTGAAATGCGGTGCTATAGGAGAATGTTAAAAATCAGACGGGTGGATAAAGTGACAAACGAAGAGGTATTGCGGCAAATAGATGAAGAAAGAAGCGTTTGGAAAAATATAGTTAAAAGAAGAGACAGACTTATAGGCCACATACTAAGGCATCCTGGAATAGTCGCTTTAATATTGGAAGGACAGGTAGAAGGAAAAAATTGTGTAGGCAGCCACGTTTGGAATATGTAAAACAAATTGTTAGGGATGTAGGATGTAGAAGGTATACTGAAATGAAACGACTAGCACTAGATAGGGAATCTTGGAGAGCTGCATCAAACCAGTCAAATGACTGAAGACAAAAAAAAACGATATTCGAACTTAAAAGGGATGATGAAAGATAAAACGATTTTGAACAATGAATGCAAATTTTTCCCATTTCTGACTATATTAAAGGAGATATTCAGCAGTTTTGAGTCTTAAGATTAATATCTAAAAACCGTTTACGGTTTTTTTTTTAATTTTGATGTTTTAAGGAATATGACGGTGTACAGTTTTTACTTGACTAAAAAATATAAAATTAAAAATAATTTACCGCGATGAGAAACGCAAGTAATCACGGTGCAGGGGAAGCCGCGAAGGGATATTTATATATATATATATTTTTTTTTTTTTTTAAGTAATTATTCTATCTCATCATAATGTGTGTTGTATTTTCTAATCGAGTTGGATAACAAAACCAGTAACAGTGTGCAAATCTGTTTATTAGATATAATTTGTTTTCTTTCTTCTGTTTGGCGATAGGGAGTTAACAGTCACCTTTATCAATATTCACTACCTAAAGTAACAAGCGGCCGAATAGTTTTCTTCAAACAGCTGAAATTATGACGTTGCCCGTTATAAATAAATTTTTTTCAGATTTTATTTGAAAATAATATTTAATATAAATGGAAAACTAATTCTTAATCCGACTACTACAGATACTTCTTAAAAAATAAATTAAAAACTGAAAAACTGTCCCTACTAGGGGGGAGGGTAATTATCGCTAGCAGAACAAAATTGAATTGTACGTACTATACAACGTCCTGCTACAAATCTTTCGTTCACCCTTCAGACCTGACCTGAACAAGCCTAAGATAAAATGTCACAATTTTTTCGTATAAATTATAAAAATATATTTCGTAAATGAAGAAATGAATTTCCCTTGCGTTGAGATTATTTGGTTGTTATTTAACTTTTTTTGACTTACAGTATTTTAAAAAATGAAAATGCTAGTAATAACAAAGTTTATGAGTATGATACCTTGCTAAATGCAAGTTAATTTATCATTAATCAGATAGAAAGCCAAACCAATCCCAGAATTTTGCTGATTACAAACAAGTACTTGCAATCTCGTTATTTGCGGGTTCCACTATATTTTAGTAGATTATAGAAACGTTCGTTAAATAAGCTTTCCAGATTATTTATATAATAAGAGTTGTGTAAAGAAAATTTTTTGTCGACATAATAAGCAAAAAACGTAATAGAAATATTTTTATATCAAAACAAATATATTAATGTTTCTTTGTTACGATGGATTTTCATCAAGTAACGGCTTTTATCCATCGACTACGTTTTTATATCGTATCAGGGTATTAGCGTCCAAAAGATTTCGGGTTCTAATTATTCTGATCAGATTTTTTTTGCATTCAAAATTTCTTTAGGACATTGCCCTGTAGTAATTTTTTTTTAAATAACGCGTAAACAATACAAGAAAAAAAAACTGGAGTGGAGGTGCATGAAGATAAATTGAAAATTCTAACTTTATAAATAAAAAAGTGAAGAGAGAGAAATAACAGATATTAAATTATAAATTATGCCTAGAAAAAAACGTTATTTATTTCAGTTTATTATTTTTTTTTATTATATTATTTTTAAAATGACGTATATATATATATATATTTGTTTTAATTCATGTTTAATCTAATTTTTGCCTCTTATTATTTCAATCAAGTTAATTTCTCAAAAAAAAAAAATAAATACTAGTAAAACTTAATAGCTGATATCAATTTTTTTTAAAAAATGATAAAATCATTTATTAAGTTTCAGTTGAATCTTTTATTCAAACAATACCGAGCGTAAAATGACAGTAAATTACTTATACGACTGACATAATCGTTTTGGTCTATTCGAGAATACCGTTTTCTTTTCTTTTTCTTGTTTTGCCTCCAGAAATTACCGTTCCGGTATTACTTCAGAGGATGAATGAGGATGATATGTATGAGTGTAAATGAAGTGCAATTTTGTACAGTCTCAGTTCGATCATTCCTGAAATGTATGATTAATTAAAAACCCAATCGCCAAAGAACACCGATATCCACCATCTAGTATTCAAATCCGTGTAAAAATAATTTACTTTACTAGGACTTGAACGCTGGAACTCTCGACTTTCAAATCAGCTGATTTGGGAAGACGCGTTCACCACTAGACCTACCCGGCGGGTTCGAGAATATTGTTTCTTTATTTCTTTTTTCCTGTTTAGTCTTCGGTAATTACCGTTCAGATAATACTTCAGAGGATGATATGTATGAGTGTAAATGAAGTGGTCTTGTACAATCTCAGTTCGACCATTACTAAGATGTGTGGTTAATTGAAACCCAACCACCAAAGAACACTGGGATCCACGATCTAGTATTCAAATCCGTTTTTAAATTAACTAACTTTACGAGAATACTGTTTGCTTTCTTGTAACTTCACACGTTAAGCGAAGTGATGACCGCGTTCAAACTAAAAAGAAGTAAATAAATTTACAAACGTTTGCAAATTCGACGAATCAAATCTTTATTATCAGTTCATTCACATAATAATGGTTGTTTATTTTTCGCATTATACGCATTTTATTAGTCGGCTTATCAAAACGAGTCTAAATGACCATTCATAAGGCTGAAACGGCTGTAGCTTGAAAATCGGCAGACGAATGGAAAATCGTTAATCCAAGTTTGTCGTTAAAAATTGTATTCGTCAGAAATTTAAAAAATAATATTTAAGATAGTTAAATCTTTAAAAAAAATATATTTCAATAATAAAATAAAATCTGGTAGATAATAAAAAAAAATTAAAGGAAATTAGCACAAAAGATTCGTATCTCAAATTTGTTCCCGTAATCGTAAAATAAATTCTTAAGATTCAAACTGATCGGCAAAGATATAACCGGATTAAATGATGTCATTATAATTTTTATTGATTTCGATAAACTGGAATAGCTTCAGGAATCGAGAAACTGAGATCATCCAAGGCTAATAATTTCTTATAATCTTTCGTTGTCTCAATATAATTAAAAAATGAATAAATAGTTTTTTTTAAATTTAATATGTATTTTTATGTTAATCTTACCATCGTGATAATAATAAGTGATAATAATTTAAACAATTTTTTTAATTGTAATATTTTACCATAAAAGAATAATTAATTTACTTATTTTACGTATTTTAAAAATTTTTGCTTTCGTAAATTTCGGTATCTTCAGTTTTATAACGTAAACTTTGAATTAATTTTATTCGATAATAATAAAAATGTAATAATATATAAAACGATGAATTATAGAAATAATAAAATACTTTTTTTTTAATAATATTATCTTGGATTACCTAAAAACATTTTGCGATAAAATTTTAACGTCGTTTAATTTTTGAAAGTAAGTACTTTAAATAACATGAGCTTATTGTTAATAGAATATTTTACGTGAAAATTTGATCAGGATAACATTTGTTAGATCTAATATTAAACTATTTGCGGCTCGGATTTTACAAAATACGGGAAACATTTTTCTGATGTTGATGAAAACAGTAGTAATAATAATAATAATAATACGAAAACTTAATATTTAGAATAAATACACACTGACGAATATTTTTTAACAAATTTCTTAGTTTGATTACATTACATTATTTTTTTTTTAAACACAAAGCAAAATAGAATAAAAGTAATTTAATATAAAACAGTTTAAAAAAAAAAATGTTAAATTATAATTTTTTGTAATAATATTACACGTGTAAAATTGTTATAAAATAACAGTTTAAAAAATTATGCGATAAATCATTTTTAATAGTAAAAAAAGTGTACTTAAACAATATTTTTTTTTTTTTTAAATTTTAGTAATTTTGAATTTTCACGAAAGGTTTTATCAAAAACTCGCTTATAATTATTTTTATCGTAAATAATTTCACCAAAATCATACCGTTTTATAATAAAATTTGAAATTAATTATTTCAATAAATATAAATTTGTAGGATTATGTTGACGGCAATTATTACAGACGACTGTTTATGCGATATCGTAATAGGTGAAACGTCGTATTTATCTGTGTAAAACCGTTAAATATTTTACAAACGTAAATTATTTTTTACGTATAAAACTATTATTTAATTGAGAAAACTACAGATAATTAATTTTTGACGTAGACCGAGCCGGCAGATAAAATATTAAAACGCCTGAATATGTGACATAGCCAAAGATTTACGGGTCAGTTTCATTTAAAAAATGAATAGTCGGTCAAGAAATAAGTCGCAACATATAACACAAATAATGTAATATATGAAATAAACGCTAATGAATTATAAAATGAACTCACCTTGTTTGTTGCTGATGATAAGTATTAGCATGTTGAATCAAATTCTGTTCGCCGGCCGACGTATGATGAAAACTTTGATGCGGTTGAAGATTATGTAAATTTTCCGACGATGACGAAGGCGGCGTACCGGAGGGCGATTGTATCGTCGTCAGGTGGATGTACTGTTCCGTGGCGCTTCTCGGCGACGAATCGTCGCGGTGTTGTTCGGTATCTGACGATCTTCTGGACGATATTATCGATTGTTGTTGAGGATGATTATGATGGTGGTGATGATTGTGGTGGTGATTCGATCTCCTAAAATTGTCTTCGACTAATACGTCTTCGTACCTGGCGTGATTCGTGGTACAATCTTCGACGACTTCCAACGACGTATCGTTTTCTTCGTGTTTCAATTCGATAATACTACCTTCTTGCGCCGCACCGTAAGGTATCGGTAAACTCGAATATATTTCTTCTTGATAATTTTTTAAATGCGGATAATACGCGTGCAATCTCATCGCTTCGTCTGCGGTCGTAACTACCTGATGATGATGGAAATGATTTTGAAACGATCTGGTCATCGCATCGCCGTCTTCGTGTTCGTCGTCCTGATTTATCCGTAGATCGCAAACATCTTCGGGTCGATTATTGTTATTATCGTTATCGCTGTGATTGTTGATTATCGTAGTTTGCGATCGCGGCGGCGATTCTTCCACTTTCGTTATACTATTATTGTTAATTTGGTCTATAGTGGCGGCCGCAGTCCTGTCTTCTTCGCCCCCGCTACTAGTGCTGCTCTCTGTAGGACCTCCTCTGCCACTACCGCTGGAGACTATATTACCGCTTTCTAAAGGAGAGTTACTGCTAATATGTCCTCCGCCGCTAGCGACAGTACCGGCAGCACTCCCTGTCGTTGTTTCCTCGTACTCGGACAGCATCGTCATTCCTGTTACAATAATACAAACAAACACGCCGTTGTAGTAATAATTACAATAAATATTATTACGATATAAATTTTTATAAACTATAATATATTAAATCTTCCCTGCATTACGTATAAAAATATTTTTAAAAAGTGATTTACCGATAATATTATTTTTTTTTTTTCTATATACAACTACTACGCTAGCTAGTCGGTTAAGTAACTTAACGAGCGAGTTGACCTAACCTGAACAACTAACGCTAATCACTACAATACAGTACTAACTTTATAATACATTATGTTCCTATTAGTGTGTAGTTGTGGTTTAACTCTTTTCTCTCTTTTTTTTTTTTTGTTGGTATAGTTGAATCGACCATCTACAACAGCCTATTCTATCCCCACTACTTGTTTTAATTTTTTTATTTATAATATTTTCTTTCTTTATTTCTTTCATCGCTACACCGTGTTTGGTTCTCCACTATTATTATTATTATTAGGTACTTTATTATTATTATTATTATTATTATTACTTTTTGAAAATATTATTAGTATAATTGTAGATTGGGATTTTTATTTATTTAATTAAGATGTTCATGCGAGCTTTATTAATTTCATAAACTCAATTTATTATTGTTTTTTTTTATAACAGTTAAATAACTTTTATTTCACTCTTTAACATAAAACTTAATTAAAGTTGTTTTAAATAGAATTTACATTCGGTTACAATATTAAAGAAATCTTAAATAAATATGATCAATGACGTATGCGTAGAAGCTTCCATCGAAACTCCTGAAAAATTACATCCTAATATTCCAACGCCGAACGTTTTTTAATGTTAAGTACGCGGATAAAGTTAAATCAGAGAACACAAAATTCAAACGATCAAAGGATTAATAAACAAGAGAAACGATAAAACACAGAGAAAAAATAAATTTAAAATTAATAACTAAAGAATAATAATTAGAATTGAACGAAGCTAAATAATAATATGATAAGTAACGCTCAATCGATGCAGCACTGAAATCATATTAAGTCACCGAGAACCAACACCTGGAATCGTATTAGCCTTCTAATGTCTTCACAATTGCCTAGAAGATTACTACTTATTTGTTTAGCCGCAGTTTATATTTTGTACCGAATCGCTGTATTTCTTCTCCGATGTACGATAAACCCAGATATTTGTGTATCTCACAGTTTCTTACGAACCAAAGCGCTTCTGTTATGCTCCTCGATAACTTGTTTTGAAATCGCTGTATTATCTCAATGTTGTTGCTGTTTGAAGTACCTCGAAGCCGGTAACCGTAGATCCAAATCGGTTTCAATATAGTCGTGTACAACAAGCGCTTGTTAGGTAGTGACGCGACTTCCCAAATCAGATGATTTGGAAGTCGAGAGTTCCAGCGTTCAAGTTCTAGTAAAGTCATCATTTTTATACGGATTTGAATCCTAGACCGTGGATACCGGTGTTCTTTGGTGGTTGGGTTTCAATTAACCACACATCTCACAAATGGTCAAACTGAGAATGTACAAGACTACACTTCATTTACATTCACACATATCATCTTCATTCATCCTCTGAAGTATTATCTGAACGGTAATTGTCGGAGGCTAACCAGAATAAAAATAGATAGTGAAAGCTGCAATCTCGCTACGCTAAACCAAGTAAAACGGTCGAGGTACGAACTTCTCAAAGACCTGCTAAACATCCAAGAATCTGGCAGATCAGTATTTCTTCTCTTCAAGGTATTTGCCGATAACCTTAAAACATCTATGCGTCAGCTCAATAATGGAGCGACCGTCTTACAAGCCGAACTTATTATCAGGAATAACTTGATGTGTTCCGTAATAGGCCACAGTCTCTTCTTTCTTTTTCATGTTTAGCCTCCGGGAATACCGTTTAGGTATTACTTCAGAGGATGATATGTATGAGTGTGAATGAAGTGTAGTCTTGTACGTTCTCAGTTCGACCGTACCTGAAAAGTGTTGGTTAATTGAAACCTAACCACCAAAGAACACCGGTATCCACGATCTAGTATTCAAATCCGTATAAAAGTAACTGCCTTTACTAGGAGTTCAACGCTGGAATTATCGACTTCGAAATCAGCTGATTTGAGAAGAGGCGTTCATCACTAGACCAATCCGGCGGGTGAAATGAACTCGTACTGAAAGGATATATGTTGTATGAACTTTTTATATTATTTTTTAGTAGAACAGGTTATGAAAGTCCCAGGAGAACTTCATGATATATCTTAAAACAACAGGAACCTAAAAGAAACCTACACTGACCAGAGAGAATCAATAGGTATATATATTAATACCTATTAATATATAGTTTAAAAACTAAACTATTTTTGTTTTTTTTTGGGGTATATATTAATTATATACCCCCAAACAAAACTAAGTATCGTAAAATTAAGTAACTGATTAAAATCAATTTAAAAGCCGCGTACAGGTCGGAAAATACTAAGTCGGAGTATTATCTTATTTCAATGTAAGTTTGCCTACAATACAAATATTCAAGTTTTAATTAAACTTGCAAATATTAAACAAACATAAAAAGATTCATTCTTTTTTTGATATTATTTTTTTTTTTTTAAATTTATACGCACGGAAAAATTTTAATGAAAAATATTTGAATAATCTTGCACATTCTACTTTTATATTTCGAACAATATGTGGGTTCCACTTACTTATTTTATATAATACTAGCAGACCCGGCAATGCTTCGTTATTGCTTTATATATATATATATATATATATATATATATATATATATATATATATAGAGAGAGAGAGAGAGCGAGAGAGAGAGAGAGAGTGGGAGAGAGAAGGTTTAAATGAACACAATTGAAAATTTGATAAAAAATTAAAAACTGAACTTCACAAATTTTACCTTTCACTTATTTTCCTTCCCATTTTCCCTTTCCAAATTCTCCCTTTCACCCTTCTCCTTCCCCCTCTCCCAGTTTCCTTTTTACCTTTTCCCCTTTTTCCCTTTTGCCCGCGCGTAAATCGGGTTTACGGGCGGGCTTACGGTCGCGTGGGTTTATGTATCGCCATTTTCGGCCGAACTTGTTGAGCTGAGATTTCGAATTAACGCCTCAGTTGCAGAGGTAACGTCAAATATCTGGCTACAGTCTAGAATGAAATCGACTCCGGATCGGGTACATGTCGTATTAAAAACAGAAGTCATATCGAACTAAAGTGAAAATTAGATGACTTTTTATTTTATGAAATTTGACTTCAACCGAATCTTTAAGTTATCTTGATAAATCTTTATACGCTTTTAAATTTGTGGTCCTTTTTGAATCACCGGATATGCCGAACGGATCTTTAATTAATATATTTTACAACCGTGCGGATCTCAACTCGACTATCTTGTTATGGGTTTTACTTCAATTTTATACGAATTGCGTACATACAATAAAAATAAACGGAAAATTTAACCGATTTACAGGTTGGACTATATATATAGATTGTACTCGCGTGTTAAAAATTGCATCATTTTTCTATCTACAAAAATAATCATAAGATAACGTAATATTCCGTGAAGTCATTAGTATCTTGAAAAGAATTCACCGTTTTTTTTTTGTTTTTTTTTTATAAATGAAAAACAAAATTATAATTTACAAGTATAAATTTAAATTTTATTTACAAAAACAGTTTCGCAAATTCTTAAGAACCTGATATAGTCGATGATCGTAAAATATGACACACTTTCATCGTTCTGCTCAACTAATTATAAATTTGTACGGATAAATTTACTCTTAAAACAATTGAAATCGGTTATGCGGTTCTTAAGTAAACCGATCGATCCAAAAAGAAGTTAATAAAAACACCTGTTAATACGACAAAATAAAAAAAATATTTAATTTCATTATGCTTCAGTCGATAATTATTTATTATCGATACGACAATTTCATCTGTTATTATCTTCAGTGCAGTAGCTTTTTTCAGTATAATAAATATATATTAAAAGATTTCATCGATGTGTAAAATCTTATCTAAATTATTGCGTTACATTTAAGATGTGTTTTTTATGCGTATTATCTTCGACCGGATTTCGATTTTTTCTTTACTGTTAAAATTTCTCCCACCCTCTCTTTTTTTTATTCAACATTAATCTGGAATAGATAATTTTTATATCTATATCATGGTTTTTATATAGCCGTACCTTATCAATAGTATTAACGACACCTGTTAGAGTAGGTCAGTAAGAATTTTTTTTCTTTTTTTGATAACTACTATCAGTGTAAGTTAATATTACATACAGATTTTTTTTTATCTGTGACGTATTATTGTTGTTATTTATTTATTTATTTTTTTTACAATTCAAGATAATTTCTTTTAATTGATTTTTCTTTTTTACACTTAATAAAAAAAATAGTAAATAATTGTATTTAAAAAAGAACCTTGTCCATCTTAATTTAAAATTTCAAAATTAAAAAAAAATAGATAAATCAACAAAATGAAACTATTGGTTAAATCAATAATATTAGATGAATGACGTACAATGAAAAGAAAATTACGCCTACGTTTGTTATATTAAGGATTAATTTTTGAAAAATATTTTAAGGCGATTATTATAGCGGGGAGCGAGTGACGTTTTATCTTACATCATAATTAACAGGAAAATCAAATTCTTTCTTGCAGGATCAACTGGGTCACATTTTTTCTTTATTTCAATACTCTTATTTTATAAGATCATTTATTGACTTTTTTAGGCGTGTATATTTTTATAATTAATAATTTCTGGATCTCTTATTTAAACGAATTGTTTGTATTTCATTTCAACTAGTTCGTTTCTTGTTTTGAAACGTATTCTGGTCGACTAGATTTATTACACATATGTTCTTCGATTAAATTTATATTGTGATATGCCGTTAATACTATGTTTAATATTTTGATTTGTTTCGGATATTTCTTAGTTGTATATATATATATATTATTATTATTATTATTATTATTATTATATAAATAGAAAGAGGGTTTTTGTTTGTTTGGGATAAACAAAAAATCTATTCCATCCATCGCAACCAAATTTTTACCCATATTTCTTGACATATTTAAGAAGGTTTTTTTTAGATAAATTTCATGTCATAAAATTTCGAAAATATATTATATATATAGTAGTACAGATTTTCCGGTTGATGCACAAACATTACGAATTGAATTAATGAACTGTGTGTCTCTGTCACTGCGTGAGCTGGATTTGAACTGAATGATTCGACTCGATCGAATGAATAATATTACTAAAATAATATAATTAAATTTACGTTAAATAAAATAATATTAAATAGATTTAATAAAAATTAATTTTTAACGATAATGGGATTCCGGTATGGACTGCGTGTAACGCTAAAGTAGTGAAGTAAGCGAGCATCTCGTGGGAGACTAGACCGATCGTCAGAATTCGTAACCATCGGGACGGTAACAAACGGGGTATCCCGGAAACGCTGTTTTGAGAGATGCAATTGGGGTACTCTTATAATATCTCTGCAAACAATCGACCGATTTTCAAAATTCAAACTAGGTATTTCTTAGTAGGTTGAAAGCTATCCTTTGCATGCTTCAGGTACGCTCTTGAACTAACAGATCACGGTTATTCGAAAATATTGTTATATATATATATATATATAAAGTTTGTCTCTTTCTTATCACGTGACGCGAGAACCGACTGATCGATTACTTTCAAATTTGAAGGATACATTCGTGATACACCAGGGAAGCTTTTAAGCCATCGACCAAGGTCATAGCTACGTTGAAGGTTAAAATATTAATTATTTCTTCACCCCCACAAAGAGTGAAGTTGTAAATTAAAGATATTTATTAAAGAAAAAAAAGTAATCATTTTACTTCATTAATATATTTATCCTACGACGGCAAAGAAATATGTTATGAATTTTGTCATCAAAGATGTGGGCACTTTACATACCACAGCTATATTATTCTAAAACTTTATAATTATTATTTATAAGTATTATTCTTACAAACATGAGGATAACGTACAGAGCGGGGGTTCAGGGGATGGAGTCCTCTGGGTAGATGGGACTGGCGACCGAAACAAGTTTTGCGGCCATAGGGTAGGCACCGAGGAGCCCCTGAGTTGACTCCGGGATTCGTCCGGGCTGACCTGAGCCCCGAGAGTTCAGGTTCTGGCTAGACAGACCGGCTAGTATATACATTTAATTTGAGAGAGTGTATCACGAATTTTCCCTGGAACTTTCATAACCTATTGTACTCGTAAAAATACGTAATGAAAAAAGTTCATATAAACATATATCCTAAAATGCTTTGTTTGCGACTTAACGCTAGCTAAAGATTTCACTCGGAGTTTAGCTACCTCTCGGTAAAATGAGGGTCGTACTGAAATTTTTAGGACGTTAATTAAGGAGAAGAATTAGTGATTTCTTATGGCTTTTGACCTGAAAAATTCGAATAAAATGCGTCGTAGACCCGTTTCTGCGATAGCTTTTGAGAAATCTGGAGTGAAAACCAATAAATTAAGCTAAAAAACTCCCATTTTTGTATATTTTACGTATAATAGCTTTACTAAACGGTTAATAAACACATAAAACATTTAAAAAAAACTTGTAGAGAATTTAATTTCGAAGAAAATGGCATAAGATACGTTGAATTAAACAAAGAAAAATTAGAAAAATGCGAATTTTGTGTGTGTGTGTATATATATATATAGACACTGGTTACTATGTGGGACCTTTAAAAGTTAATCTCACAACAAATCTTTGTCGTAATTTTTAAATCTTGGAACGCTATTGTTGTGTTTTCATATGAAAGGATGTTGGACCTTTCACACGTTGCAATCCTCAGAAGTAACTGAAAAATGCAGAGCCGTGAAGTTGTTTGAAGCACAGAAGTCACTTTAAGAACTGTAAAAATTGGATAAAGAGTATGCGATCTGATAAATAAAAAATAAGATGAACCAAAAGTGTAGGAACAATATAATCTTTAAAGCGGGAATTTTTTCAAATATGTATTTATTAGGAAGCCCGACTTTACCCGAGTATCATCTAAGGTACAGGTGCGTTCACCGATTAGCAAATAGTTCTTGGATGTATCATTAAATCGCCAACGTACTAAAGATTCCTTAGCATTCAAGATTATAATTATATAGGCAAAATGCAGCAAAAATAAATTACAAATAGCGAAAAAAAGGATTTGAGGATGAGACAAAAATCTCACCACAAAAGAATGCTCTAAGGCTCTTTCCCGATCTCGGGAATAAATCCCGACCAAAATTCTTCGTTGTTTAAAGTAGCTTTTTACCCAGGATGGCTGCAGAGTACAACAGATTAATGGTTTTGTTTTGAATAAGAAGTGTAGTAAAACATTTTATATCTGGGACATCAGGAGAACAGTTATTGCTCGTTATCGGAATAAGTTTAAGTACCGATATCGTAAAAAGAAAGATAAGACCTTTAGATGATTATTATTACATCCATTGTAACTGAATCAGAAATTCATCAAGAATTTAAGAATCAGAAATTCTTCAAGAATCATTGTCATTGATTCTCTTAAAGAAAGTGTTTATAAAATCGAATTAGAATTTTTGTTCTTGTAAGGAATATTTTAAAATAGTAAAAGACAAAAGATCTTCAAACTAAGATCCAACATTTCCTACTCAGCAGAGATGGCAAAAATAGAAAGAAGAATTCTAAGAACATGCATAAATAAAAGACGACTTACTGATGGGGGAGAATGGAGACTCATACCAGAGCAAGAGATCCATAAAAACGTAGAACAACCTCTAGAAAGAAAGAAAAGAATTTCCTTCTTTGGACGCTTAATAAGAACAGGATCGTCAGGAAACTGGTCGAGAAATACTGGAAAATGTCCGAAACACCGATCTGGATAACCGAAATTAAACAAGATATATGAGAACTTGAAATTACAATAGAAGATTTACGAAACGAAACTGACAATGTAAAAATATTAATAGAAGCAAACTCAAGATTTAATATTAAAAAAAAAACAACGAGGGTTTGTTCAGAAGAATTCAAAAAAGCAAGATCTGACAGAATGAAGAAGTATTGGAAACAATCACGAAGAAAAAGAAAAAGAAAAGACGAATCAGAGTTGACTAAAGTGGTCCACTGCGACCTCAAAACCCTCAAAAAAAAGATAAAAAATATTTTTGACTTTTCTTATATTTATATAAAAATATATTTTTTTCCTTTAAAATTTCGTACTGGATATCTATTCCCTTTTACTGGAAATTGTTCTTATTTTTGTGATTTCTACTTAACGTGGAGAGTTCTTAGAAAAAGATAAGAAGGAATTAAAAGCAAATAAAAAAAATTAAAACAAATGTAATTACCATTTATTAATATTTGATGGATCAAAAGAGGTCAACATAAACAAAAAAGCATTAGTGGCCGAATAAAGCTACCGTTCTTATTCGTGATTTTATAATCATCCGAAAAACTAAAATTTTATCTTGTTCAATAAAAAAGAATTATTGATTTTTTATATAACTGAAACAATTATACTTAAAAAAAAGCTGACAACACAGTTATAGGAAAAAAGTCCTCAACTACGGTTGGTTTCTCAAGTACTGTTTACACATACATGCATACAAAACTTAATTAAAAATATTTAACATTTTATTTAAATATAATATTTTTTCGTTTATTTTAATCGATCATTCTAACTAAAACGCGCGCGTATACCGTATTTAATTCGCGCGGATGTAGCGTTAGTAGCGGCGACGGTCGACACTAACTAAACTAATGTAATTTCTTAAGTTACATAGGATAAATTTCGCTTATACGTTCGGTAACTGGGATAGTCGCGAGTCTTAACGCACCAGGTACCGAGTCGACCGGGCGATCGAGTTCGAAACTCAACCAGACCGAGTTACTTTTTTACACTTTAAATATTATTCATTTATTTAATTCTACCGCTCACCTGTGACGTCACAACAAAGCGGACGACTACAACAGTATTTCTTGGGGTGAGGGTGCGATTTTGGAAACAGATTTTTTTTTGAAAATATTAATATTTTTTAATCATTAAAAATTAACCTTAATTAGGGGAAATCTCGAAATACTAAGGGTGACTTCCCTCTACAGTCACATCCCCTTGATTTTTAAGTTGAAAATTTAATGGAACAATGTTCCATATGTAGAAATATTCTGACCATGTTTGGCCGAAATCGGATCAGTAGTTCTAGAGATATAAGATGATTTAGAGGTCGACATAGAACACACGTATTTACGAACATTAACATCCGGAAAATTTCTATCCGGTTTTTTGGGTTCCTTAGGTACAAAACGTCAAGATCCGGTGAAAACCGGATATGCCCAAATTGAATCGATTACAATACTTTCCCTTCTAGAGCTCTCTAGACAGGGAAGTAAAAATTGTAAACAACAAACAATTTTTAAAAAAATTCGATTCTTATAAATGAAATTTGAAAAAAGTGAGAAAAATATATTTCTTAGAGTTATTTTATTATTGTTATTTATTATTATTATTATTTGTTATTTATTATTTTATTTATATAAATTTAATATTCGAATGTATAACTAACCAGCCTACCGTTGAGAATAATTTTAATTATTATAATTTCAATAAAAAGTTTTTCTTACACATTTTAAAGTAAAAGACAATATTTTATTGTTCAGCGTCATCGCTACATTGTTTTTCTTCTCTTGAATAACTTTGCCATTTACTAGAGTTAAAAAATTTTGTTAGATAACCTTTTATTAAAAAAAAAAAAATCTTTAATTAAAATAAAATGACCCCGGACATTTTTACAATTTTTTTTTTTTTTTTTTAATTGTAAAAATCATTTAAATTATTTATTAACAAAATTATTCAAATTACTTTTGAAAAATTAAATTTTTTTTTAAAGAAAAAGTATCTGTGCGTCAGTTAATAAGTATAGTGTTTTATTCTGTTGGTACATATAACATTCGTTACGTAGATAACTTCAAGAATTTTTAGGATTTTTGTTGCACGGATAAGAAAAAGTAAAATTTTCACACCATTTTTTTCAAGAAGTCCTGGGAAAACTCACTGTAAAATGTCGTGAAATTTCATATGAAACTTGGAAAAACCGCTACTTTAACTTATATTTTATTAAAAAAAGTATATGGCAATGAAGTTTTATCTCATGCGCGGGTTTTTGAGTGGTTTAAGAGTTTCCAAGATGGCCGAGAAGACGTTGAAGATGATATCGGTCCGGGTCTTTTTTTACGGATTTGAATATTAGATGGTGGATACCGGTGTTGTTTGGCGGTCGGGTTTCAATTAACCACACATCTCAGGAATAGTCGAACTGAGAGTGTACAAGACTACACTTCATTTAGATTTATCCCCTGAAGTATACCTGAACGGTAATTCTCGGAGGCTAAACAGGAAAAAAGAAAGAAGATTTAAAGGGCAGATCGGTCAGGTTATACCCTAAAAATAATGGAAACTTATTTATTATTGTAGAATATCAGTTTACAGATTTTGTCTCATCTATTCGCATAATAATTAAGGTTGTCATTTACTGTTCCTTTATTGAAATTTGATTATTGTTCATAGGAAACATTATACCAAATTATATTTGATACTAGAAAACCCGTCAATGCTTCGCTATTGCTAGATTTGAGTATATATGTACATTAAATGAACACGATTGAAAGTTTGTTAAAACATTAAAAAAATGAACGCTATAGAACATTACAAAATTTAACCTTTCACTATATCCTGTTTTCCCTCTTTACCTTGTCTCCTTTTCTCTTCTTCAATTTTCCCCTATTTCCCGCCCATAAATCAGTCCAGTAATTTTTTAGTCGGTAGCGGACACGCATACAATTTTTCTAAATATCTCAACCCCAGCGACATCTAGCGGCCATTTTTTTCAAAAATATTTTTGTTCTAATATATATTCTGAATATGAGCCAAATCGGACCGTAAATGGAATTTTTCCAAATATTTCAACCCCAGCGCTATCGACCGTGTCCAACTTTTGCAGAGTTTATTTCTTTCTAGCTTTATTTCTTTCTTTAGCTTTTGAAATGCGGTGCTATAGGAGAATGTTAAAAATCAGACGGGTGGATAAAGTGACAAATGAAGAGGTATTGAGGCAAATAGATGAAGAAAGAAGCATTTGGAAAAATATAGTTATAACAAGAGACAGACTTATAGGCCACATACTAAGGCATCCTGGAATAGTCGCTTTAATATTGGAAGGACAGGTAGAAGGGAAAAATTGTGTAGGCAGGCCACGTTTGGAATACGTAAAACAAATCGTTAGGGATGTAGGATGTAGAGGGTATACTGAAATGAAACGACTAGCACTAGATAGGGAATCTTGGAGAGGTGCATCAAACCAGTCAAATGACTGAAGACTAAAAAAAAATTTCTTTCTATGTAAATAACACATATTCTGAATATGAGGCAAATCGGACTATAAATACAGTTTCGAAATATCTCGAACCCAGCGCCATCTAGTGGGTTCAAACTAATTCAGAGACCTTCCCTGGCATGCATCCAACTATTCCCCAAAGTTTCATCGCTATCGGATGTACGGTTTAGGAAGGCATAAGAGACATACAGACAGACAAACATTCATATATTTTTACATATAAAACATATTTTTATATATATACATTATATAAAATATAGATGGAAACGTTTAAAGAAATATTTATTTTATTTTGTAAAAATCTTTTGCGACTTAAAAAGATTTGATGAAAAGAACTAATTTGGAATTCACAAAAGACCTGTACCTTCTCAAGGATAAGTAATTGAATTTCTAAGCTTTTTTTAATGTATTTTACTTGTCGAACTCGAGAATATATATCGTTTAAGTATATAATTAAGAAAATCTGAAATTATTTGTGCGAATAAAATTTACATGTACGAATTTTATCGTTTACCGATAAAATTTCAAAAACATTCGTATTTTATCCGTTTGTAGATAGAAAATATAAAATCCTTTTCGAAAAAAAAATTCAGTGTACTTTAACTTAAAAGAAAAAAACAAATAATAATTTACGTACTTTTTGTAGAAATTTATAAATTAATTTTTAGAACCGGTTTGTATATTTTAAATGACTTTGATTCTATTAAATATTATTAGATTAAATTATAAACGAATTATTTTAACGCGGATTAATTCTAACCTATATTAAATATTAAAATAATATTTTTTTTTTAAACTGGTGTACGTGTAACGTATATAAAACAAAATGGAGTCGTCATATATATTATTATTATTGTGTAATCCATTAAATATTATTTTAAAAGAGTTTTATTCTACATTATATTTTCAACTATAAACTAATGGCCTTGAAATTTATTACTAATTATTTTAACGGAGTCTATACATTAACAGTTTAACCGAATAAAAATAATAATAATACTGTAACGAGTTTGGTTAGTTATAATAAAGAAAAATGTTACTTAAACTACTACCGCGTTGCATAAATATTAATTAGTAGAAGAATTTTTTTTATCGTTAAAATATTTTCAAAGTAATTAATGGAAAAAAATTATGTTATTTTTAAATTTTCCAAAATTGATGTTATTAAAAATAATTCAAACGTACTATTACACGGGATCAGGATTATTCAGGCATTATCCGAAAAAACTTCAGTTAAAATTATAAAAATGACGTGTGTAAATACATTTTTTATTTTATTAATATATATTTGTCTTTTATTCTGATACGATATGATAACGTTTCGCTTTTTTTTTCACAGGGTTTAAGATTCTACACAATGTTCCATTTTTAATAAATTAGTTCTACGGCATAATTATCCTCCATAGATCAGTTTTGCTTAACGACCGAATTAAACAAATTGTAAAGAAATGCGGTAAAAAAATGTTATAAATAAATAAACAAACGTGTTTTTCCTTGGTTTCTGTTTGTTTTTTTTTTTTTGTTTTTTTAAAGACAACAAACTAAACAATAAAATTAAATCAATTTTTAAATAAACGTACTATAATAATCTGTAATTCTTATTTCTATATGGAATTTCAGCCGAAATTAAAAAAAAAAAAAAAACCATTAATTTTCGGGGTCGATTCAGAAAAACGAAATTAAAAGAAAAATTGGATAGTATCAGTTTTAAGGTAAAGCTTCGCACGGATAACACGAATGTATAATACAAATTTGAAATTAAAACAACAGACACAAATTTTCGTCTGTGTGTGAAACGAGGCTAGTTCAATAATTAGAGACAAATAATTGTAGAAAAAATTATTATTTATGCAATGTCAATAAACTAATGCTTTTTTAAAACATAACCCCGGGCTATTTTTTGGGGGGGAGGGGGAGCTGGATATAATTTAATATGAACTCAGCCCCAAGGGAGATTTAGGAGGAATTCCCCTCACCCGCACTTCTTCCGCCATTCTTTGCCCGGATATTTTTAACCGACATCGTGAAAACTGTATGCCACGATTGCTCGGTCTAGAGCATACGAGGTGTGATAAAAAAATACGGTGAATAATTTTTTATTAAAAAAAAGTAATAAGATTACATAGAATTCGATTTAATCTCCTTGGCCAGCAATGCACTTATCCCAACGTTGACTCCATGACTGGAGGTATTTCTGGAAGGCGTCTTTCGGAAGGGCTTTCAGCTGCTCGGTCGTGACCCTTTGAATGTCAGCAGTGGTGTCAAAACGTTTTCCTTTAAGCACAGTTTTAATTTTTGGGAAGAGCCAAAAGTCGCACGATCCTAAATCCGGTGAGTATGGCGGATGTGGACAGACAGGAAGAACCCTTTGTTTGGCCAAAAACTCGCGAATGAGAAGCGAGGCGTGACACGGCGCGTTGTCGTGGTGAAGAAGGAAGCCATCGGTCCATTTTTCTGGTCGCTTTCTTCGTACGTCGTTTCGCAAACGTTGCAGTACACCCTTATAAAATTCAGAGTTTACAGTTGTTCCCCTTGGAACGAACTCTGATCGCACTATGCCCTCGCTATCGAAAAAACAACGAGCATGGCCTTGATGTTGGATTTTGACTGACGTGCCTTTTTAGGGTGAGGAGATGAACCGGTTTTCCATCGGGAACTCTGCATTTTGGTCTCAGGGTCGTAGCCACTTTCATCTCCAGTTACAATTTTGGTCATGAAGTCCGGATATGCATGAAGACGACCCTTCAACTCCGTGCAAATTGACACACGATTTTCCTTCTGTTCATCACTCAAAAGTCTGGGAACAAATTTTGCACTCGCTCGTCTCGTTTGGAATTCATTAGTTAAAATGGTTTGAACAGATGCGTACGAGATGTTAAGGTCTTCCGATAGCTCTCGAATAGTCATTCGCCTGTTTGAACGAACCATTGTTTCCACTTTTGCACTTTTGCAAATGGACAAAGGCACTTTGTCCATTTTTCCGTTCCTTTCCTTGGGACATTTCAGCAATTTCCCACATTTTTATACGTTTGTCCTACCGATTAAGGTTATTAATGCGATTTTGCAAAGCGTCTATCTTAACTTCCACTAGTCTTCCACTACGATGAAAATCGATGATTTTTTTCTCACCGATTTAAACCGTTCACGTACAAAGATTTGCACGGATAATACATTTTTTCTCCGTGTTATTTAAACTACAAGGGAATTTCGGTTTTAAACTTTCAAGGAAAGTGGAACTGTACCTGGTAGAACAGCATAGCAAGCTGTTTTCCCACGTATAATATGTAGCTGAAAGTTTGCCCCTCGCCAACTGATGTGTCTAGTGTACTGGTCAGTTACGTTTGCATTTAATATACAAATGTGTCGTTATTAGTATTCGGATGTTATCAGGATAGGTAGTACAACAAACCCCGCTCGCCCGTCCCGCCGTTGCCAGATAGGCAAACACAGGGGAAAACCTTCAGCTCATTTAGTGTATATATTTAATGCAGAACAGACAGATTTGATAATAAAAGTAGAAAACTTTACAATAATGGACATTTTTTTCGAACAACTGATATTTTTGTCAGGGCTGCCGATTGAACGTTAAACACTTGCTTAGTCTATTCTACTTGAATATTTTTTCGCTTTTGAAATTTGTCTCTTTAGTTATTGAACGACCCTTAAACAGTATATTCAATGTTATTATAATCCAGTACTATATTCTTCTTATATACTAAGAATGCTAAGGCTTACCGATGTTAGCCTCGGCCTCCATCACCAATCCTAACCAACGTTCCTTATCCATCGTCATCTCCATGTTACCTCCCACTCACGTCCTTCCCAGATCATAAAGAACATCATACATCCACCTTATTCTCGGGCCACCTCTTCTTTTACTCTTAAATACTTGTCCTTTTAATATTTTCTTCGGTATACGGTATCCATCCATTCGTTCCATATTATCCATTCACCGCATTCGCTGGGCTTCATGAATCTTTCCACGTCTTTGTCGTTCAATACCTCCTTTCCCGTATTTCTCAATATCATTCTATCGAATCAGGCCGTGTGTATACATAGTACGAAATCCTTCTTTCATATCTTCTCGACATTTCTTACTTGCCTTTAGGCAGCGTCTACGTCTCATTTCCATAGGTGATAGCAGGTGTAATTAGCGTTTTTATGTTTTCATTTTTGTATTACGACCGATTAGCTTGTTTCTCAGCAATCCTGATTTCGCATATTTCCTGTTTGAGCACTATATATATATATATATATATATATATATATATATATATATATATATATATATATATATATATATATATATAGTAATAACTATTATATATATATATAATAATGAAAAAGAGTATCTTTAAAACGTTTTATCGTGAAATAAGTTTTCATATATTTGGCATATTTCACTAATAATCCGGAAAAATCTCTTACGGGAATTTTAGAGGAATTCCATAAATCAAATATAAAAAAGTTATGAAAAATCAAGGTATTTGTTTCGAGTAAGGTCTTAAATAAGTTTTAAAAATGCTCAAGTATCCACAACTTTTAGAATCGATTGTATCGGAGTATATCTTACAAAAGTCGGTTAAAATTCTACTCGATGCGAATACTTGTAGATATTTCAATGACCGTTCAAAAACAATTTTTGTGTATGTATATAAATCGATAAAAGGGATTATTTTAAAGTTAAATATGAAATATTAAGATTTCTAATATCCTACAAAAGCGGATATTAAAAATAATTTTGTGGGTGGCTATGCCAGATTTTTTATTTTATTCTTATTAAAATCGTTAAATCTATTAAAATTAAATTTAATTTTTTTTTTAATTCCATTTCCAGGCAATTCAGTTTTGATTACAGGATGAGTCAGAAGTTTAATTTTAATCTAATTTTAGATTTACAACTTCCTAAAATATTAAATGTTAGGGTTAAGAATTAATTATTTATTATTATTATTTTATTAATTATTATTAGGGTTATTTGAAGAAAAGACATTTTTATTTAACAGCCTTTTTTAACATTCAAATTATGAAATTTTATTTCATAAAAACGGATATTACAGTAACTTGAACAGTTTAAAAAAGGGGTGAAAACGACCTTCTCCAACATCCTTACAACACTGCACTCATTTCAATTTTTTTTCAAAGGCTTTAACCGGTTGATAAACTGGAATGTCTCGTACGTATGCCGTTATTGCGGTTTTTATTCAATCAATCGTGCGTATTCTGTTTCGATACGCTGCTTGTAATCTTGGGGGGTCAGATCGACCGATCGTTCAGGCCATAAACCCCTCGAAAGATGGTTCACCAAAGACGCTTCGTAAAAAGGTCATCGGCCTGTTAACCTTGTGCGCTGGCGCCATCTTGTTGGAACCGACCGCGAATGATTTTCACTTCTCTTAACCGACTAAAATTAAGTTTGTAAAAAAACATAATAACCATCACTATTACCATTTTTTAAAAATGATTGGACCCTCAATGCGCATTCTACTTGCACCGACCCGGATTCCAATTTTCGCTTCGTGTAATTCACGGTTAGTGAATTGCACTAACCCCCCTTGATTGTAATTTGTGAAAATTAATATACCCTCCCGGATGACATCACACTTCATCTGTAAAAAAAAACGTAATGTCGAGAAACTTTGGTCGATAAAACGTTTAAATTGTCGACAATAATTTAGTCTTTTGGCACGATCTGTAGGTGTCAGTTCTTAAACATACATTGCTTTATAGGGGAAAAGTTTCAATTCTTTTATTACAGTTTTATGTGCGGTAGCAAGTCCGATTTGTTGGTCTTATAACGAACCAACACGGCAACCGATCTAACGCCAAAAGTACAGAACGCACTACATAATTCTAAAGCGTACTGCACAGCGATTTTCCAAACATGTTGTATTTGTTTTCTTTTTTCTTGGATTAATTGTCAACATATAAGTTCGAAGCTTGATTTTTAAATTCCAAATAGTTTACATTTCTTTTTCGATTACGTGTTATAGTAAAAAAAGTGTTATAGTTATGATACCAAAGAAAGCAGGGGCAGATAAATGTGAAAAATACAGAACAATTAGTTTAACTAGTCATGCATCAAAAATCTTAACTAGAATTCTATACAGAAGAATTGAGAGGAGAGTGGAGGAAGTGTTAGGAGAAGACCAATTTGGTTTCAGGAAAAATATAGGGACAAGGGAAGCAATTTTAGGCCTCAGATTAATAGTAGAAGGAAGATTAAAGAAAAACAAACCGACATACTTGGCGTTTGTAGACCTAGAAAAGGCTTTCGATAACGTAGACTGGAATAAAATGTTCAGCATTTTAAAAAAATTAGGGTTCAAATACAGAGATAGAAGAACAATTGCTAACATGTACAGGAACCAAAGAGCAACAATAACAATTGAAGAACATAAGAAAGAAGCCCTAATAAGAAAGGGAGTCCGACAAGGATGTTCCCTATCTCCGTTACTTTTTAATCTTTACATGGAACTAGCAGTTAATGATGTTAAAGAACAATTTAGATTCGGAGTAACAGTACAAGGTGAAAAGATAAAGATGCTACGATTTGCTGATGATATAGTAATTCTAGCCGAGAGTAAAAAGGATGTAGAAGAAACAATGAACGGCATAGATGAAGTCCTACGCAAGAACTATCGCGTGAAAATAAACAAGAACAAAACAAAAGTAATGAAATGTAGTAGAAATAACAAAGATGGACCACCGAATGTGAAAATAGGAGGAGAAAAGATTATGGAGGTAGAAGAATTTTGTTATTTGGGAAGTAAAATTACTAAAGATGGACGAAGCAGGAGCGATATAAAATGCCGAATAGCACAAGCTAAACGAGCCTTCAGTAAGAAATATAATTTGTTTACATCAAAAATTAATTTAAATGTCAGGAAAAGATTTTTGAAAGTGTATGTTTGGAGTGTCGCTTTATATGGAAGTGAAACTTGGACGATCGGAGTATCTGAGAAGAAAAGATTAGAAGCTTTTGAAATGCGGTGCTATAGGAGAATGTTAAAAATCAGATGGGTGGATAAAGTGACAAATGAAGAGGTATTGCGGCAAATAGATGAAGAAAGTAGCATTTGGAAAAATATAGTTGAAAGAAGAGACAAACTTATAGGCCACATACTAAGGCATCCTGGAATAGTCGCTTTAATATTGGAAGGACAGGTAGAAGGGAAAAATTGTGTAGGCAGGCCACGTTTGGAGTATGTAAAACAAATTGTTGGGGATGTAGGATGTAGAGGGTATACTGAAATGAAACGACTAGCACTAGATAGGGAATCTTGGAGAGCTGCATCAAACCAGTCAAATGACTGAAGACAAAAAAAACAAAAAAAAAAAAAAAACGCCTTATTTTCTTCGTACCTTCTAACTCTGTTTAATCGGTTCTTCCCCTGTTATAATACATCCATACAGATTAGCTTTACTATTCTGAATTTTTAAAATTAGGTTTTCATTTTTTTCGTTTTTCCGATTACTTCTTTATTTTTAATTTTTAATTTCTTTATTTTTCTTCTTACATATATTTCAAATCATCCGAGTATAAATACTTTAAATGTGACATTTCTTAGGATTATTTTGAAGTAAACTTTAGAAAATTTATATCAGATTTTTTTCAATTAATTTATAAATTTTTTTCGAGTTAAAATCAATAAAAAATAAAAGAATATAAAGTTTTTTATAATTTTTTTTTTGTGGTAGTATTCTATGAAACTTGCAACGGTTAAGGAAAGAAAAAAAATTTTTGGTTCAACGTATAAGTTCATAGTAATTTTTATTTTTAACGAGCATCCATGTCGCGGCCATGGTTATATGGCTACATGGTTACATATGAATTAGCGCGAGATGATTAATTGTGTATCGACCAATGTTTTGTCGTTTTGGAGAAATATGAGCCACATCGAACAAAAAATACAATTTTTCGAATTATCTCAACCCTAGCGCCACCTAATGGTTCAAACTACAACTCACGAACTTCTAATAAAATCTTATCTTAATTTACATTTTATTCACTAATGCGTTTTATCACAGTCATTTTTCTGACCGCTTAATAAAAAGTGTTACTGCTAAGATACTTTTGCTTGCGAAATCTTTCGGACGACTTTAAAAAATGTAAAATTTTGTAATATTTATCTTGTCTGGACGAATAATCTCCTATCTTCTATAAATATAAAGAAGAAAATCTTGTTTGTATACTTGTTTCATAAATATCTCAACCCCAGCGCCACCTAGCGGATCCATTTTTTGCAAAAGTATTTCTTTTCGCGTAACTAATATTCTGAATATTAACCAAGTCGGACCGTAAATACAATTTTTCGAAATATCTCGACCCCAGCGGGTCCAAACTAAATCAGAAACCTTTGCGGGCATACGCACAACTACTCGCCAAAGTTTCATCGGATGAATGGTATAAGAAAACGCATACGGGATAAACAAACATTCATTTTTATATATACAGATAATTAAAAAACGTAAAACCGCTATATTAGATCAATTTTTGAACGGTTATTTAAATATTTCTTAACGATATAATAAAATCAAACAACAGCAAGTCGGTCGAGGTTCTTTGCTATCCTAAAATCTGTTGATTCATATATTAATTCAATTATTTTGTATTATTTATAACTTCTTACTATGTAACGATTTTGTTAAGGAACGTAATAAATTATAGCTCGTGTTACGGGTTGTTAATGAATTTCTTGTTATTTAAAAAAACATTTTCATTTGAAAGTTATAAAATATTATAATACAAAAATTATTGTTAAATTTTACGCTTATTTTTTAACGTCGATGTTTATTAATCGGTTTTATTAACGTGTTTTTAAAGAAATTCATACGAATTTTAATTAGTTAAAAATAAATAAAATAAAATTAACGGTTTTATATAATTCGTTTTAACAAAGTTTGTAATATTTCAAAAGCCTGTTGGTATTATTGTACAGTCAAACGGCCGTTTAAGTAAACGCATATAAGTATATAATGCGGTCGGTCGGCGAAGTAGAGTTCTACAGTTCATGTTAGTATATTTTTCTTATCAGTAAAAGCTGTACCACGTGATCCGGGTTTGTTATCTCTAAACGCTTGGCCTCGTGTAACGACTGTTCCTCCTCCTTTCCCCCCCGCGGCAAACAAACGTTGAGGCTTTGCTTTTATACATACATCTGTTATAACTTGTATATGTACACTACATATTGACAGCAAAACAGCCTTTTTTAAATATTTTTATTCTTTTATTTTTTTTGTGGATTTTTAAATTTATTTATACTTTATTGTTTGTAGTATATAATAATATATTATATTAAAAATATAATATAGTAATATGTAATATATTAAAAAAAATAGGCTGTTAATAATAACAAACATTATTATTAGGTGTTTTTTTTTTAATTAAGTATTTTCCTCTATATTACTGACAAAATTCTTTCGTTATATTGTATTTCATAAAAAAACCACAATTATTTAGATTTTTTCTGTTTTTAAATCGTTCCTTACAGGATCGATAGAAATGAATATTATTTTTGATTAAACTTTAACGATTCTGTTGGCCTAATTTGAGTAATATTTTTTTAATATTTGATTATTTGATGAGCTTTATGAAGTTTATTCGAGCGATTTGTAACTACTAAAAGAAAAATGTGATGTTGCACCTTCGCGCTGGAAAATTATTCGCGATCTAGTTTGTGGTATTACATCCTCCAAAAAAGCCGCAAATTATTTTTCAATGAATAAACGTATGTTAACTCCCGTTTGAAAACAAACGGTCCCAGAATTTTGGCATAAATAATAATAAACCAAAAATTAACGTGAAATTTATGTTTGACACTAGTTTCCACAGAACCGTGCGGATTGTCTTTGCTTCATAAATGACTATTTTTAGAATTTGAAGATTCCGTTTCTCGTAAATGTGGCTTCATCAGAAAATAAAACTCGTTTTACCTTATTATATAGAAACCGATGACAGAAGTTACCCCAGTACCCCAGGCGGTTAGCCTGGGGTAATCTGTTGGCCGCAAATTTTGAACCTTTTGCAGGCGGAAAAGATAAATATTTTCTTCCCGTAGGATGCTCCACGCATTGTTTTCGGACAAACCACTACGTCATGAAATTCGCCCTGTACTGTGCTTTTCTTTTTTATCCTGTTTAGCTTCCGGAAATTACCATTCAGATAATACTTCAGAGGATGATATGTATGAGTATAAATGAAGTGTAGTCTTGTACAGTCTCTGTTCGACTATTCCTGAGACGTGTGGTTAATTGAAACTCGACCGCCAAAGAACACCGGTATCCACGATCTAGTATTCAAATCCGTGTAAAAATAACTGACTTTACTAGGACTTGAACGGCTAGAACTCTCGACTTTCAAATCAGCCGATTGCGAAAACGCGTTCACCACTAGACCAACCCGGTGGGTTTTGTACTAGGGCCTGGGTCACGCTGAATCACACGATATTCATCGTCAAGACGATGATTTACTTGGCGTTTAACGGAAAACGAACGCGTTGGAAGTTACCGTTCCGTTCGTAAATGCTGATAAACCCAATAATGCTTTAAAAGAAATGTTTGTTAGGTACAGAAAGAATAATAGAATTTTCTTTCAGTTTTCGTCTGTTTTGCTTCAATAAAAACCGATTTTTGAAACTTTTTATTTAATTTTTATCGGCTGTATTTACATTAATTTTCTTATAATTAAATTCTCTACTAGTTTTCTTACTAAATCCTCCGCATTTATTCGTCATTTAACAAAGCTATTGTACTATTTAACCTAAAAAAAAAACTTGTTTTTCGACACCGAATTTTGTGCTTTATATCGGATATTTTAAAACCTGCTGGAGTTAAAGTATCAAAGATTCCGGGCGAAATATTTTGCTAGCCGTAACTCGTAAACAAAGCGTTTACGAGACTTAGACTTGTACTGAAAGTTTCTCCGTTTCTTTCAGACGACCTGTATACATACATTTTTTCCGATCAATACATAATACGCTGTATAAATTACGTCAGTAAGTGGGAGAACGTGCTGCTCAAGGATATATAAAAGGAACTCCCCCAGACTTTGCCTGCATGAATCGTAGGGAAATATTCGTTAAAACTGTTGATGAAAACAGAGTAAAAAATATACGATTAATTATAAAATTTAAGTATACGGGTTAAAATCCAAAAATTATAATAAATATATAAAATAAAATTATTAAACTAAAGTAAATGCAAATTACGCTACACACGCGAATGATTTGAAATATTTCTAATTTTTTTTTCATTACGTCCTTAATATTGTATTATTATTACCACACAATAGTTTGATCGTTTTCATATTCAGGGAATTTATTCAGGAATTTCTGTAAAGTTATTAATAAAATTTAGGGGTAAATTAATACGTATTCCCGGATTTTTTAACAGCCCTAGAGTACCGTCTTGGAATAACTCTACATCGTCGTCTCATTGTATTCTATTTGAAACATGTTGTAAGACTCTACCGTTTGCGTTTCTGGTAAACGATTTACCTTTTATACAAGCAGCGTTATTTTAACGGCCTAACTATATTTTAAAAATAAAAAAAAAAAAAAAAAAAAAAAAATAGGAAATAATCCTTTTTTAATATTTTTTAAAATTTAATTTACATAAAACTACATGAAAAAGATGGAGATTAAAATTCTTTTGCATTTAGTTATGATGAAAAATATTCCATAGAAAATAAAAAAATACATTCTCATGAGGAATTAATTGTCCGCATTAAAGAAAAATAAAAGCAGTACTAAAGCGTGCCAAGAAATTGTTGAAAATGGCGGCTCATTTTTTTTTTTTTTTTTTTTTTGATCGCCTGGACAGTTGATTGTCCGGAGGTAGGCGTATTGACGTCGAGCCACGGTTAGATAGAAATTGTGGTGATTATTTGAATGTTAGCGATCGGCGGAACGGCGACTCTGCACTGCCGAGAGCATGGGTTACCGTGCAGCCGTGACGTGTAGCGCCGTTTTGACGAAGGCAGTTTGAACGAGCACACGACATTGTCGGTGGGATGGCGACTGCACTGCCGAGGGCATGGATCCCATGCGACCGTGAGGTGTAGCGGCATCTCGATGATGGTGGCTGAAGAAAGTAAATGTCACGCGGGACTCTGCGATGGAGCCGAGTGAGAGTAGGAGGTCTGTCCGCCTCTCCCTTGTAGACCAGACCGGAGTCCGTAAATTAACCTAAACTCAGGGGGTATGAACTGAAATAGAGTTCACTAAGGGAACTAAGACTAAATTTCGTTGTTGCGAACAACATTTTTGGTGGTATATTGTTGTTTATTTGCCTAGAATTTCGAGACGTTTACTAGAAATTGGCTCAATAGGTGCGGGGTTCGTGCTTCCGCGAACTCGGTTAGCTAGTTGAGAGGGAAACGATGTAGGACATTCAAGATGTCCGGACGAGGCCTACAGCGAAGACAAAAGCCGAGTTTGAAAATCACCGATGTAAATGTCTACCGAGGCATTTACATCGGTGGCATCTCAATGAGGCCTGGCTTATAACTATGAGATGTAAAAAGTTGCCTATCAGGGTTATGAACGCGGTGGTGGGGGGTGGGGGTGAAAACCGGAAGCGTCACAAGGCGGGTATATTCCCCAACGGGGTTGGGATGTGGCTCATTTTTAAATATTTATTATAAATCGGTACGTATAATGCACTTTGAACTAGTGTACTGTTTCTAGATAGCGTTCGAATTTTTCTAACTTTTCTTTGTTTAATTCAACTTATCTTACACCATTTCGTTCGGAATTAAATTCTATATTAAAAAAAACATTCTATACAGAAGAATTGAGAGGAGAGTGGAAGAAGTGTTAGGAGAAGACCAATTTGGTTTCAGGAAAAGTATAGGGACAAGGGAAACAATTTTAGGCCTCAGATTAATAGTAGAAGGAAGATTAAAGAAAAACAAACCGACATACTTGGCGTTTATAGACCTAGAAAAGACATTCGATAACATAGACTGGAATAAAATGTCCAGCATTTAAAAAAAATTAGGGTTCAAATACAGAGACAGAAGAACAATTGCTAACATGTACAGGAACCAAACAGCAACAGTAACAATCGAAGAACATAAGAAAGAAGCCGTAATAAGAAAGGGAGTCCGACAAGGATGTTCCCTATCTCCGTTACTTTTTAATCTTTACATGGAACTAGCGGTTAATGATGTTAAAGAACAATTTAGATTCGGAGTAACAGTACAAGGTGAAAAGATAAAGATGCTACGATTTACTGATGATATAGTAATTCTAGTCGAGAGTAAAAAGGTTTTAGAAGAAAGAATGAACGGCATAGATGAAGTCCTACGCAAGAACTATCGCGTGAAAATAAACAAGAAGAAAACAGAAGTAATGAAATGTAGTAGAAATAACAAAGATGGACCGCTGAATGTGAAAATAGGAGGAGAAAAGATTACGGAGGTAGAAGAATTTTGTTACTTGGGAAGTAGAATTACTAAAGATGGACGAAGCAGGAGCGATACAAAATGCCGAATAGCACAAGCTAAACGAGCCTTCAGTAAGAAATATAATTTGTTTACGTCAAAAATTAATTTAAATGTCAGGAAAAGATTTTTGAAAGTGTATGTTTGGAGTGTCGCTTTATATGGAAGTGAAACTTGGACGATCGGAGTATCTGAGAAGAAAAGATTAGAAGCTTTTGAAATGCGGTGCTATAGGAGAATGTTAAAAATCAGACGGGTGGATAAAGTGACAAATGAAGAGGTATTGCGGCAAATAGATGAAGAGAGAAGCGTTTGGAAAAATATAGTTAAAAGAAGAGACAGACTTATAGGCCACATACTAAGGCATCCTGGAATAGTCGCTTTAATATTGGAAGGACAGGTAGAAGGGAAAAATTGTGTAGGCAGGCCACGAGAGGGTATACTGAAATGAAACGACTAGCACTAGATAGGGAATCTTGGAGATGCATCAAACCAGTCAATTGACTGAAGACAAAAAAAAAAAATTAAATAAACAGAGTTTTTTACCTTAATGTATCAGTTTTCATCACAATTTTTTCAAAAAATATTGCAGATAATGTTTTGGGACCTATTTTGTTCGATACTTCAGATAAAAAGCCATAAGAAACCACTAATACTATCCCTTAATTAACATCCTAAAAATTTCAGTACGACCTCATTTCACCGGGGTAGTTGAAATCCGAGCGAAATCTTTTGCTAGCAGTAACTCGTAGATGAATCATTTTAGAACGTCTGTTTATATGATCTTTTTCCATAATTTTCACGAGTACTAAATGTTACGAAAGTACCGACAAAACTTCGTGATTCAGGTTTTATATGTATTCCTTACAAATTATTTGGACTTTATTACGATATAATGATGAAATATATAATAGTTATTCCTTATCGAAAAATGAAAAGATTTTTACTGAAATTATATAAAATAAATAGCGCTTACTGAAAAGAATTAAATTAAAAAAGCATGAACGTAAAAGCTAATACGTTTAATTTTTTTGTTAGTACAAAAGTAAGGTTTGAGTAAATTGTTTTCGGTGCTTTGTTTTATTTTGCGCCAATTTTATAAGTGGAAAATTAAAGAAAAATTGATAATAAATTATTTGTTTCTTTTTTATTTATTTTATAAAGTGTAGGCGTTTAAGGTATTTTGATTGGAAGGTTTTCACGCACGATAATTGCTACACTCTTATTGCAAAAAAAAAATTAAATAAAACATGTTAAACAAATTGAAACATATGTACAGGTTTCTTTTTTTATTTTACATCAGTAGTGTACTACAAAAAAAAAATCCATTTTTATGTTACATAGGTTGTAAGATACCCCTTGAATTTATAACAAAGGCTTACTGATTCAAACAAAAGAACTATTTTAGTATATTTAAAAACATATGGTAAAAATTATAAAACAGATATACGTACATAATAATAAAATAAAAAAATATATATAAATGTAAATACTTAAAAATATAATTCGCTATTAGTTTCTTTGTTAAGAAATTAATAGCAAATGTGGAGTTGTTAAAATTACGGCCAAATATAAAAAACAATTAGGAGGTCCCAAGTATTGAAAAATTATTTCATTTGACGTCGTTGTCAATTCAGAATCAAGTTTACAAAAAGGACATCATTAAAGAAACCCGTTGTGTCGTGTACATACCAACAAATGTTTTGTGGGTCCTATAGAAACGAGAACAGCTGTTCCGGTTTTACTCATCGCGCGATCTTAAAGTGTTATTTTTGTGTCGTTTATTTGACATATAACTACGTTAATGTTTGCTTACTGGAAGAAAAAATAATGCGTTGTAAATCTGTTTCGAGTTAGACGAGTTTGAAACGTTTTGTTTTGTAAAGAAAGAAAGAGAAAATAAAGAAAGCCTTTCTCTCAGTTTAAAGGTAAAAATTTGTGGATATAATAACGGGAGAAAAAATTCTAAGATTTCACATAAAACTCTACGACTTTCAGAATTTATTTTTCTTAATTTTCATTTTGAATTTAAAATAAAAAAAAAAAATGAAATCGACATAAGAGTACGAAGAACTAAAGAAAAATAAAGAAATACATTTATTTTTCCTTTAAATTTTGAAGTAACACCGAATTAAAATAAGATTAAAATTATTTTTACTTTTTTTTACAGTTTATATTTGTTTAACATACGAATAGACAAACAAAATACTTGTACGATAAAAATCATTTCCGAGAAATGTAAAGATCATTTCCAAAAAACATGCTTCTTGATAAAAATAAGAAAAAATGACTCATTCTTTGGAATGCGAGACGTATTTTTTCCATTACGTATGACGATTCATTTTGTTTTAATAAATAAAATTTTCTGATTTGCGATGCGTTTTCTTTTTAAACGAGCGATTTTTAATAAAATCAAACCGAATTAAAAACTAACTACCGATAATTTAATATTCCTTAATTTTTTTATCGATTACGAAAAATCAAAATTTTGAAGATTTAAAAAAGTATTGCATTTTAATCTTTAGTAGGTTTTTTAAATAGATTTTTTCGTACTTGTAACAGGCGACAGACATGTATACCCATTTTTGGGATGATACGACACAGGTAATTTTTCACCAAACTTTATTATGTTTGCTGGAATATGTGAAGAAAAAGATGCTATTTATGTTAGATGACAAAATTGCATCTGGAAGGTAATGACCATCTTCCCTGATACATGTTTAAGTCGAGAAATGAACCTGACCCGCACCCGTTCCATTGTCTCCTGCGTGATCTTCCTACGAATACATATTCGTAGTGAGATCACGGAGACGTAGGGAGCAACTGAAGATAGGTGTCTTCAGTTGCTGTAATGTACGGGTTTCTTGATGTACACCTCCTCCTTTAATTATTCCCACAGGAAGAAGTCATACATACTCAGGTCGGGAGATCGAGGGGGCCAAGGAACATCTCCGAACCTGGAAATGACAGCCACAACCGAATCGCATCACATACGCATCGTACGTGAACACGCGATGTTCCACTGAACACTAGGACGAGGTAACTAAAATAAATGGCATTAGTTCACATATATGTGATGACAAACAAATTACAGGTAGGAGTAACAGTAACACCGGTTGATTCCAAAACGCGTATAAATCTCTTTGTCACCTATATAAAAAGAAATATAAAATCAAAAGGGTTTTTTTAAGTTTTATTTTTTCACTTATAACCAAAGATTTTCCAAATAATTATGTGAAATTTTCTCTTCTGCATGTCAGAATATGTCATACTTGATTATACTATAAAATGCAATGGTAAAAATTTACGGCAAAAAAGACAGTTGTCTTCATGTCTTTTACCTAGTACGTGTAATATTTTTTTAAAATGGCAAATAATCATACACGCCCCCCCTGTAAAATTTTGTAGCTCCGGTTTTTTCGTTGAGTACACGTCATCTGATTAAAAATATCGTATAAAATGATTTCTAGATATAAACAAATTCTCCGTCGGGTATTATCCGTGACTGTATGTAATCTCTAGATTACATGTTCCTATGCTCAGTTATCTACACACGGTTGAATTTTCATTAGAATAGTAGATCTCAACAAATGTTAAAAAAAGTACAGTCGCTTCATGTAAACGTGTAATACAGTCCACCATAGTAATGCTTTGCGTACGTTTCACTAGGAATATATATTATATGCTTTTAGAAAGTGTTCTTAAAAGAGTCTCATCATCTAGTTTAACGGCAAACGCTTACGTAATAATTTACAGAAAGGGTTGAAAATGATGTCCATCCAGTTTTATGCACTTGTCGACATGTTTGATCATGTTACTCGTGTTAGCTGAACTATGTATATTTCCGGGATAGTATCATTAATGTTTATCTTTAATTCCTCCAGGATGTGTGGATTCCTCCTATAAACAATCTTTTTTTAAATAACCCCGCACAAAATGTCTGGACTGATCGGGTCAGGGAATCTTGGTCGCGATCCTTTAGAAATGATTCTTCCACCGAGAAAACCCTGTAGCATCTCTATAGTAGAGCGAGTCGTATGGTAAGTCCGCTGTCCCGTTGCAATCAGCAGTCACGTTCATTCTATTGCAATAAGGCTACGACAGACGGCAGCACCCGCAGTTTAATTTCAAAAAGCAACGCTCCTATTATTCGTCGCCTTGAAACCGCACACCATACGCCTATTTTTGTGGATGTGGGTCTTCAGTACCCCAGGTCCAGCAGTTCTGAATATTAATCTATCCATCAAACTGAAACCAAGCTTCGTCTGTGAAAAAAACTTGATCTAAAATGCTATTTTTGCCTTTAATGAAGTTCTTGAACCGTTGACAATATCGAACCCTTTTAGTATAATTAGCATCGGTTAGATTATAGAAAACTTGAATTCGATACGGATAACATTTCAGCATTTTCCTCGCTGAAGTGTGGGCTGAACCTTACCAGGCTTACCAGGATTTAGCCCATCCTTACCGCCTTAAACGGACAACAGAATGCGGCAGATAGCAGGAAGTAACAGAGTGAATTTATATACAACCGAAGCCACTAGTACTGCACGCTAAAAAAAGAGAAAAAAAATACCAAGTTCAACAAGGGATCACCTAAAAAAAGGAAGCGACCCCGTCAAACGACAAGCACAGCCGAAGTTAGAATAAGATTCTCATCGGATTATTCTTGAAAATATTTTAATTTTGTTCGAAGAAATCATTATCGTTCCAGAATGCAGACGCAGTACCAAAATACCTTCGATCGGGAGTGAAAGATTCTGCATCGGGACAACAAAGGGATAAAATTTGCGCAGTTTTCTGTGCGGTATTCTGAGACTTATATTCGACACAGCACCGATACCCTTTAAGATGTAAAAAGTTCAACTTTTAAGTTTTTAATAATAGTAATAATAATAATAATCAGGGTTTCTTTCTCTTAAAGGGATGATTTTCACCGAGAGAGTTCTCATGAATTACACAGTTAAGTTCACAATTTTGTAGAACCGAATGAATATCAACTCTATTTTGGTTGGCTTGGCTGGTCGATAAGAACCCGGTATATTTGATCGCGTAAAAAAAGGCGACGGTAACCGATTCATCACTCGTTCTTTATAGCACGCTTATTATTCTTGAACATAGATATATCTGTTTTGGGATTGATTTTTTAACTCATCTTCAAAGGAAATTTGAAAAAATCCGTCAAATTTTAAAATTCGAAGAAGAAAAGAATCCTTTAATCGAATTTAAATATACGGTTTTATCGTTGTACTAAGATCGTTAGGATAAAATTAACGGATATAGTTATCGTAGAATTAATTACAATCGAATAATAATTAATATAAATGTTTCGTATTATTAAAATAATATTTTTTTATTTTAGTTTATATAATTAATTTTAATACGATTTATGTAAATGTAGATGTTATTTGAAATAAATAATGAAACATTTTTATTATACGATAAACGAACAGTTATACAATTTCTCCATCGCTACAAATTCATTGACACATGAAAAAAAAAAAAAGTTTTAATATAACTTATTTAGGCGGATGGAAGGGGGAATATAAGATCAGTTTTTAAGCGGTCATCTAATATGATGATCATTTCGTGATTAATATTAACCTAATACATTTTTTTTTACGAGGAGGGGGAATTAATGGTGGGGATGCCTTTTTTTTGTGGGGAGGGGGGTTTAAAAAATGAAGAGTATTTGGGGTCAAATATGTGTATAGTCGGGTCGTTTTTAATAATAAATTTTAGGGGAGTGACTTTTAGTTAAGAACGGGTCGGTCTGTTGGTCGATTGTTTTATTTTCTTTCGTTTGGGTTCATAACCTTATTCCAATTAACATGAAAAAAGATGCCAATTAGAAACGGACTGTAAGTCAAAGATCAGTTTCTATTCTCACACTAAGGAACTGTTTTTATAAAACGTGTACGAGTGTTTGTGAGCGTTTTACCCTTCATGTCATTTTTAATTAACATATTAAGTTTTTTTTTTCCGACGTAAATCTTCCATATTATAATTAATTGATTGTGTTTGTTTTTACAGTTCTAGAACGAGGGTAAAACTAGTAATTAAAAAGTAATCTTACTGGAAGAAGGGGTAACATTTTATAAACTCCATACCGAATATCGATTAAAAAATAAATAAATTTTAATTCGCTAGTAATTTTACTTTTTTTTCAAATCAAAAGTTTTTTTTCAAAAATCAACATAACATGAAGAATTTATTAGTAATGTGACAATGATGTACAGTAATATGCGGCCTTAAACATAATAAAAGTTACGCTTAAATTGGGAGAAACGTGAAAAAAAAAATTATTCTACGTACAGCCGATGAGTGACGGACTAGAAAAACTCGGTTACCCCAGGATTGTATAGTGTCTTACAAAGAAAGATTTCCCACCGATACCTTCATCCATCACACTGTGTTAAAAAAAAAAAAAACAGTTCCCATTTTGATACGAAATATTTTACCGGAAAACTATTATACATACAACGTTCCGCTTAATAGAAACTAATATAACTGGAAAACGGTTTATAAAATCGAAAAACGCGATGGGTTTCATATCGTACCACAAACATATATATAGTTTCTAAACGAAATGTCAAAAGGTCGAGTAAAACAGTACTTCCCATTTCTCAATCGATTAACTGTATCTATGTGTATATCTATTCTACACAATTATGTAAAGAGAAAGACGGTTTTTGTTTGTTTGCGATAAACAAAAAACTACTCGATCACTCGTCAGCAAACTTTTACCCATCTTTCTTGGCATAATTGATAAGGTTTTTAGATATATTTCGTATCGAATATATATATATATATATATATATATATATATATACAGGGTCATTCACGGGAACCGGATATTTTTGAAGTGGGTTGTACTCGGGCGTTTGTGGTGGGAGAGGCACATGGCTGGTGTCTGATGTTTCCTTTGTTCATAGCATTTTCATTTTAGTCGTTGATATGGAGCCGTGGACGCAACACCAACGCCTGTACGCGTATGACAGTTTTGTTCGAAATGACTGACGAATCCGTAACTGCTGTTCAGCGAGATTTCCACCGCCAGTTTAATATCCATTGTAATGCAAGCGTCCCTTCTCGTAACACAATATTGCGACGGGTAAACAACCTTCGAACAAGCGGTTCAATATTGAAGAAAAAATCACCGGGTTCCCGACGAACCGCTAGCGCTCCGGAGAACATCGATCGAGTAAGGGAAGCCGTTGTCAGAAGCCCACGCCGCTCTATTCAGAGGCATTAAGCAGCGCTTCAAATGAGCACAAGTACGGTAAGACGAATTCTGCATACAGACCTGCATTTCCATCCTTACAAGATAGCCGTCGTGCGGCAGTTAAACGAGCAAGATTTCACGCAGCGATTAGAATTTTGTCAACAAACGCTTACCGTTTTTCAAGAAAATGAAAATTTGTTATCGTTAATGAGTGACGAAGCCCGTTTTCATCTGAATGGCTTCGTCAACAAACAGAATTGCCGGTATCGGGCAGAAAGAAACCCGCATCGACTTCACGAGAGACCACTTCATAGCCCAAAGGTGACTGTCTGGTGTGCAATAGGAAAGGTCGGTGTTATTGGACCGTATTTTTTTTTAAGAAAATGACGCTGCCGTAACTGTAACAGCTGATCGTTACATTGCGATGTTGAATACGTTTTTCATTCATCCCTAAGTTACGAAACCGGGGAATCGATTTTCAAAATGTGTTATTCCAGCAGGATGGAGCTACAGTGCACACAGCGAGGGCAACGATGGCTGTTCTCCGTAACTTGTTTCCGGGACGGATCGTTTCCAGATTCGGTGACATTCCTTGGCCCCCTCGGTTCCCCGACTTGAGTAGTTCTGATTTTTTTCTGTGGGGGTTTCTGAAATCGCGTGTGTACGGCAATAAACCGCGTACATTGGAGGATCTGAAGATCGCAATTCGTCATCGCGTCACCCAGATTGATGTAGATATGCTGCAAAGAATTGAGGCCGGTTACCGTGAAAGGCTACAACAATGTATTGCCCAAAATGGACATCGCTTGCCGGACATAATTTTTCGTTCATGAATAAGTAACAAATGCTTTGATTTAACAAGTGTTTCAGTACCAATAAAACTTTTGTAAAGTAAATATTCAATTTTTTATGATTATTTTAAAAACATCCAGTTCCCGTGAATGACCCTGTATATATATTTTAGTGGAGATTTGCCGGTTGAAGCAGAAACTTCAATGAATTGAATTAATGAACTGTGAACTGTGAGTCTCTATCACTGTGTGAGCTGGGTTTGAACAGAATGATTCGAAACAGTCCAATGAATAATATTATAATAGCATTACATTTACGTTAAATAAAATAATATTAAATACATTTATCAAGAATGGGCTTCCCGTGGGGACTGGGTGAGAGGCAAGAGTGGTGAGGTATGCGAGCACATCGTGGGAGGCTAGACCAATCGTCACCAACTGGTAACAAGTGGGATGGCCCTGGGGTACTGTTTTAGGAGGTGCAGTTGGATGCTCTTATAATATCTCTGCAAACAATCTTTCGATTTTTAAAATTAAAACGGTGTTATTTGTTACTAGGTCAATTGGTTTGAGTGTAGCACCGATTTAACTTTAAACTCGTTCGTTTTCTGAGGCATTCACAGTCACGAACAGTGCTATCAAATTTGGATTAGGCGCGGGGTTTGAGCTTCCGCGTTTTCGGTCAGTTAGTTTGAGGAAATCATGTTAGGTTGGATGTGAAGTGGTCCGTTTGAGGCCTATGTGAAGGCGAAATTCGATTTGTATTTTATTGATGCAAATGTCTGCCGAGGCATTTACATCGGTGGCATCTCGAACCAGGCCTGGCTGATGACTGTGAGATGTAATCAGTTAGAGGGTCTAAAGACGAGCTCCGGTAAAGCCTCTCAGAGCTCGGAACGGAGGGAGTGTGTAGCGACCGGTAACGTCACAAGGTCGGTGTCTTCCCTACGGGATTGGGATGTGTGTATGTGTGCTAGCTCGACTGGCAAAGTTGTGAAATATTTTGAACAGTATGCATTTAACCAAACTATATGACGTCAGTTTTTATTTTTATAAAAATTTAAACGATGTTTCATAATCTGAGTCCATAATTCAGTAGTCGATTTATATAATTAACTATATAAATTACGTAAATAATATAAAAGAAAAAAAATAGTTTAACGAATTAATTGTTTTTCCTTAATTATAAGGATTCATTAATGTTTTGTTTTCGACTACATTTTTAATTTTTCATTACATGGGTTTCTTAATATGATTACTGGATCGTGGATCCTTTCTGTGTCAAATCTTCAAACGTGTTTGATAAAAGAATTTCGAAAATCTTATTTGAGTTATTTCCATTAAAATATTACGCTGAAATAATACATAACGCGTAAATTATAATTTTTTTTTACTTAAAAAAAGTGTTTGGTTGTTAATTTTCAGGTTAATCGTGTATTTAACAGCGACTCGTAAAATAGTGCTTTTTTTCTTTACGTAGAATAAATAATAAAGTCATCGTCTGTTAAGTAAATTTTAGTAGTCATCCGTGTAAAAGAAACCTGCTTAAATAACTCCCTTTTACTTAATATTATGAATAAAATTGTCATACGAAATCTTTATTTTTTTTTGTTTTTTTTTGCTTGATATCGCCTACTAAGCTTGAAGTTTGTTCGTCTGATATGGAAATGGAATTTTTTAGCATGTGAAAAATGTTGACTTGTATTCGAACCCGGGACCTCCGGATGAAAAGCGGAGATGATACTACCACCGCCACAGAGGCCGGCCTTTAAAAAAATACAATTAAAGCAAAATATATATATATATAAGGCAATAAAAATTATTGTTCCTTAAATTTTGACGTTTAAAGTCGAATACAGATTCAAAATAACTGCAATAAATTTTCTAATTACGGTTAATTCGGCGGTTACTTCAAAAAATTATGACTCAAAGGCGAATTAAAAAGGTTTTCTTGAAGTTTTTTGAAATCGATTTTATTTTTTCTAATTTGCATTTTTACTTCCTTGTACGAAGTAAAGAAAGTAGTATTGTTATCGCTAAAAATTTCGGTTTTCAGATTTCAACGGAAATATCTATTTTGACCATTCCTAAATCCATTTTGACTAGTTTCTGCGTGACGTCTGTATGTATGTACGTATGCGCGAATTTATTTCTCATAATTCAAAAACGATTAGCCGTAGGATGTTGAGATTTTGGATTTAGGACTATTGTAACATCTAGTTGTGCACCTCCCTTTTGATTACAATCGATTGGAACAAAAGTATCCAAAAAAGTCCAAAATTCTGTACAGAAATCCGAAATCCAAATTGTTTTGGATTTTGGATTTTTACTGCATTAATAAGCTCTCATTGAGAGCTTTCCAAGATATATCAGAAGTGGTACTTATTTTCATTTGTTCCAGAGAAATAGCGAAATAAGATTTTAATTAATGAAATATTTGGATCTTATACGGGAAAGACACACCGTTTCAAATCCGACTTCATCTCCCTTTTTTTAGTTTAAATATATTGATTTATTAATAATTATTTCCCTCTGATTGTAAAAATACATTTACAGTAAATTCGATATAGTCAAGAGAATATAGGTCCAAAAAGCATACCTTTCTCTCTGTCCGCCATTTTGTATTATTTTAAGAAAAAGCTATTTTACACGAACGGTTTGAGACAACGCAATAGAATTTTGTACTTTATTTGAAACTAACATGTTTTAATAGGGGAAAAAATAACGATACCCTTAGTCGACAAATTTCATAATGGTGGTCATTTCTATTTTTCAGACTTAATTATCTTAGGAATTATTAGATTTATCAAATTATGTTATATTGTAAAAATTATGAAGCATTTTTTGTGAACTAAAGGACACCTGAGATGTATAAATCCGACGACAAACAAAACAGTTATTGCAAAACTTTGGCCGTAAACCGATATGGCGGCCATCTTGTCTTTTTTATTATCGTGATTTACTTGATAACTAAATCATATTTGCTGATTAAAATTGCTAATTTTAGCAACTTTAATCAGAAAGCACGACAATAATTCATGATAATAAAAAAACAAGATGGCCGCCATACGGGGTTAGGGCTACCTTTTGCAATAACTCTGTTGTTTGTCGTTTGGATTTTTACGAATAAGGTGTCGTTTTGTTCACTAAAAATGCTTCATAATTTTTATAGTACAACACAATTACATAAATATAATAATTCCTATGATATACGGACAGGCAGAAAAATATGCATTTTCAGTCCTATGTTCACTGAACATTTTTTCTTCAGTATGTTAAGTAGAATCGCTTCCTGAGTTTGGTCTTTAAAGGACACCTGTATACACCCTAAATACATTACACTCCTTTTTGGGTAGTCGTGCAATAACTAACAAACGAATCATATGGAAATTGCATAAAAAAAGAATTACCTAAATGGTTATACGAAGTTAGAGGGAATTTTTTTGTTTTATTTAAAGTAAATTATAACTTATTTATATTATAGTTTAAGTATCGAATTAACAATTTTATCAAAAAGAGTGTTATAGTCATGATACCAAAGAAAACAGGAGCAGATAAATGTGAAGTATACAGAACAATTATCTTAACTAGCCGTGCATCAAAAATCTTAACTAGAATTATGTACAGAAAATTGAGAGGAGAGTGGAAGAAGTGTTAAGAGAACACCAATATGGTTTCAGGAAAATTATAGGGATAAGGAAAGCAATTTTAATATTAGAAGGAAGATGAAAGAAAAAACCAACATACTTGGCATTTATAGACGTAGAAAAGCAATTCGGTAACATAGACTGGAATAAAATGTTCAGCATTTAGAAAAATTAGGGTTCAAATACAGAGATAGAAGAACGATTACTAACATTTACGGGAACCAAACGGCAACAGTAATAATTGTAGAAAATAAGAAATAAGCCGTAATAAGAAAGGGAGTTCGACAAGGATGTTCCCTATCACTGTTACTTTTTAATCTTTACATAGAACTAGCAGTTAATGATGTTAAAGAACAATTTAGATTCGGAGTAACAGTACAAGGTGAAAAGATAAAGATGCTACGATTTGCTGATGATATAGTAATTCTAGCCGAGAGTAAAAAGGATTTAGAAGAAACAATGAACGGCATAGATGAAGTCCTACGCAAGAACTATCGCGTGAAAATAAACAAGAACAAAACAAAAGTAATGAAATGTAGTAGAAATAACAAAGATGGACCGCTGAATGTGAAAATACGAGGAGAAAAGATTATGGAGGTAGAAGAATTTTGTTATTTGGGAAGTAGAATTACAAAAGATGGACGAAGCAGGAACGATATAAAATGCCGAATAGCACAAGCTAAACGAGCCTTCAGTAAGAAATATAATTTGTGTACATCAAAAATTAATTTAAATGTCAGGAAAAGATTTTTGAAAGTGTATGTTTGGAGTGTCGCTTTATATGTAAGTTAAACTTGAACGATCGGAGTACCTGAGAAGAAAAGATTAGAAGCTTTTGAAATGCGGTGCTACAGGAGAATGTTAAAAATCAGATGGCAGTATAAAGTGAGGAATGAAGAAGTGTTGCGGCTAATCGATGAAGAAAGAAACATTTGGAAAAATATAGTTAAACGAAGAGACAGACTTTATAAGCCACATACTAAGGCATCCTGGAATAGTCGCTTTAATATTGGAGGGACAGGTAGAAAGAAAAAATTGTGCAGGCAGGCTACGTTTGGGATATGTAAAACAAATTGTTAGGGATGTAGGATGTAGAAGTTGCTTAAAATTGATCTGATGATGTGTTAATAATATAAAATGAAACGATCAATTATAAAAAATACAAGTATTAATAATAATTATATAAGTGATAAACCATTAAATAGTTCTAATAATAATAATATTAAATCTTTTTAAGATTTCAATAATAATCTACACTGAATTTTTGTTTTATATAGATTAGAATAAACTTACCCACGCACACACCCCCATACGCTCACAAAATTGGGATGAGTAATAGTCTGTCGGTTTTATAATAATAATACTAAATACTTTAAATAGATATATATATATATATATCGACTTATTTGAAGTAATAATTAATAATCGTGCATTATCGTAATGTAAAGTTCGGGTAAAATAGATAATAGTTTGTCTTATTATTAGCTTAGATTTGTATTATCATTAAAACTAATAATTTCAAGATTGTTAACGAATAATTATTAATAACTTTAAATTATATTCTTTTTATTTTGCATTTATCTCATTTATATTTTTTTTTTGGTATGATAATATAAAAATTAAAAAAAATTTTTTTATTAAATATTTGTTACGAGTCATTTTTAACAATTAAGATACGCAAAACTGTTTTTTTTTTTTTAAATATGAATAGATTTTTTTTAATTATTGAAATTTACTCTTGGAATTCACATCATATCTCGAACAAAATTTTAACGAAAGCAGTTTAAATTTTTATTTATTTCAATTTAATATTTATTATCAAAAAATCTTTTACAAAAATTAATCACCGGATTTGAGAAAAAGATTAAAATCTGAATTATTTATATGTTGAAGGAAAAAAAAGTTGTTTAAATTTAAGTACGAATAATTTATTACACACAAAAATTCACTGAAAAACAGTTAACGTTTATCGAAATTTATTTATTTTTTTTCAAGTGATTTATTAAACGCATCTAAATACATAAAAATCTATTTTACCGATATGATTAGAGGATAATAATCCTCGTTTACGATTTTAAATAAAATTAATTTCATTTTTTTCTCTCCACTAATTTTTTTAAGAGATAAATTAATTTTTTTTTTAATTTCTCAAGGGTAAACAGAAACCGCATTTAATTTTTTCCCCTAAAAAATTGTTCAACAAGTGAACGGTAAGCAACCCCTCCCTACGGTCAGGATGATATGTACGGCATGTAAATGAGGTGTAATCTTGTACAGACTCAGACCGACAGTTTCTAAGATGTGTAGTTAATTAAAACGCAACCGACAAAGTACACCGGTAGAATATTCAAATTCGTGTAAAAGTAACTAATTTTACTAGAATTTGAGCCTCAGAATCTTCTTGTTGAAAAATCGGCTGTTAAACAACTGATTTACGACGACAAGTTAAACTATTAGACCGGCCCGGTAGGCTCAAAAAAACTTTATTGTAAAAATCTATTTCTTTAAAAAAATATTTTTGTATATTTCTAACAAAGATTTTTCTATTTCCTTACCTTCATATATAAATATATAAATAAAATAAACTCCAAATTTAATAATTAATTTTACAGTTTTCCTTCGAATAATATTATATACTAGCCGATCCGTCTAGGCAGAACTTGGACACTCGGGGCTTAGGTCAGTCCAGAGGAATTCCGGAGCCAACACAAGAGATCCTCGGGGTTTCGCGAGGCCAAGAGACCTACCTTGGCTGTATAGCTGGCTTCGCTCGCCATTTCCTATTTGCCAGCGGGAAGCAACTCCCCGGACATCCGCACAGCTCACTTCGGTCACCATTCTCATCTACCCCGAGGGCTTAACACCCCCCTGTACGTTATCTTCACGATTGTGAGAATAATACTGATAAATAATAATTATAGTATTCAGACTTTATAGAAATTTGAAAAAAAACTAAATTACGAAATATAGAATTATAGTAACATAGGTAACTGAAGTGTACACTCATTTGACGACGAAAAATTCATAACTTATATCTTCGCTATGAAGGCAGAAATATAACAATGAAGTAAAAGGATTGATCTATTTTATCTTTAATTCACAAGTTCACCCTCTGGGGGTATGGGAGGGGGGCGAAGAAATAATGAAAATTTTTAATATCTTAATCTTTAAGGTAGCTAGGGCCTCGGTTGATAGCTTTAAAACCTTCCCTGGGATAACACAAATGTATCCTGCAAATTTTAAAGCAATCAGTCGCTCGGTTCTCGCGTGATGCGATAACAAACAAACGGGAAATATATATATATATTCTCGGGTTATTCGAGAATGTATATACATTCTCGAATAACCGTGATCTGCTAGATCGAGAGTGTACCTGATGCATGAAAAATTTAGCCTTCAACCTACTAACAAATACCCCGTTTGAATTTTCAAAATCGGACGATTGTTTGCAGAGATATTATAAGAGTACCGCACTGCATCTCCTAAAACAGCACCCAAAAGCCATCACTTTTGTTACAACTCGATGGTGATTATAGCCTCCCACGAAATGCTCGCATACCTCACCATTCTAGCCTTTAACCCAATCCCCACGGCAAGCCCATTCTTGTTAAATGTATTTAATATTATTTTATTTAACGTACATTTAATGCTATTATAATGTTATTCGATGGATTGTTTCGAATCATTCTATTCAAACCCAGCTCACACAATGATAGAAAGTCATAGTTCACAGTTCATTAATTGAATTCTTTAAAGTTCGTGCTTTAACCAGCAAATCCTCACTACTATATATATAGTGAAAATAAACTAGAACAAAACAAAAGTAATGAAATGTAGTAGAAATAACAAAGATGGACCACTGAATGTGAAAATAGGAGAAAAAAAAATTATGGAGGTAGAAGAATTTTGTTATTTGGGAAGTAGAATTACTAAAGATGAACGAAGCAGGAGCGATATAAAACGCCGAATAGCACAAGCTAAACGAGCCTTCAGTAAGAGATATAATTTGTTTACATCAAAAATTAATTTAAATGTCAGGAAAAGATTTTTGAAAGTGTATGTTTGGAGCGTCGCTTTATATGGAAGTGAAACTTGGACGATCGGAGTATCTGAGAAGAAAAGATTAGAAGCTTTTGAAATGCGGTGCTATAGGACAATGTTAAAAATCAGATAGGTGGATAAAGTGACAAATGAAGAGGTATTGCGACAAATAGATGAAGAAAGAAGAATTTGGAAAAATATAGTTAAAAGAAGAGACAAACTTATAGGCCACATACTAAGGCATCCTGGAATAGTCGCTTTAATATTGAAAGGACAGGTAGAAGGAAAAAATTGTGTAGGCAGTCCACATTTGGAATATGTAAAACAAATTGTTAGGGATGTAGGATGTAGAGGGTATACTGAAATGAAACGACTAGCACTAGATAGGGAATCTTGGAGAGCTGCATCAAACCAGTCAAATGACTGAAGACAAAAAAATATATATATGTAGGTAGTTTTACGTTTAATTTGAGAATTGTTTGATGGAACAGAATAGAGGACATTCGGACTCACGGAAGGGTAGCATAGCTGGGCCGGGCTCCCTCTTCCAAAGGTCGGACAGGAAAGAGCGCATAGTGAAAAAAAAAGAAAACTACCTACTATAATGGATATCATGATTCGACTTCCGGAAAATTTCGATATATCTTTGCGTTTCATATCCCCCAGACCTCAAAACCACCGTCGTTTCAAAAGTTTATATATATATTTCAGTTTCTTGTGGACACGATAACTGCCGTAATTTTGCGCCAATCACTTTCAAATATTTTCTTAAAAATAACTCGTCCAAAAATCTTGCCAACGGCCTTGTTAACGGCCAAAATCGAACCACGGGGATGAAAATGGGGGCTTTTTCGAAAAAAACAAAATATCGCCTTAACTTTCTTATTAAGTAAAATATCGAATTCATTTAAAATTTTTACTATTCTTTGGATAAGAGCTGAAAACTTATCTACGTAAAGTTTTTTTGATATTACCAACTATTGGCTCAAGGGGTAGAAAAATGGGGTTTCAAAGACAAATAATCATACCTCCCTTAATAGGCACAGTATCGAATCGGTTTTAAGGGTTTTTTAGTTCTCTAAACATTACCTAAAATTAATGTCTGAAAAAATTTTGTTATGACCAACCCTTACGGCAAGAGATGACCAAAATATTACTGGAATTGTAAGAAGATGGGGGCTTGTCGTGTTCTAAATACCTGAAACATTTTTTCACATGCAACCATTGTCGTATTGAGTAAATTTAAAGTTTTTCTTAACTTTCCGGCGAGCCGAAAGGGATTTTTTTTCAAGATATTTTGAGATAAAATACGTATACCTAAAACCTTCTCAGTTATGTTAAGAAACCTGGGTAAAAATTTGGTTACGATTGATCGAGTATTTTTTTTTAATTCTAAACAAACGAAAATCCTTTTCCTCTTTATGTAATAAATATATATAGATGTACATAAATTTTTAAATTTCATCTCTTTCTTATGGCCGGTCTAGTAGTAGTCATGCAGTTAAAACGAAAAATCTTTTTTTTGGAAGGTAGATAATTTTCACATGGTACATATATATATATATATTTTTTTTCTATTGTTATTATACCAAAAATCTATTAGTCATGATACCAAAGAAAGCAGGGGCAGATAAATGTGAAGAATACAGAACAATTAGTTTAACTAGTCATGCATCAAAAATCTTAACTACAATTCTATACAGAAGAATTGAGAGGAGAGTGGAACAAGTGTTAGGAGAAGACCGATTTGGTTTAAGGAAAAGTATAGGGACAAGGGAAGCAATTTTAGGCCTCAGATTAATAGTAGAAGGAAGATTAAAGAAAAACAAACCGACATACTTGGCGTTTATAGACCTAGAAAAGGCATTCGATAACGTAGACTGGAATAAAATGTTCAGCATTTAAAAAAAATTAGGGTTCAAATACAGAGATAGAAGAACAATTGCTAACATGTACAGGAACCAAACAGCAACAGTAACAATTGAAGAACATAAGAAAGAAGCCGTAATAAGAAAGGGAGTCTGACAAGGATGTTCCCTGTCTCCGTTACTTTTTAATCTTTACATGGAACTAGCAGATAATGATGTTAAAGAACAATTTAGATTCGGAGTAACAGGACATGGTGAAAAGATAAAGATGCATAAACAGTTAAGAAATATTATTTTCTAGTGCTAATACAATCTTGAATTTTTTTTCCTTGGACGAATGTAATTTTATGCTGTAAATAGTTCATTAGAATTGAATCAATTCGGAGATACATTTACACGAGTGGGAGCGGGTGTTTCCTGTTAGAATTTCTTTTTAACTGTTTATTTATAACTTTTTAATAACAGTAATAAAGATTTTTATATTTGATATTAGTCTTTGTTTATGCTCTGTAATCCTTTAGCAGTATTTGTTTTTGCTTTTATGAATAAATAACACGCTCTACCCTATCCGATCTTGGATGTAATTCTATTCCCATATAAATAAGTACTTATAATTGGATAATATATATCTCATCCAAGAGAGAAGAGAAGATATTCACAAATCCCGGAAAAAATTAAGTAAAAAATATATAAGATGCATAACTTTACCGGATTTGGCCTTGACAGATTCTTATTTCAAATAAGCCGTAGGGGTTTAAGTATTATTCACTTAGTCGTGATGAAATATGTTTAGTACAATTCCGAAATAATTCAAAATATTCAATAAAAAATTTGGTTTCGATTTTACCTTCTTGACCAAATAAAGTGTTTATTAATAAATATTTTAGAGTAGTGTAATTGCTAAAAAAACATATAGATGAATAACAAATATAAAATGCCGTTTGACCCCCCCACCCCCCCCGCTTATTCGACAGCTAGCTCGTATAACATTAATAACAACTTCAACTAGAAAAAGAAATAAATCAAAAGAAAAAAAATGGTTAAATTTTTAAGGCGGATCCCACCGGATTTTCTTATATCATCTAAATTAATACTGGACGCAGTTAATTTTTCCATCTTGAAAATTAAAATTTAAAAAAAGTTAATGTTTTAACTACGAGTCCCATTCAGCTTCCATGTTTTATGGAGTTTAAACGTTTATTTATTGAATTAATTATTTGCTTCAAGAATATGGACATATTTGGTACAATTTATTCAAGAAAACTAAACATATTATTGTTTAAAAGAAATATAGGTTTCGACATCGTCATGCCTCGTTGTCCGATCGGTTTGAAAATCAGGATAAACCGATACGCGTATAGCCAAATTTTTGCGTTTTTGATTAACGGATTTTTGAAATATAAGACAAAATTGTTTAAAAATAATGTTCATTATTCCCCGATCCAAAAATCCGAATAATTATTATTTTCATAGCTAAAAAATTCAATTATCTACGACCGTTATACAAAAAGTAACCATTTTAAAATGGCGAAACTAGCCTTCCGTCTTTTTTAATTTTTTACAGAGTTTAATGCCTTTAGTGTCCCATATATAAAAAATTTTCGAAGAACTTATTCCAACCGTATATAATCAAAGTAAGGACAACTCATGTACGTAAGAATTTACATGTTACCGTGAAAAGCCGATATCTGGCAAATATCGATATTCTCTAGAGAATGTCGACACATATTAAATACGCAGAATGCTTTCCCATTCAGCATACACTTATGGGAAAAGTTGAATAAAAATATTTTTATAAAAAAATTGAACAAAGGGCAAATCATCCGAACATTTATTTGGATCGTTATCGTTCATCCATGCAGTTATCTCGTATATCCATTCATCAACATGTTCTATACATGGAAAATTTGCACTTTCAATTCATGAAATGATGAAAATTTGCTTAAATTTTTTATAAATGCGGTGAATTTGATTAATCATCTACAGTATTGGAGAATAACATATATAATTTGTATATTTAACGTTAATTAGACGAAGTGAACGAGCGAAGCGAGCGTTGGTTATGTTTGGCTTAAATTTTAACTTCTTTTTCTACGACGGTTTCTCGTAATCTATTACAGATTATATCAGGTAATTTTTTTTTTAATTTCTAGTTATCACTTCGACACTTTTTTCTTTATTCTGTTTAACCTCCGGTAACTACCGTTTATATAATACTTTAGAGGATGATATGTATGAGTGTAAATGAAGTACAGTCGTACATTCTCAGTTCGACCGTTCCTGAGATGTGTAGTTAATTGAGTCCCAACCACCAAAGAACACCGGTATCCACGATCTAGTATTCAAACCCGTGTAAAAATAACTGGCTTTATTAGGACTTGTACGCCGGAACTCTCGATTTCTAAATCAGCTGATTTGGGAAGACGCGTTCACCACTAGACCAACCCGGTGGGTTTATCACTTCGACTCGTACCAACTAAACTTAACAACTTAACCGTGTTTATCGGCATATACCGGTGAAAGTCCGAATAAGCAAACATTTCGGTATTTCAACCGTAGGAAGGTAATTTCACAATCGATTCGATATTCCGCGCCATGAACGGCAACTAACTAACGGGTTAAAAAGTTTGAGGAATCTGAGTCCGCCTTCGATTAAAGGAGAATTAGAAAGCCAAAAACCACTGATAAGAATTCAAACTGCTATAATATGCAGTCCATAATGTTCTGCTATTAAAGAAGCATTATCATTGAATATCAGTGATCCGTCGAATCTTAAGTAACAACTTAATTTTTTTTTGCCTATAAAATTAAAGTCGTTCAGGAATTAAAATATACATATTCGGTTGCTGGCATGAATTTTTGTCAAGAAATGTAATACAGTATTTGGATAATAATGAAACCGATATATATTTATCATTTATCTAAACCAGACTTTTTTCTTTGACTCAAGAGGGATGTGTCGAGCGACCGTAAACGTTAGCGAAACTAAAATTAAATATTCAAGAAGTTGTGCGCATTACACCGAGTAATAGAAAATATTTAATTAAAATTTTTAACGGGCAACAAATCGTAATGATGCCTACCTTTAAAATTATTTTGAAGAAATACTAACTATTCCTATTATTTAACAGGTAGAAATATTCATGTAAAAATAAAAACTTATTTAAATTTACGAGTTTTAAATTTCCAAGCTTCACTGATATTCTCTTTATATTTGTTTATTTTTTCTTGGTCTTGCATTCTTGTTGTGAAATAACCTGATATGAAAGTATTTTAACGTGAAAATTATTTAGAAAACGTATTGTAAAAAAGTAATATATTTTTTTTTAGTTATTTATATTTTATAGTTATTTATATGTTTTTTCAGAACACTTTAGCTTATTGCAGGTAGAAATTTCTTTTGTAAAGTTTTTCTATATTGGTTTTCGGATTACCAGTAAGCCGGTTTCTTTTGTAGCGTTTTTTTTTTTTTTTTTGTTTTTTGAAAGGCGTTTTTCCATGTGTTTTCTTGTTGTATGCCTATCCGTATTTTAATGAAAAAGTTATAAAATAAAATAAATTTTAACCGTAAAAAATTATAATAAATATTTTTATTTAAATGTCTTCTGTAAGTTATTTGAAATAACCTGAAATATATGCGGTACAATTTTTTATCAGAACATTATCGGCTTCTTCATTTGTTCAGTTAACGGTAATAAATAAATTTTCAATGTTTTAATTTCTTCATTAACAATCTTACAGTAATTAAGTTATACAATCGTATCGAATTTGTTCCTGAAACGTGTCTTTAGATATAAAGAAAAAAAAATGAAAAATAGATTCATTTTAAAATGTTTATAAATTTAACGAGTGGTATTTAATCGCATCGGATGGCTTTAAAAGATTTAACAATGGATTCAAAAAAATAAATAAATATTACTAGTATTTTAATTTTTTAAATCGGTAACTAATCAGAGAGTTAATAAATCGGTTAACAAATCGGCGGTACAGTAAATCTGGTAAATTTTTTTTATATATTTGATTTCGATATTTATAAATCATCGTTTTAGCATACGGTTAGAATTTATCATTTGAATAAGATATACGATTAAATCTTATTATTTGATCGATTCATTTATGTTTTACTATTCATTAACATAAAAGAATTTCCAAGAAATAAAATGGATATTATAAAAAATAAATAATAACAACAAAATGAAATTAATATTAGTTTTTAATAAATTTTAACGAGTCTATATATGTAATGGACGTAACTGGCAAACGTCTTGTTACTAACCAAATAATTTATAAGCCTTGACCTACGACCTTGAAAAAAAAACCATTTTGATCTTAAGACGTTGGCAAGGACAAATTTAATAAAGTCATTTTTTTTTACTTGTTTTAATTTAACTATAAGTAATTAGTGAAAATAATAATATGAACATATAATTATAGATTTGTTAAATAAATAATTATTTTATTGTTTTTATTAATAGCTACTAAAAACGAAAAAAATAAGAAGAAAAAGAATTTTTTTTTGATTTGAACTTAAATAACCTTTGAGAATATGATGACAGTAATTTAAACAAGTGTTTGATTTTCATAGGTTTTCTGATGTTTTGAAATTTTTTTATTAGAAAATTTCTATTACTGTTAATATTTAAGTTAATCAACGATGTATTTATCTTAATTTATTTTAAGTTTTTTTTTTAATTTTTACTGTTTCTGTATATAAAACCGATGGAAAATATAGTTTCCGACTTAATGAATTTTATTAAGGTCTCAAAATAAAATTATAATAATATTATTCGATATAAATTTATTTTTTAATAAATAAAAAAAAAATTGTAAATCTCCATTGACCCGCACTAAAAAATAAGAATGCTCGAAATAGTTAAGTTTTTTTTTTTTTTAGGAGAAAAGATTATGGAGGTAGACGAATTTTGTTATTTGGGAAGTAGAATTACTAAAGATGGACGAAGCAGGAGCGATATAAAATGCCGAATAGCACAAGCTAAACGAGCCTTCAGTAAGAAATACAATTTGTTTACGTCAAAAATTAATTTAAATGTCAGGAAAAGATTTTTGAAAGTGTATGTTTGGAGTGTCGCTTTATATGGAAGTGAAACTTGGACGATCGGAGTATCTGAGAAGAAAAGATTAGAAGCTTTTGAAATGCGGTGCTATAGGAGAATGTTAAAAATCAGATGGGTGGATAAAGTGACAAATGAAGAGGTATTGCGGCAAATAGATAAAGAAAGAAGCATTTGGAAAAATATGGTTAAAAAAAGAGAGAGACTTATAGGCCACATTAAGGCGTCCTGGAATAGTCGCTTTAATATTAGAGGTACAGGTACAAGGAAAAAATTATGCTGGGAGGCAACATTTGGGATATGTAAAACAAATTGTTAGGTATGTAGGATGTAGGGAGTATAGCGAAATGAAACGTCTACGACAAGATAGGGAATTTTGGAGAGCTGCATCAAACCAGTCAAATGACTAAAGATAAAAAAACAATTTACAGAGGGATAGTGAAAAGATTTAAATTAAATTTTTTGAGTTATTTGTTGTTGTAATTGAGTTACTGTTGAGTTATTGAGTATTTGTTGAGTATATATATAAATACATATATATATATATATATATATATATATATACAGAGAGTCGCGGGAACTGTTGGCCAAACTAAAGAGTCTGATTCAAGGCATCAAAATATAAAAAAGTCCATTTGGACGTATGCCCTTTTTTTCTCTTGTACAACCTACGTGATCACCGTTAGATATTGCTTCAGAAGATAAGAATGATTTGTGGCGTGTGTGAAAAATTCCATGCCTGACCGGGATTCGAACCCGAGACCTGCGGATGAAAGGCCGAGACGCTAGCACTCGCGCCACAGAGGCCAGCGGACGTGCTCGCTTCATTATTCCTTTGTATTTTTTCAGTAAAGATTTATATCTTACGAATGAACTGAGATATTTTAATGAAATCGGTGTACATTTACACAACATCTTTTACTAAATACATACCTTAGAAAATTCTAAAATGGAGATCATTTAAATATTTCAAACATAAATAGCTCTTTATCGAAATATGTTTTTTAAAATAAAATGTTAACCTTTTATTTTGAACAAAATGACACCTCATTTATTCAAATCGATTCATAAACGGCTAAAACTGTCAAAGTGTAAATAAAAAAATATTTAGTCTGATAATTTTGTGCCTGTTTTCACTTTCTTCAATAATTGAATTAAAAGTAATTAATAATAGTTTACATTATTAGTAATAATAGAAGAAACACAAAATTGTCAGCCGTACACTTTTGCGATTCGCTTTTAACATTTTCAGCCGTTTATTCTAATATTAAATTTTTTATTGAAAAAACACAAAATGAGGATGAGAGGAGAAAACGAGTTTGTATGAAGTTATTGTTTATTTTGTTGTCCTGAATGAGTCCCTTAAAATTTTGACTAATGTGTCCCACGGGATACTGAATATATACATATGTATTGAATTCAAGAATTCTTAAAAGGTTACACCATTTTAAATCTGGGAATCGTAATTTTTGCTTATCCAGAATACATTTTTTTTTTCTTTTAACACATAAATACGAGTAGAACACACACATCTATGTTATATGGATATTGAAGAAGTTGATTTATTACAGTAATAATATTTTGATTTATTTAGTACACCGTTTTCAGACATTCGTTATTATTATTTTATAAAATGAATTCCCAAACGGTTTTAAAGTAATACACAAGCCTTTCATAATATGTGACTGCATTATATCAACAGAAACAGTTTAATATTTCGCTCGTTAGGGGCGTCAACATCTCAAGGGAGATATCAAGACATCTGATGTTAATTCTGTTCTCTGTAATTCTTTTTTTTACGCCCACTTTTATATTTTGTTTATATTGTAGACTGGAAATATGGAAAAAAAAATATAAATCGTAATGCAAGGCATTTGTTCTATGTTTTCTTGTCATCCGTACGATCGATGTATTAAGTTGTTTTACGCATATATAAAGTTATTAAATAGAGCCGGGTATTGCGAAAAAGATACGTTATTTCACAATAGAAATGGATGCACCTTTCTTTTTTACACGATCTATCTGTCTTTTTTTTTTTTTTAATATAAAGCATCTTAAGGTAAAAAACGGAACTAAAAAGATTTTCTTTTTCTGAGATGTTCATTATACAGGCTACGGTGAACAGATTGGAATCGGTTCCACTTTTTTAGAGATGAATATCACACATTTTCATTAGGTTGGCTTATCGACGACTACTACACGCTTTAATTTCCTTAGTAATCCTGGAACAGAATGGTTATTAAAAAGTGTTGCCTTTTTTTTTTTAGTAACTTATGGCTTATGTAAAAATACCGAGAGTAAAAAGGATTTAGAAGAAACAATGAACGGCATAGATGAAGTCCTACGCAAGAACTAACGCGTGAAAATAAGCAAGAACAAAACAAAAGTAATGAAATGTAGTAGAAATAACAAAGATGGACCGCTGAATGTGAGAATAGGAGGAGAAAAGATTATGGAGGTAGAAGAATTTTGTTATTTGGGAAGTAGAATTACTAAAGATGGACGAAGCAGGAGCGATATAAAATGCCGAATAGCACAAGCCAAACGAGCCTTCGGTAAGAAATATAATTTGTTTACATAAAAATTAATTTAAACGTCAGGAAAAGATTTTTGAAAGTGTATGTTTGGAGTGTCGCTTTATATGGAAGTGAAACTTGGACGTTTTAGTAACTATGTCGCGTACACTGTTCTGAAGAGGGTATAAAAAATATTTGTCGAAATAAAAATTATAAAAGGCGACAACAATTTCTGAATTTGGTTTTTTTAAAATTTTATTTGGTTGGAGTTTAGAAATTTAATTAATATTTATTGTAGAAGGTTTTTACACTCTTAATAAAAATACTTAACATTGTTTTATTTTTTAACACTTAGTCTGAATGTATATGAACATTTTTGGGTTAAAAAGATATCGATTAAAATCAGAACGAATTTTCAAGATGCAAAACTGAAAAAGATTGTTTTTTGTCTCCCGATTAAAATCGGTAAATATAGTAAAATTAAAAACGTTAACTCATCCAAGTGTTTATTTTAATGTGAAATTTTTGCTTGTGAAAAGAATAATCTCTTTTTATTAAAAAATAACAATACACACGTCTATCAAACCAGACAACAAAACTGTTTTTTGTTTGTAATATAATACTTCAGCATTTATGAAAATGATATTACGCTTTTCTTGTTATTTTTAATAAATTATCGAACAATTTAAAAATATTCTCCGATTAATTAAATTGTTACTTTCCCGTCTAGATAGCGCTATAGCAGAGCTGTAGCTTTAGAAAGGAAAGTATTGTAATCGGTCAAATTTGGGCGCATGCGGTTTTCACCGGATCTTGACGTTTTGGCACCAAAGGAACGAATAAAACAAAAAAAAAACCGGATGGAAATTTTCCGGTTGTTAATGTTCATATGTACACGCGCGCGCGCGTGTGTGTTCGGTGTCGACCTCTAAATCACATTATATCTTCAGAACTACAGGACTGATTTCGACCAACATTACTTCTAAATATGGGGCATCAAGGAGGTGAGGCTGTAAAGCAAGGTCACCCACAGTATCTCGAGATTTCACCTAATTAACATCATATTTTTCTTAGGCGAATTTGTTAATTACAAAATATAACAATATTTCCAGAAAAAAAACCTTTTTTGCAAAATCGCACCCTCACCCCAAAAATTGTAGTCATCTGTTATGTTGTTACGTCACAGGTGAACGGGAGAATTAAATAAATGAATAATATTTAAAATATAAAAAAGTAACACGCTCTGGCCGGGTCTCCAACTAGATCGTCCTAGTCGACTCGGTATCTGGTGTGGCTACACCGGTCTGTCGACCGAACAAACGAAATTTGTTTTATGTAAGTTGTGAACTTATATTAGTTTAGTTGGTCCCGACCGTCGACGCCAGTACCGCCACACCCGCGCGAATTAAATACGGTATTCGCGCGTGCTTTACTTAGAATCGTTGGATTGATTAAACGAAAAATATTAATTTAAATAAAATAGTAAATATTTTAAATTAAGTTGTGTGTGTGTGTGTCTATGTCTGTGTTTGTCTGTCTGTCTGTCTCTCTCTCTCTCTCTCTCTCTCTCTCTCTCTCTCTCTCTCTCTCTCTCTCTCTCTCTCTCTCTCTCTCTCTCTCTCTCTCTCTCTCTCTCTCTCTCTCTCTCTCTCTCTCTCTCTCTCTCTCTCTCTCTCTCTCTCTCTCTCTCTCTCTCTCTCTCTCTCTCTCTCTCTCTCTCTCTCTCTCTCTCTCTCTCTCTCTCTCTCTCTCTCTCTCTCTCTCTCTCTCTCTCTCTCTCTCTCTCTCTCTCTCTCTCTCTCTCTCTCTCTCTCTCTCTCTCTGTGTGTGTGTGTGTGTGTGTGTGTGTGTGTGTGTGTGTGTGTGTGTGTGTGTGTGTGTGTGTGTGTGTGTGTGTGTGTGTGTGTGTGTGTGTGTGTGTGTGTAAGCCGTGGATCAAAAACAACTGTTATCATTTTTATGACAAATGAACATTTGTGTTATGAGCCGGGTACGTACATTTCTTTAGCAGACCGCTTTAATTTACGATATCGATAAAATTATTTCGGTAATTTGTTGTTTCATTCATTACATTTCATTCATTTTCTATTTTGATTAACCGATTCTTTCTAGAATTTTCATCGAAACGATAGTCGGGTTCATCCTCTGGATAGAAGAAGTTTTTCTTCATCGATTTCAGCTAGGCGCTGATAGGCATTCGTTCAGAAATGAAACGCGCTTATTTTCATCTCTAGAAGTATTTAAATACTTACATTACATTAGTAGGTTAGAAATTAGTTTGTACTAGTTTAATGAATGCCGATGTAAAGTTCTGATAACTATGTCGTAGAGATAAGTTGTACAAAACACGATTTAAATAATACAGTAGTCATCCTGTTAACCGTTCCCCGTTTAACCGACTCTCAGGGTTAACCGCTGAACCCCCTAAAATTACCGTTTAACCGTCTCTTCGAGTTAAACTACCCTCTTTTTTTTTTAAATAATTAATTTTTCAACATATTTTTTATAATTTAGTTTATTTGATTTAATATAATTAGACCCTAAACAGTACAGAAATCTATTAGTTATATGCAATAATAATTAGGCCCGCGCTCAAAGGAAAGATCTTTATGAAATGTAAAATACGGTACACATGTAGACTTTTTACACAACTGTTTGATATCACGTCTGATTCGTACATTTCCTCGGCTAACAATACATAAACAAACAATTTACGCTATTATCTCTCAAATTAATTTCACAATATCGATACGTTAAATGATTTTATTTAAAAACTTTTTCATTATGTCGATATGATAACCGCGTTATAATCTTGAAGCGAAGACTAATAAAATCATCGCATCGGTTGCCTTTTGAATGGTGTGATATAAAGTGGATTACGAAAAGGTTGTAAATATTAAATATGTTGTAAATTATATACTACTACATTACGAAAAATAACCGCCTTTTAAGTAACGGACATACAGTGCGTAGATTATTTCGTTCGCGTACATTCAATTTTAGTTTAAATTCAATAATTTGTAAGATTCCTATTTATTTTCGTCTATTCAGTATAATGTAATGAGTTTCTTACGTACCGATAAATTCAAATCATTTACTTTTACGTAACCTTTAAAATTCCGTACGTTTTATTTTTTACCTGCACTTACAGTTATAAGTTGCAAAAGAAAAAAACCTGTGTTAGATTTATTAGATGAGGCGCTGTGGATGCGGTTCTTTCAAGAAAGAGAACGAGGAACACCTCTGCTAAAAAAAACAAAAAAAAAAAAACTATTATTCTGAATGGTAAAATCTCTTCAGAAAACGGTTCTGGCAGCAGCACTACTAGGGGGGACTCCTATACAGAAGTGAACAACACATCGTTGGAAAAAGCGCCGTGGAGTCCACACCTTCTGGCGAAAAATTATCTGCAGACTACGCAGCAGCGGAAAAATTTATCTACTTCATAAAAAAAAAAAACAATCATCGATGAAGAAAAACTTGTTTAGAACGACTGTCGATGAGACGGGGTTCGTATATAAGTCGCTGCCAAATAAAACGACGACCGTTCGTTACACGCTGTTCCAGGATGTAACAAAATCAAAAGACCGGATAACTATAGCCGTATATTATAATGCAAGAGAGACTTTTAAACTTTCAATTTATTTAGTAGGAATGTCTAAAAATCCAATAGCTCTGAAAAACATCGATAAAAAGACGTTACCGGTGTATTACAACACAAAAAATACGGATGAGGGCTACTTTATTTAAAGAACGGTTTTAACACGAATTCGTTCCTAAAGTAAAACGAAAACTAAGAAAATTAAGTTTTCCTGAAAAATTTATGTTATTCTTAGAGGATGCTTCGTGTCATCCTTTTTCAGACGAGCTTGCAGAAGACAACATTAGGGCTCAGTTTCTATCGCCTAATGTTACAACAACCTCGATCCAACCGATGGATCAAGCAGTAGTACTTCGCCTATTTGTTTTAGTAGGTTAATTATATACAATAGGACTTATTTCTTTTCTTGATGATCTCGCCACATAAGTTTGAACTTTGTGAGATATGGAAATAGAATTTTTGTAGTGTATGAAAAATGCCGTGCTATTGTTACAGTATTAGTACTAAAGCTAAAATATCGGTTAGTATTGTATAAAAAATACTACCTGGTTAGTATTGTATAAAAAATACTACCTACAGTATGTCTTATTCATAAAAAAAATTCTTTGGTTTAACCGACGTTTTGATTAACCGACTAAGTCGGTTAACAAGGGGACTATTGTAATAACTTGGAATAAGCGCGCAAATTAAACTTAAGTAAATTCTTTTTGTCGCAGATTTGAGAAAATACGTACTAGTTTTTTAGTACGATTAAAGAAAAAATGAATTAAATCTTTAATTTTAGTTCGGTGGTTAATTTTTTACTTTATAAATAAAAATTATGTATGGAAAAAAACCGTAATACTTTTTAGTTATAACTTATTCCGTTACTCAGCTATTAGTAGAACTTTATACATATGTTACATTTCATATTTTACGTCGTTCTAATTTGTTAATAATAATAATAATAATAATAATAATAATACTATAACAATATTGTCATAAAAGGTTTCTCTTTTAGTTGTACAAATTTGTGTAGGACGATTTGTTTCTCTTTCCGTCGAAAGCGAATTTACGAAACAGAAATAAAAGGGCGAAAGAGGTTTGTACATCCGGTCCGGATTTCCTATTTCCTTCAACAATACAGGCTTATTGGTGGTTAGATGATGTGTTTAGGTACCGCAACAGTAAAGAGTAAGGGATGTTTGTTTAAAAAGGATTTTTAGTTATGTTAAAGTTTAAAATAAAATGCTACAATAAACAAAAATAAATAAATAAATCTATTGATATTTTAAAAAAGAAAGAAAAAAGTGTTTATTTATTTATTTACGGGGTTTAATTTACCGATTTCATTTATTATAGATATTCTATCTATAAATCTTTACTTCTTCGTATTCTAACATTATGTAATATATTTTCGTATTTCATTTAACAATAAATGCGATTATATTTTAGCGTATTTAAAATTCCCGAATATAGATAGAGAACGTACAGTGTTCCAGAGGTGTTTTCTAAACTTTATTTAACGGAAAATTTCGCAACCGTTTCTGCTCCGGTAAAAATGAGGCTATACTGGAACAAAATTGGTGTTTTTTTCCATATTTTAAAATTCCAGACTGTGTCGTTAGTAGTTTTCGAGAAAATTATTGTAAAGTCTAGAACGTTATAGCCGAAAAACGCATCCTCTTTTTTGGTGTGGCGTAAATTTACTCTTTAAAATCACCAATAAATAGAACTAAATTCTTAAAAAACTTAATGCTGAGAAATTTTATTTAAATAAGGTTTAAGAAATTAAAATTTTATTTAAATAGAAATAGATCGAATAAGATAATAAAACTAGAACAAAATAAAATAACAATTTTTATGGCATCAGTTAATAAATTTTAAACGAATTAGAAAATCATTTAGAGCGTTATATAATTTATTAAAAATTGAAACTGAATAATAATACTGTCATTTCTCATAGGCCTAACTATTATTTATCGTTAATGGTCAACTCGTAGAAATACTAAAATTTATTTTCTAGTTGCTTATTTTTACATCCTCAAAACATTTTTTTTAGCCCCAAAAAGTACAGCCCTAAAAAAAAAAAAAAGTATTTAGTATTATGTTTTAGTTCGAATTACAAATTAAATTATCTTTTTTTACCCGATGTTTTCTCCCATTTTTCTCTTTCGTTCCGACCACTACGGATCTCGTTTGCATAATTTTGACTTCTTTTTCTTTTCCCAAAAGCTTTTCATTCTTTTATTCCGTTGTTGTCGCCTTTCTTCCGCCCATCTATTCAGATTTATGCCCTTCTTTTTCTTTTTCTCTGAAAATTTACATTCTTGAATCGATTTTCTACAGATCGCTTTTCTGTTCTTACACGTATCCATAGAAATGTTTAATGTTTTTAGATCCATTTCTTAAAAAACCGGTCGGTTTTTGTGGATCCGTTTATATAGAAATTAAATATTTGTTTTCTCAATCATTGATCGTTCGTTCTGCATACATTTTCATAAAATTGTAATCTTCTTTCCCGGATGAAGTCCCCTATTCCATCATCATATTTTGGTCTGTAAATTATTTTTTCAACTGCTGTTATTTCTTGTTCCGGATAAACTGCAGACATTCTGTCCCATACAGTGCTTCGAGTAGGACTACAGTTTTATAGCGTCTCAATTTGGAGTCATATGACAGGGATTTTTCATTGTAAATATTCTTCGTGAAATGATTGGCGGTTTCCATTTTTCGTTCTCTATTCTTCAACTCATTATATTCAATGTTACGATTTCTCCCAAATATTTAAATTTTTGAGTTTATTTCTTTGTCGTCGGAAATTTTAAGGGTTTGAGTTCATTTCTCTTTATCATTGGAAAACCGGTTAGTTTTTTTATTAGAAATTTGAAGACCGATTTTGCTTGCGCGTTCTCATAGCTTTTGAATTTTGTTTTTAGCTTCTTCTATATCTCTTACGAAAATTGCAATATCGGCTGCGAAGGCCATAATGTTTGCATTTATGAATTTAGTTTTAGAGCTAATTTTTATTTATATTTTCCTACGTTTAACTTTTTAAATTCTTTCTCGCATTCTCTAATAAATTTTTCAAGGGCACAATTAAAGAGAATCGGTGACAGTCCATCTCCTTGCCTTAATCCAGTTTTAATTTCGAACGGTTCTGAAAGTTTCCCTAAGAATTTCACGTTTGATTTTGTGCTTGTTAAAATTTCTTTTATTATTAAGTTATTTAAAGTTCTATTAAGCTTCTCCCATTGCTAAAAAAAACTCGTTTTATATAATCAAGGTGTCATCAATGATGGAATTTTGTTGTAAAATAAAAAAAAAAAAAAAGGTAAATATTTCTCTTGATTGATATACAAGGATTGTGTTACGGCGGCGCAAGTAGTTGAAGCAGGTTAAGAGATTGAAACCCACCGGATTGGTCTAGTGGTTAACACGTCTTCCCAAATCAGCTGATTTGGAAGTCGAGAGTTCCAGCGTTCAAGTCCTAGTAAAGCCGGTTATTTTTACGCGGACTTGAATACTAGATCGTGGATATCGGTGTTCTTTGGTGGTTGGGTTTCAATTAACCACACATCTCAGAAATGGTCGAAGTGAGAATGTACAAGACTACACTTCATTTACACTCATACATATCATCCTCATTCATCCTCTGAAGTATTATCTAAACGGTAATTACCGGAGGCTAAACAGGAAAAAGAAAAAAAAAAGGTTAAGAGACTGAACCCACCGGGTTGGTCTAGTGGTTAACGCGTCTTCCCAAATCATCAGATTTGGAAGTCGAGAGTTACAGCGTTTAAGTCCTAGTAAAGCCAGCTATTTTTACACGGATTTGAATACTAGATCGTGGATACCGGTGTTCTTTGGCGGTTGGATTTCAATTAACCACACATCTCAGGAATGGTCGAACTGAGAATGTACAAGACTACACTTCATTTACACTCATACATATCATCCTCATTCATCCTCTGAAGTATTATCTAAACGGTAGTTACTGGAGGCTAAACAGGAAAAAAAAAAGAAAAGGTTAAGATACTGACCTAAGCGATTATATGTTTCAACCTCTAATGGTTGCAGTCATTCTGTTATCGGCAGTCATTCTGACATCGGGTTCTATTCTAATTAACAACACATTCTGATGTGGCAATCGATATAATAAGGTACAAGTATAGTACTCCAAATTACACGAAGAAATTCACTGGATCGATCTCGTGGTGAACTCATCACCGCAAATCAGCCGATTGCAAAGTCCAGAATTCTAAGGTTTAAACCCTAGTAAAGGCTACCAATGTATGTATGTTTTTGACCCTACCGTTATGCCACAGAGATCGACAATGATAATAATATCATTTAAACCCTTCCCCGTGGACTGCTAATAGTTTTTTTCCATTCAAATAAGTTATTTATAAACGTTTAAAAAACGATTTTATCAATCTCAAATTATGAAAAGATGAAATTATTATTTTTTTTATAATTGTTTAAGTTATAACACGCATATACGTGATTTTAGAACTTATTAGACGTAAAAGGGAGAACCCACCGGGTTGGTCAAGTGGTGAACGCGTCTTCCCAAATCAGCTGATTTGGAAGTCGAGAGTTACAGCGTTCAAGTCCTAGTAAAATCAGTTATTCTTATACGGATTTGAATACTAGATCGTGGATACCGGTGTTCTTTGGTGGTTGGGTTTCAGTTAACCACACATCTCGGTAACGGTCGACATGAGTCTATACAAGATTACACTTTATCTACATTCATACGTATCATCCTCAGTCATCCTCTGAAGTAATGCCTTACAGTGGTTCCGGACGCTAAATAATAAGTGATGCAGCCGACTACTGATCCGGAATTAAGAAAGCTACGGTAGATACTTTGAGGGAGACCTCTGGAATACCCCGTACGAATACAACAATGAATTTTACGGACATTGCATAAAATTAAACGCGTTTAAAAATGATAAAATAATGCGTTTATAAAAATGAAATTTTTATGCGATTGTGTAGCGTCGCTCAGATCGTGTAGCTTCAGACCGCTCTCATATTCCACTTTTTTATGTTAGAATTATTTTCGTTGCGTTTTAACTTCCATTCGACAGCGTTTATTTTTTAATCTATTTAACTAGGAAAAATAGTTAATAAAAATCTATAAAAAAATAAAATATTTGGAAAATATACAATATATTACAAAATATACAATTTTTTTTTTTTTTGTCTTTAGTCATTTGACTGGTTTGATGCAGCTGTCCAAGATTATCTATCTTGTGCTAGTCATTTCATTTCGGTATACCCCCTATATCCTAAATCCCTAACAATTTGTTTTACATATTCCAAACGTTGTCTGCCTACACAATTATTTCCTTCTAACTGTCCCTCCTGTATTAAAGCGACTATTCCAGGATGCCTTAGTATGTGGCCTACAAGTCTGTCTCATCTTTTAACTATATTTTTCCTAATATTTCTTTCTTCATCTATTTGTCGCAACACACGTCTTTATTTGTCATTTTATCTACCCATCTGATTTTTAACATTCTCCTATAGCACCATATTTCAGAAGCTTTTAATCTTTTCTTCTCAGGTATTCCGATCGTCCAAGTTTCACTTCAACATAAAGCTGCGCTCCAAACATATACTTTCAAAAATATTTTCCTGACGTTTAAATTAATTTTTGAGTAAACAAATTATATTTCTGACTGAAGGCTCGTTTCGCCTGTGCTATTCGGCATTTTCCTGCTTCGTCCATCTTTAGTAATTCTACTTCCCAAATAATAAAATTCTTCTACCTCCATAATCCTTTCTCTTCCTATTTTTACATTCAGTGGTCCATCTTCGTTATTTCTACCACATTTCATTACTTTCGTTTTTTTCTTGTTTATTTTCATGCGGTAGTTCTTGCGGAGGACTCAATCCTTGCCGTTCATTATTTCTTCTAAATCCTTTTTACTCTCGGCTAGAATTATTATATCATCAGCAAATAGTAGCATCTTTATCTTTTCACCTGGTACTGTTACTCCGGATTTAAATTGTTCTTTAACAGCATTAACTGCTAGTTGTATGTAAAGATTAAAAAGTAACAGGTTAAAGGGAACATCCTTGTCGAACTCCCTTTCTTATTACGGCTTCTTTCTTCAATTATTACTCTTCTTTATTGGATTCTTGCAATGCAAATCGTTGAATTAGTATAGATTTCTGCCGAGATATATTCTAAAAAGATAAACGATTTAAAATATAAAAAAATGAACGATCTTGTTTAATGATATGTAAAATTTATTTATTATAAATTAAACGTAGAAGCAAAAATTTTATTTTCAGCAAAAGATATCGACATTATAATCGTAAAATTATTTTCAGTTTAATTAATGGATAAACTAAATCAAAATAGGACGCTATATCCGTTTGGTTTTTTGCTGTTAAATAGCATTAATCGGCCGGTCACGTTGTTAGGGATACAACAGTGTGATATATGAGAGAATGGTGTTTCGCTTTTAACTAATGTTAGTTTAATATATTAGAGTATAAGTTATAAAATATAGACTAATTTATAGCCTAAGGGTCGGCCATACTTAACCTGGAATGCGTCTGGATCTCTTTTTACTCCCCATTTAATTTTTTTTTTTTTTTTCATTAAGAAATATGCTGTATATTTTCTTAATTTATTACTATAATTTACTTTCTGGGTTTATTTTGAATATTTGTAAGTTAAAATGTAGGGTAATTACGTGTTAATCATATCTAAATTAAACGCGAAATTTTATTATTGCTAAATTTTTAAATTTAGTTATGAATTCGTTAACTCTATATTAAACCCGTCGGATTACTTGAAATAAATGCGAGTGGAATTACATTACGGTATTTACGTACCGTATCTGATTTACGTGAAAATTTTACGTTAATAATATAAAAGTTTTATAATAATTTTATCAAACGTGGCCCGTTGGTACGATTATATAATTAATAATTAAAAATCCCACTTACATACAATTATTTTATGTAATTCAATCGCTTTCGGAACAGAATTCCATCATCAGGAACTCACATTTTTTTAATATTATATTACGTTAAATAAACAAATTTACATGACAAAGAAGTTTTAGTTTAATAAGATTATAACAGAAAAAAAAAATTTAATTAAAAAAAAGTTTAGTTCCTGATGATGGAATTTCATTCTGAAAGCGCTTGAATGTATATATAAAATAATTGTTAGTAAGTGGGTTTTTTAATTAATTAAAATAAACGATTTTAACATTTTTTTAATCTATTTAAAAAAAAATAGTTTTACACGACTATAAAAAATGACTTTGCAAATTAAATTTTGATTTTTTAATTTCAACTTATAAATAAGTGGGGTCGTTTTGTTTTCAAACGATAAATTACAGGGATTTTAATTTGTTAAAAATTACAAAAAAATCCTTTATTTATAAACGAATAAAGCAAAGCTTATTTTGGTACGAATTCGATCTCTGCATCGCAATATAATTTTGCAATATTTTAATTTTGTTAAATTATTGAAACTCAGTTTATTAGTAAAAGAAAATTAATCTTGTACAATAAAATTTAGATTGTATGATTCATTTACGGATACCATTAATGTTGAAGTCGGGGTTCCTGGCAGATATTGGTCAAACTAAAAGAACTTATTTCAGGACGTATAAAAAAAAATGAAAATTTGATTCTACTATTTTTACTAATAAAAGAAACTATTATTTATTTTTAATTCGATTAATGAAGAAAGAGAAAACAAAAAAAAACTGTGTAGACCAGTGGTTTCCAAACTTTTCCAAGTCGCGGCGCTCTTTTTCAATTCAAGATTTTCAATGGCGCCCTGCCTAAGTAAAAGCATGACTACTTGTAAGATATTAAAATACATAAAACTCGTGTATCTTCATTATTTTTTTACTTTATTAACATTGAATTAACAATTATAAATGTCTTAGTTCAATTAATTATGTAATTTTTACAATATTTCGCGGCGCCCATGTGAAAAGGCCGCGGCTTCCCGGGACGCCGCGGCGCACAGTTTGGGAATCACTGGTCTTTTTCCTTTTCTTTTTCCTGTTTAGCCTCCGGTAAATACCGTTTAGATAATTCTTCAGAGGATGAATGTGGATGATATGTATGAGTGTAAATGAAGTGTAGTCTTGTACAGTCTCAGTTCGACCGTTCCTGAGATGTGTGGTTAATTGAAACCCAACCGCCAAAGAACACCGGTACCCACGATCTAGTATTCAAATCCGTGTAAAAATAACTGGCTTTACTAGGACTTGAACGCTGTAACTCGACTTCCAAATCAGCTGATTTGGGAAGACGCGTTAACCACTAGACCAACCCGGTGGGTTGAAGGGAATCACTGGTCTAGACTGCATAATTTTTACAATTTACTTCAACAATTTCACTCGTATCTCAGATGTTTATCGATTATTTGAATAAATGATAAATGATTTTCTTCACACTAAAACCCTTAACATTTTATCGAATAAAGATATATTCTATAAAACAAATATTTACGAACATATTAATGATTAAATAATTTAATAGTCGCCATTTTAAAATTTTGAAATTAATTTATTTTTTAGAAGGTACTGTCTGATACATGTACTCAGATTTCACTAAAATATCTCAATCCGTTCTTAACAATAAATCTTTATTGAAAAGAAAACACACAAAAATACTGGTCAGAAAGAAAATGAAGTGATTAGGGCATCGTCTATTGAACTTTGTTTAGATTTCCTGACTTAAGTTTGACCGACAATTCCCGGAATATTAGGTATTATGGATTTCGATTACTGTATTATAATTAACTTTAAGTGATAATACTAGTCTCCGTGGCGCAAGTGATAACGTCTCGGCCTTTCATCCGGAAGTCCCGGGTTCGAATCCCGGTCAAGCATGGCATTTTCACACGCTACCAAAATTTCATTCGTTTCATCCTTTGAAGCAATACCTAATAATACGGTAGTCCCGTTAGTTAAAAAAAAAATAAAATGAAGTGATCTCACTAACTCTGTATAAAATTAGTGTATATCTATTACTGTCCCGTCTAGATAGCGCTATAGCTGTAAGGGAAAATTTTCTAATCGGTCGAGTTTAGTCATATGCGGTTTACACCGGATCTTGACGTTTTCACCCCTAAGGAAGCCAAAAGACCGAATAGAAATTTTCCGCATGTTAATGTTCGTTTATACATGTGTGTGTTCAGTGTTTTCCTCTAAAATCGCTTCATATCTACGAAACTACGGGACCGATTTCCACCAAACTGTTTCAGATTACTTCTATGTACGGGGAATTGATCTTATTAAATTTTCAATTTAAAAGATCAAGGGGTGAGGGTTTAGAGCAAGGTCACCCTCAGTATCTCGAGATTTAACCTAATTAAGACCGTATTTTTCTTAGACGCATTTGTTACCGATTAAAAAGTAACAATATTTGCAAAAAAATCGTTTCCAAATACTGATCCGGCCAGATTCGGTTCATCTTCGTTATTTCTACTACATTTCATTAATTTGGTTTTGTTCTTGTTTATTTTCACGCGGTAGTTGTTGCGTAGAAGTTCATCTATGCCGTTCATTGTTTCTTCTAAATCCTTTTTCTGGGCAGAATTACTATATCATCAGCAAATCGTAGCATCTTTATCTTTTCAGCTTGTACTATTACTCTGGATCTAAATTGTTCTTTAACATCATTAACTGCTAGTTCCATGTAAAGATTAAAAAGTAACGGGGATAGGGAACATACTTGTCGGACTCCCTGTCTTATTACGGCTTCTTTCTGATGTTCTTCAATTGTTACTGTTGCTGTTTGTTTTCTATACATGTTAGCAATCGTTTTTCTATCTCTGTATTTGAACCCTTTATTTTTAAATGCTGAACATTTTATTTAAATAAAAGAATAAAATTTTATTTTAAGGTATTAACTTGATAAATACATTTTTTTATTGTAAATTCTAGTCTTTCTCAAGGTAATATATTTAAACTTTTTTTATTTATAATTTATAGGGCCGACCTTCCAAAAAAAGTGATTCGATAACGGCTGTGAGCAAAATGTATTTTCATAAACTTTTTATAACATTCAAACTACCTTGTAAACACGATAAGTAGATAATTAAAAAAAAGAATTGAATTAAATTATGTCCAAAATAAATTCAAAAAATTGTTTTTGGCACATGTACACTTTATTAATTTAAAAGATCTTTTATTTAAAATCTTAAAACAGATTAAAAAGGAACTTCAAAATAAAAAAAAATAATATCTACTATATGTTAATCTATTTTCAGAAAATTTGAATTCTATAAAAAATAATACAATTCTGGTTTAGGGTTCGAATCTCGATCAAGAATGGTATCTTCTCATACGTACCGTTTTCCAACGGACCATAACTGTTGATGACTCGCTCATTCATAACAAAACAAAATCTATTTTTTTTTTTTTTTCAATTTGCCTGATAGGTTTATTTTTAAGCGGTTTTTTTTTAGATATAATTACGTAAATTTACTTGGAAAACAGAAATGAAAAATAACAAAATCTGTTTGTCTAATCGGCTCTATTTTGAAATAAATAAAGAATTTAAAGTAAATCATAATAACAAGATGCGTTTATGTTATTCCATAAATCATAGAGTTTGTGTTATCGGCTACAATACGCATAAGTTGAAACTTAATGAGTAACAAGGAAATGTTAGTACAGTCAAAACAAAATATTTTATCGCAACAAAAATTATTTCAAGATATAATATGCATTATGTAAATCGTTAAAAAGAATTACATTTTTTTTTTTAGTGTAAGCTTTTTACATTAAAAACAGCTTAAAAACTATAGGAAATAAATTATTAATAATAGTAAAAAATTATATTTTTACTAATAGTTGTTTAAAGAATAATTTTCAATAATTTTGATACTGCTCGTAATCAGATGACTACGAATAGTTCCTAAGTGTGCCTCTCGTAGATACATCTACCAATCATTTCATAAATGAAATCATAAATCTAATGTTGACAACAGCCTTGATATAATACACAAAAAAACCATATCGAACATTATGAGTACATAAACACACAATAACGATGTTTTAAATAAACAAAAAAGAATCTAATTCGACACATCTTTCATGGTATTCTAAATATTTGGTTTAAAAATTAAAAAAATACTAGTTGGTATTAGGGCAAGATTAGCAGTACCACACATTCAAGGGTGACCAAACATATTTTGTCGTTTTTTTTAAGTTTTAAAAACTCTACATTTTTCTATTCGATTTAGGTTAAAAGTAGTTTTTAAATGTTTTTTATCGTGAATTAAAGAGTAATCAAGGTAAATGTTCGAATATATTCAATTTTTTTTTTCTTCAGTCATTTAACTGGTTTGATGCAGCTCTCCAAGATTCCCTATCTAGTGCTAGTCGTTTCATTTGGGTATACCCCCCTACATCCTACATCCCTAACAATTTGTTTTACATATTCCAAACGTGGTCTGCCTACACAATTTTTCCCTTCTACCTGTCCTTCCAATATTAAAGCGAATATTCCAGTATGCCTTAGTATGTGGCCTATAAGTCTATCTCTTCTTTTAACTATATTTTTCCAAACGCTTCTTTCTTCATCTATTTGCCGCAACACCTCTTCATTTGTCACTTTATCAAACCATCTGATTTTTAACGTTCTCCTATAGCACCGCATTTCAAAAGCTTCTAATCTTTTCTTCTCAGATACTCCGATCGTCCAAGTTTCACTTATATAAAGTTACCCTCCAAACATATACTTTCGAAATGTTTTCCTGACGTTTAAATTAATGTTTGATGTAAGCAAATTACATTGTTGGCTGAAAGCTTGTTTCGCCTGTGCTATTCAGCGTTTAATATCGCTCCTGCTTCGTCCATCTTTAGTAATTCTACTTCCCAAATAATAAAATTCTTTTACCTCCATAATCTTTTCTTCTCCTATTTTCATATTCAGTGGTCCATCTTTGTTATTTCTACTACATTTCATTACTTTCGTTTTGTTCTTGTTTATTTTCATGCGGTAGTTCTTCCGTAGGACTTCATCCTGCTGTTCATTGTTTCTTCTAAATCCCTTTTACTCTCGGCTAGAATTACTACATTATCAGAAAATCGTAGCATCTTTATCTTTTCACCTTGTACTGTCACTCCGGATCTAAATTGCTCTTTAACATCATTAACCGCTAGTTCTATGTAAAGATTAAAAAGTAATGGGGATAGGGAACATTCTTGTCAAACTCCCTTTCTTATTACGGCCTCGTTCTTATATATTCAAATAGATCGTAAAATAAGAACATATTCAAAAACTATTTAAAAAAAAATGAAAGGTTGTCTCGTTTAAAAAAATCATCATCTGATATCGAGAATAGAATATACAGAGCGAGTAAAATGTATAGAAACCTTTAAGAATTTTAAAACTGTTCCAGATAGAATACTGTAACTTTCAGGCTAAGGTATCGGTCAGATACTTTTATATTTTGTCTTGAAATAGAATTTCAACCCCTTTTGGTCGGTGGCCCACGGGTTATAACTGAAATATTTTATATGATAACAATATCCTTTATGTGATACACTATTTAAAAGGTTTCTTTAAAACAAGAAAGATAAATAAAAATATAAATAAAAAATTGTTAGTTTGTATCCAAAATTACGGCGAAATAAAGTTTGGATTTTAAAAAGTTACATCGATCATTTAAGGAACTATTATTGCAAATAAATAATTTTATAAAAATTTGATTAAATGGATATTATACAAAAAATTTATTTATTTTAAAAAAAATTATTTATTAAGCATAACGTTTGCTTACTTCCTTACATAACATTTTTATATAATGTTTCAAATATCCGCCTATTGTTTGACACTATGCCAGTCGATGGTAAAAGGATGATACTGTATTACTCGACGATTCGCAAGCGATATTTTGTGCTGATTCTCGAATTATATTTTGTAAATCATCGATTTGGGTTTGGTTTAATTACGATAAACAATAATTTTTAAGAGGTCCCGTAGAAAGTAATCCGATGTTGATAAGTCGGATGATATCGCTGGTAATTCTATTTGATGCCTTGGGCGATCCATCTTCCAGTAAAAAAACATTTAAAATTTCTCGTTCCTGAAGATCGAAATGAGACGGGGTTTCGTCTTGTTAAAAGCAAATGTTATGGAAGTCCCGGCCATTCCATTGAATGTTTGAATTGACACAAAAAAGACGCAAAGCTTAATATTTCACTGCGTTTAAATTTCTATCGAAGTATTGCGGCAAATTGATGAAGAAAGAAGCGTTTTGAAAAATATAGTTAAAAGAAGAGACAGACTTATAGGCCACATATTAAGACATCCTGGAATAGTCGCTTTGATATTGGAGGTACAGGTAGATGGGAAAAATTGTGCAGGCAGGCAACGTTTAGAATATGTAAAACAAATCGTTAGGGATCTACGATGTAGGGAGTACACTAAAATGAAACGACTGGCACTAGATAGGGAATCTTGGAGAGCTGTATCAAACCAGTCAAATGGCTAAATATAAAAAAATATATGTATATATATATGTATTTACATAATTAATATTGTTTATTTTAATAGCAAAATAAACAAAATATTTTCTTTAACAGTGTTATTATTTTAATTCCAGTCATAACATAATTTTTTTTTAACATATACATAAATATTAATATTTTCTTAATTAATGACTATTGTATTTAAATATGCTAATTTAATCGAAGTTATTCCAAACGATTTGTTATTCTGTTGTGAGAATTAATAAGTAAACATTTATTTATTAATACTTTTAACTAATCTTTTACGCGATACTTTTATTTTCTTTTGTCTTTTATTATATCACAATTAATTATACGTCCATTGTCTTTATTATAATGTTAAATTGAATATAATCAATATGCATTCAATCAGTCGCTTTCCATCTTCAACTTGTGCTAAAACTGTAAACCTTGTAGGGGCACATAAAATATATATATATATATATTTTTTTTGTTTTAAACATGTTCCGTGTGTCAGATCACAATTAATTATTTATAGTTTAAAAATCACCATATACACATATATATAAAAAATAAGATAAATTTCACCTATAAGTGTTAAAATCATTTCTTATTCTGGAAGGAAAAAGAAATCGACCAACAGTAATCGACCAACTCAAATAACCCGTGGTCGCATAAAAGGAACACTTACTATGTTATGATACATAAAGCTGTGGTTTATTCACATAATAATAAAGTGGTTTTAAATAACGAACTGGGATGTATAAAAAGTATAACTTTGTAGAATGGCTACGATAATCCACCGGGTTGGTCTAGTGGTGAACGTATCTTCCCAAACGAGCTGATTTGGAAGTCGAGTGTTCCAGTGTTCGAGTCCTAGTAAAGTGAGTTATTTTTACACGGATTTGAATACTAGATCGTGGATACCAATGTTCATTTTTTGTTGGGTTTCAATTAACCACACATCACAGGAATGGTCGAGCCGAGACTGTACAACACTACACTTCATTTATATTCATACATATCATCCTCTGAAGTAATACTTGAACGGTAATTCCCGAAGGCTAAACAAGAAAAAGAGAGAGGACCTTCACGTGTCTCTGAAGTTGCTGTGGAACAGTTTAGAGTAAGCTTTGCAGGTAGTCTGAAAAAAATTAAATTCGACGTGACTGCCATTCCACGAAACTGGCAGTCCACGTGGAATTCCACGTTTGACGTGTATTACGTAAACGATTGCGCTTGTCTCTGTACAAACTAACCGTCGTTCAACGCATTACAGATGATGACAAAGTCGCTTGGCTTTAGTTTTGTGTGGAAATGATGAATAGAATTGCAGACAACGTTACAATTTTAGACGATGTAATTTATAATGACGAATCAGCGTTTCACATCAGCTGCAAGATGAACATCCATAGCTGATGAATATGGGGTAACGAAAACTCTCATCAAACTTTACAATAAATTCGTGATCGCCCTAAGTCAATTTTATTTTTTGCCCTAAGCAAACAAAGACTGTACGGCCCGTTTTTCTTCCAGGGGTTCACGATTTGCATTTAGCAAATCGTGGTACATAAACTTGAAAGTTGTTCGTGGGATTTGGAAATGGAATTTTTTAGCGTATGAAAAATTACATGCTTGCGCGGGATTCGAACCCGGGACCTCCGGATTAGACGACGCGACTCTACCGCTCCGCCACGGAGATGGCAGATTTTTAATAATATAACTGACGAATGTTACTTTGACGAGATAAATTAACTGTCGGTAGTCATATATCTTTTAGTAGTTGACGTGGTGCGCCTACCCATTTTAGTGATATATGACAACTGGGCGGTGGGACACGCAAGCGAGAGGTGTACGGTACCACGCTTATTCCGCTCACGCTTTTAGGTTAGCTTTAGGAGCTAGATAGGACACTGGTCGCTATTAGCCGTTTGTGGCACAGACATTCGGTTTTATGCTTTAGGGCGACCGAATTGGGTGGTGGCGGGAGAAATGCCAAGCAAACCAATCTGCTTAACTGGCTGGAAAAAAGCGTTAATGCAGGCATTAAATTTAAAGAAAGTCAATCCGAAAAAGAAAAAAATTTCAATTGATAAATTTAATATGCTGTTTTGCTAAAATATTTGTCTTTATAATTTATTACCAAGCCATTAATTATTAATAAAATATAAGTTATAGAGAAATCTGGTCCTCCTTTTTTCGTAAAAGAATATTTTTAACAGGTGTCTCTATCATATCTGTTCCATTGTATGCTAAAGCTATAAAAAAAATGGGACATGTAGTTTAAAGTAATAAATTACGTACCTTCCTACTGTTTAACAGTGAATTATTTATGACCACTTCGTGCTATTTTATGCATGAAACTACGTTTGTTTTTTTTTTGTTTTTTTTAGTTTATTAAACAGAATTTTTTTTTCAATTTCGCCGTGCAAATCCCACATATGAACCGAACTGAAGGATACGGGAATCGAACCTGAGTCTTTCAGTTTAATAGCGAATAATGGTACTAATTAAGCCTCCCAAACAGAAATTATTAAATTCAATATGAATTTAGAATATTTTTATATCGAGGTTTTTTCTACTTTTATTCAACAGTGCTTTCTCTATTAAATGTATTTTCAATCTCCTGAACGTTCATTTTCAATATTTTCAAATTCTTTTTTGTGCAGATAGATGTTTTCGTAAGATATAATAGAGTTGATGAATATTTTATTTAGTAGTTATAACTCAAGTATTTGTTTTACTTTTATTAAAGCGAATGGAAAACGGTTTTTTTAATCATCAAAGCTGATGATTAAAAATTTTTAAGAGTTCAAATACCTTTCTTTTTGTAAAATATTTGTTAAATTTTACGGAATATATATTTAAATTGACAAAATTAAATCTATAGTCATAAGAAAAAAGATTAATGTTTCTGATAAATCGATTATAGACAATGTAAAAGTGGCTGAAGTTAATGATGGAGAATGACGATGTGCGTGCGTGTGTGTATGTGATAATGAACTAAGAAATTATTTAGACCTTAATAGTTTTCTATATAGCTTAGCCAATATAACATTTAAAAAGAAATCGGCTAATGGTCATTAAACATATTAATAATAATTTTAAAAAAATAACAAATTGTAATTTATTCCCAACGCAGAATTTAGTAAATTATTTTTAGTTTTGAAAAAAACATTCCGTACCTCAAATATAAAAGAAAACTATGTCGGGTACGGTATACGCGTACGCGTGATTTCATAAATATATTCGTATTCGAAAATGCCTTTTTCGAATCGTAACATAATCATTATACATTATGTAATATCATACATTATATGTCCTTTGTTTTTAAGGGCAACGGGTGCCCGCAAGCTCTCCAACCACTCAAACTTGAACCAATATTTGTTTCGTTTCTGCCTGGCAGCTGATGAGCTGTGTGCGTCTACGGGAAGGTCCAGTCGAACGAAGACATGATGTTCGACTGACCGGCTCTTGGGGGGTACAAAACTGGCCACCTTGGAAGAGGTCAAGGGGAAAATTGGCCACTCATAAGGGGCGAGAGCCTCATTGTCGGACTATATGGAGATTCCTTTGTTGCGTTGTTCAATCGGCATCGGTAGTTTTACGGGGAAAAATGACTCCTACCGTGCTGCTGTGGGAAGCTACCCGAGAATGATGGCCACCAGCCAATAAGCGCTTTAATATGTTGTACAGGTACTTGGTGGCATTCAGCGACCTAGGCGTGGCAGCGAATTGCTGTCTTGGCGATGTAAATTAATTTATTGAGCGTCATATATATTTTATTAGTTGACGGGGTAGGCCTATCCATTTTTTTTTTTTTTTAGTAATATACGACAAGTAAGCGGTAGGACACAAAGCGAGTGGTGTATGGCACCACGCTTAGTTCGCTCGCGCAATTAGGTTTGCTCCAGGAGCTAGTTAGAACTGGTCGCTTAACTATTTTGAGGCTCAGTAGCCTTTTGCGGCACAAACATTCGATCTTATGCTTTAGGGAGACCGAATGGAGTGGTGGCGGGAAAAATTTCACGCAAACCAATGCATTATATATGTCACGACAAAAACGGTAGATTTCCAATTCAACGGATTATAAAAAAAAACTAATCGAGAATTTTCCTGGAAGGATCAAGGGAAACTATAGAATCAAACAAACGATTGATCAAAGTACTAATAAAAAGTAAAAAATTATAAAAAAAAGTGCTAAAAAATATTTTCGCGAAGTTTCATCTTGCATCTTTCGCAGTTTCATTATGTATAAATGTTAAAAAAAGTAGAAACTACTGCATTTTTTTTATTTCACGGCGTTTTAATTTCACTTATTGTAAAATTACTGAAATATTGTTTAAAAAATTCTGTTTTTTCGTCCATATGGACAAATAATAAATAAGAAAATTAGTTACTTTTAAAAATTTATTTTATTTACGCATGATTAAAAAGAAAAGCGTGGGGCGAGCTCTAATTATAAAGAATTTGAATATAAGAACGCGCCCCAAGCTTTTCTTTTTAGTCATTCGTTTTTTTTTTGTTTTTTTTGTCTTCAGTCATTTGACTGGTTTGATGCAGCTCTCCAAGATTCCCTATCTAGTGCTAGTCGTTTCATTTCAGTATACCCTCTACATCCTACATCCCCAACAATTTGTTTTACATACTCCAAACGTGGCCTGCCTACACAATTTTTCCCTTCTACCTGTCCTTCCAATATTAAAGCGACTATTCCAGGATGCCTTAGTATGTGGACTCTCTTCTTTTAACTATATTTTTCCAAATGCTTATTTCTTCATCTATTTGTCGCAATACCTCTTCATTTGTCACTTTATCCACCTATCTGATTTTTAACATTGTCCTAGAGCACCGCATTTCAAAAGCTTCTAATCGTTTCTTCTCAGATACCCCGATAGTCCAAGTTTCACTTCCATATAAAGCGACGCTCCAAACATACACTTTCAAAAATCTTTTCCTGACATTTAAATTAATTTTTGATGTAAATAAATTATATTTCTTACTAAAGGCTCGTTTAGCTTGTGCTATTCGGCATTTTATATCGTTCCTGCTTCGTCTATCTTTAGTAATTCTATTCCCAAATAACAAAATTCTTCTACCTCCATAATCTTTTCTCCTCCTATTTTCACATTCAGCGGTCCATCTGTTATTTCTACTACATTTCATTACTTTTGTTTTGTTTATTTTCACGCGATAGTTCTTGCGTAGGACTTCATCTATGCCGTTCATTGTTTCTTCTAAATCCTTTTTACTCTCGGCTAGAATTACTATATCATCAGCAAATCGTAGCATCTTTATCTTTTCACCATGTACTGTTACTCCGAATCTAAATTGTTCTTTAACATCATTAACTGCTAGTTCCATGTAAAGATTAAAAAGTAACGGAGATAGGGAAAATCCTTGTCGGACTCCCTTTCTTATTAGGGCTTCTTTCTTATGTTCTTCAATTGTTACTGTTGCTGTTTGGTTCCTGTACATGTTCGCAATTGTTCTTCTATCTCTGTATTTGAACCCTAATTTTTTTAAAATGCTGAACATTTTATTCCAGTCTACGTTATCGAAAGCCTTTTCTAGGTCTATAAACGCCAAGTATGTTGGTTTGTTTTTCTTTAATCTTCCTTCTACTATTAATCTGAGGCCTAAGATTGCTTCCCTTGTCCCTATAATTTTCCTGAAAGCAAATTGGTCTTCTCCTAACACTTCCTCCACTCTCCTCTCAATTCCTCTGTATAGATCGTATCGTAATCTAAAAGTTTTAAAAAATTCGCGAACTTCTTTAAAATTATCTTGAATCGAAAACGGGTAGACGCTTTTAAATCGTTATTTATAAAATTAAATTTCTTGATCCGTATCAAGAAATCCAAATATTTCTTGATAGTGATTTCTTATCGTATAATTTTCCAGTTAAATGATACGCTAATTCCATTTTACATACATGAGTTTTCACTCCTTCTTTTTCTAGTCCTGTTGTTGGATTTATTAATTCTACATATATGAATTTATTTACCAATTCGATTGTTTTATTTTCTGATATTTTAATTTGTTTGTTTGTCATTTGAGTATTGCAAAATCTTTTCATATGAAAATTTGTAAACCTATTTTATTTGAGTGTTTTTCTAAGGTTTAGAATTTTTGTTTTGAAAACAAAATTCTAAAGTCTGAATTCAAAAATTCTAAAAATCAAAAATTTGATTTCACAAAAAAATAAAAAATTTGACTGTTCTTATACCTTCTTTCTTTCTTTTCCTGTTTAGCCTCCGGTAACTACCGTTTTTAGATAATTCTTCAGAGGATGAATGAGGATGATATATGTATGAGTGTAAATGAAGTGTAAGTCTTATACATTCTCAGTTCGACCGTTCCTGAGATGTGTGGTTAATTGAAACCCAACCGCCAAAGAACACCGGTATCAACGATCTAGTATTCAAATCCGTGTAAAAATATCTGGCTTTACTAGGACTTGAACGCTGTAACTCTCGACTTCCAAATCAGCTGATTTGGAAGGACGCGTTAACCAGTAGACCAATCCGGTGGGTTGACTGTTCCTATACCTAACTTAAATTTGATTATACCATAATTGTTACTTGATTGAGTCTTTAAACAGCAAAAATACTATCCTCACCAAAAAAAACAAGTTTTGATCGCCACAAGGACAATTTTGTCCTACAATTCAATTTACTCAAAGTCCTCTTGATTTACTTAAAAATCAATAAACAGGTTCACAAATTTAATAAGCCTCTCATGAAAACATACTCTATCTCTCTCTGCTCGGGTCTGCTTTCGGGAGCGAGGTCGATTCCTACACCCTCCCACACCGCAGCTCCATCGCAGAGTTCTCCACGAATCCGTTCTCATCCTAACAACGAATATCTCAGCTAACCGGGGCTCCATGACAAAATGCGTATCTTGATGCAGTGAGCATCCAGGTGTGCCCCTAGCTACCCGGGTTGCTATTCTATTTATACATCTATAACAGGATTAGAACCCCCTCAGCCATCCTCTGCAGAGCTAAGAATCTAAGGAAACCTGTGCCTTTGTTCCATTCGCTTTCGTTTTTGGAATCAACTTGCAGATCAAAATCAAAATTGATCCTCGCAAGCGAATCAGAAATTTTGTACGGTTAAGTCTTTTATATTTTACCCCAAGGATATTTTCAATAGTGCAGTCGGATAGTATCAGGGATTGTCCATCAACCCACCGGATTTGTCTAGTGTTGAACGCGTCTTCCTAAATCAGCTGATTTGAAAGTCGAGAGTTCCAGCGTTGAAGTCATAGTAAAGGCAGTTATTTTTACACGGATTTGAATACTGGATCTTGGATACCGTTGTTCTTTAGTGGTTGGGTTTCAATTAACCACACATCTCAGGAATGGTCGGACTGAGACTGTACAAGACTACACTTCATTTATACTCGTACATATCATCCTCTGAAGTAATATCTGAACGGTAATTTCCGGAGGCTAAACAGGAAAAATAAATTAAAGGAAAAGTCCATCCCCTTGCTTTACAACCGGTTTTTATTTCAAATGGATTTGATGATTCGCTTTGAAGTTTGACTTTAGAAAATGTTTCTTTAATATTATTTTTATTGTGATATTATTACGGAGTATAAATTATTAAAGAAATTTAAAGAATGAAAACATTTTAATTTTTTATTTATCTTTTATAAATCGCTGCCGTATTGAAATAGAATTTTTTTTTTTAAATTCGTTAACGATAAATAGAACTCATGTTATAATTTAAAAAGTAATTTCTTTTATAATATATTAACGAAGTTATGAGAGGATGAAATTTTTCATTTATCTATAAAAGATTTGAAAAGCGATTTACTTCCATAGTAATTATTATATATATTTATTAATTTTTATATATTAATAGGCCTGCCACTGTTTTTATTTCCTATTATTATCATTATTAATTATTTATGTTGTGATGCTAATGAAGAGGTTTTACGATTTGTTTTACTTGATCTGTCCGGTCAAATACTGGACAGTTCCACATTTTTTTTACACATAGTAAAGTAGTAATACACCTATCACGATCTATTTAATGTATAATTTATAATATATAGATTTGAATAACATACTTATTTACGCCTGTTATCACGTTATGATGAAATTTAAAACGTCATTGAGTTAATTTAACGGCTACATTACACGTACATAAAAAGAGAAAACTTTAAGAAACGCAAATTTTCCTATAACAAGGTTAAAAATTTTTAAAATTCTTATTTTCTACCGTGGTAAATGTAATTACAACGATTGACGCGGATACCAAAATAGAGAAGTTGTTTAAGAAAGAGTAAATAATTACAAAGCGTATATTATTGAATGAAGAATTGAAAAAATTACGTATAATAATGAATGTTTGTTTCACTGTGTCGTTATACATAGTTAATATCACGAACAAATAATATTCTACGGTTTGTATTTTACATGAACTGTACTAGAGAATTTTATTACCGAGAACATAATATTGTTTAGCGGTTACGCACGCGTGTACGCGTCAAATAAAGCACGTAAAGCACGCAAAGTCAATACGGAAGTCTTCCTTATTTTAATCGGTCAACTCCTCTACAGAAAGAATAATAATTACCGTTTACTCTTGTATTTTTCTCTACTCTACATTCTAACGTCGCCTCTCTCTCTTTCGAACGGTGATAAACTTAACCGGTGTAGCATTTACAATAGTAATAAAAATAGCGAATGAAAGCTCGTATTTCAGAGTAAAAGAATAAAACTGTACTGACCTTACGCTTTGAAAATGTTTGACACGATACATTCACATATATTTATAATAATCACAGTACGGTTACGTAAACGGTGAGTTACTACTTGTCTTTGAAACGTTGTAATTTGCTAACAATTTAATAGAAAAAATAATTTTATACTGTATAATTCAGATGTTCTTTTCTACCTTATTCTCAAACGTTTCGTTTTGTTTAAAGAAAAACTCTAACGATTACTGGGAATTATACAAATTACAAAGAAAATATGTTAATATATATATATAAGAGTAGATTACAAGACGTTGATGGAAATAATGTACTTATAAAACTTAAAATTACCCTTTTTTCTTTTCTTTTTTCTTTTACACTTTCGCAGAGATCTCTGCTTCATCAGAAAATATATATTAAAAACATGCTTGAAAGTAATGTAAAATGAAAACGGAAAAGATATGTTTACCGTCTCTGTCGTTTATATAAACGTTCATGAAATCTAAATTTCCAAATATACATTCTGATAAAACCTCATTAATTATACTCTCAGGATACGATTTGCTAGATATTAACAGTAAATTATGTATATAATCAAAAACGGTTGTTTGCGACCTGACGTGAAACACACAGAAATTATCACAGCCACCCTCAGGAATAATCGGTTTGCTTGGCATTTCTCCCGCCATCCCCCATTCGGTCGCCCTAAAGCATAAGACCGAATGTCTGTGTCACAAACGGCTACTGAGCCTCGAACAGTTTAGCGATCATTATCCTAAATAGCTCCTAGAGCTTACCTAACAGCGTGAGCGGACTAAGCGCGGTGCCATACACTACCGGCTTACGTGTCCCAACACGTCCGTCAACTGCTAAAAATATATATGACATCCATAGATTAAAGTTTGCTTTGTCAAGACAGCAATTCGTTACCGCGCCTAGGTCACTGAATGTTAGCAATTACGCTAGTTTTGATAGTTCTGAACACCATTCCTGATGAAGGAAGCTTCATTTTAAATTTTGAACGTGATCAACAGTAATAGTCGCCGTGTAAAATTATTCAGAAGCGAAAAATTAACATCAATTGTTTTATTATTATTTAATATTAAATCTTACTGTGAGAAAATTGTTATTTAATTTGAGACTAATTTACAATACTAGAATTAACAATAAATAAAAACAATTAATATTTCATCGAATTGAACGTAAAGTGGTGGATATGAAAACAGACACAAAATTACAACATCAATTTTCTGCCATAATTCGGCTGTTTTTTTAACCAATTTAAAAAAAATAAAATGTCATTTTGTTCAAAATAAAAATCTAAATATTTTAGAAAATAAAATAACTTTTGATAATACTAATATTTACGGAGATATAACGGATTGAAAAATAAATATGGCTGCCATTTTGTAATTTGGAAAGGTATTTAATTCGTGATTTTTTTATAATTTTAAAACTTTATTACCAAGAAGTTGACCAAATATTAAAGTGATTCGTTTATTCGAACTTGAAATATAAATTATTATATAAAAATAACAAAATGGCGGACAGCGGGAGAACGAAGGAGAAATCACAATTTTTCCTAAGGAAATTTTTCGTTTAGTTTTATAAGTAGAATCCGAAAGAGTATAGCCAGCCTACCATTTTAGAAACACTCTGTATATGTTTTTTTAAGGTTGGTTTTCATTTTTAAATACGAGTACATAGATAAGTTGCAATTTTCAATCGAACAAAATCTATATGATAATCTATATGATTTTTATTAACGGATCGAAAAAGTTATCCGACGGTCTACTTTTTATTTAAATTTGTTCGTTTTTAAAGTAGTTGTAATAGACGGTATTACGCTTTAGATTTGAGCTACATAGGCATAATAGATTTAATTTTTTAACAACTACGATAACCTTAGCGTTTTATTAGGATTCTTTAAAATAGAACGGTATAATTTGATTTTATTTCGAACGTATCATCTTACTAGATACCCCAGAAATTTCAATCGATATAAAATCAATTATTATTTCTCTGAAAGGAAATTTCATCAGACAAAAAAAAATATAATAAAATTATTTAAACGTATAGAATATATAAAAAAATTACAAATTATAATTGATTCGAATGATTATTATTAAATCGGAGATGATTTAGCTATTATATTTTAATATGAATAAATTTCAGTTATCTGTTAACCGAGAAGAAAATTAGTGACCGTCGTAGAAAACGATTAAACGGACGAAGTCTACATTTTGTTATTATTGTCATTATACGGAGAAACCCGATTGAATTTACAACCAGATAACATCTGTGAGTTATGTGTCAGGGTGACGCACACGATTAGCGTTAACGTTCTCGTATTCGTGGTTTGATGCTCGTCCAAACTAGTTATTTTTTAATACGCATGATTCCTTGATACTGCCTTTCGGTCGCTCTTCTGTTGTTAGGTTCTAATTAATAACAGATCCTCTTCTGAAGAGATAAAAAAGGACGAATGAAAAAAATTACAATGGATATCTGATATTCCGTGGAACATCGTACGTATTGATCGATCGCAGATATGAATTTTTTAATTTTATTTTTGTTGGTTTTCATTTACCGATGATAAATAACAGAACATATATTCTCGTATGAAAAAATAATCCTTACCATAAAGGAAAAGTTCAAGACCTGCCCCGATCGGCGGTCACTTGTCCCGCACGATTTTTCAGCAGGACATTTTTATGCAGAATTAGCACATTACTCGTCAATAATTTTACGCTGACCGATCGAATAGTGTATATTTTAACAAAATTTGCTTTCCTGTTGATAATAAAGAGAGAACCTAACTTAAATTCAGAGCGCTAAAGAATCTACTACCCCTTTTCCTTGAATCGTTACATTTTTCATTCTAATGAATCATAAATCGTTTATTAATACTGTAACTGGAGGTAAACTTTTCCTACGTTTCAACTATTACACCGGCCCTCGATCTCGTTTTATTTTATTTTATATGTATTGTAATACCGTAATTAACGTGCGAAATTTTCTAACGGAATATTTTAATGGAATTTTTTAAAGCTACTCTTGAGTTCCTCAAGAACAGCCTTATTACGAATCGCTTAGTAATAGTAATAAAACGGTTATATGTTACGACTGCACATGTTAATATCGTCTTAATATACTTTATATATGTCGAATTCTAACAATCTGCTGACGTAAATGAAATTATAGCATTTGTCACAATTCAAGATATTAAAATTTTTCATGAATCATATATAAATATCGATTGAACGCGGTACATAGTGCATATTATTAATACTTATAAAAGAGAAAGAAAGAAAAAATTGTTAACATACCAGTTCATTATTCTGATCCCGTTAGTTATTTTCATGATTCATATAATTTCAGGTTTTATTATCAGTCGGATCATTTTCTTTTGAGTTTTTATTATTTAAAATTCATAATCATTATGCGAACTTGACATTATTTAAGAATTTTTACATATTTTTTGAATGATTTTCTACTTTCTATTTATTAAAAAAATCATCTTTTCTTATGGGGTTGACAAAATTGTGTCGGTAAAAATAATAAAAAACATTTTTTTTTTAAATTCAAAGAGAAAAAAAATATTTTTATCGTGATTTATTTTCTTTCGGCTAAAAATAAAACTGAATTAGAATAAACCCTGAAGGTGCAGCATTCAGTTTTATTATTAATACAGAATAGTTTTATTAAGAGAAAAATTAAATTTTAGTATCTAAATAATCGATATTAAAACCAAAGTATCGATGACGTAACAGATACATCACAGTTTTTTGAAATAGACGACTACAAAATTGAATTAGTAGATCGTTTTAAGTATCTAGATGCTGAAACATCTCAAAAAAAACGAAGAATATGCAATTAGCATTCTGGCCGACCAAAAACACCTATAACAAAAAGTCACTTTCTTGAAAATGCAAACTAAGACGATCCAGAATAGTAATAAACTGTGTACGCAGAAGAAACACTACCTCTAAACGGCAACGGGCAGAAGAAAAGAATAAAACGATCAGAAAAATCCGCAGGCCGAAATTCCAAAACGAAGAAACTAAACAAAGACCTACACAAGAAAATCGAAAATCACGATGAGAAAAAAAATCCGCAAATCATAAAATGAATTGTTATATCAGAACGATTAAACAGATTTTTGACTCCTTCATGACCGGTTCAAACACACTTAAGAAGTCATTGAAGCGTTAAAGATCTACAAATATAACATCAGTGACAGACAAAAGATCATAACGTCATCAAAAAAGAAGACCTAAAATTTCAAGAAAACATCTAGGCTAAAAGAAAATTCAAGATGTCAGAAGAAAAGAGGAAAGCTCCATCAAAAAGAAAATAAGAATATTGGAAAAAGAACAAAGAACAACACACGCGGAAATACCGTAATTTAACATTTCATTCTCCCTAGGCGGACGAATTTAAGTCGCGGAATGAACACAACTCAAGCAAAATGATTTTTGGAAAAGTTAATACAATAATATCGGATGATGAGGTTGGCAACACTTTCTATTGTCGTTGTTTTATAATCAGTTGATATAATCTTCTATTTTTTTTTTTTTTTTGTGAACAGTTAATTATTTTTTATTATCTGAGTTTTTTATTCAGAAGAAATGGTTTTGAACACAAACGAAAGGATTTTTATTGTGGAAAATTATTTAACAACTAAATCTTCTGTTTTATGCCAAGAAGCTTTTCAATTGCAGTTTCCGGGTAAGAATGTACCGAATAAATCTTCAATTCATCGTTTGATAAACAAATATAGAGGAACCGGTTCTGTCTGCAATCAGAGACATAACCGGAAACGTTTATTACTTAATGAAGAAATATTGCAAGACGTTAGGGTAAAATTTTTAAACTCCCCTAACAAATCGTTACGAAAACTTGCGCAGCAAAAAGGAATATCTCTGTATATTGTCTTTAAAGCTACTTAACTTAAAGCCCCAATGAATTCATATAACATAAATTAAATCCGCTGGATTCTGCTGCTAGGCAACACTACCGTGAACGGTATAATCTGTTTGTGCGGGAGAGGATTAAAGTGTTGAATAATGGATTTTTCACAGATGAGGCTTGGTTTCGTTTGAACGGTTACGTTAACGGTCGGAACGCTCGCTACTGGAGCTCCAAAAATCGTCAGATCATCCGTTCACGACCTCTACATCCACAGAAAATTGGTGCGCGGTGTGCAATTTTCAGGCGAGGAAAATTGGCCCCGTATTCTTTGAAAACACTCTTAATGGAGACTTCTACCGAAAAATTGTAACTAAAATTATTGTACATCTAGAATTAAACGAGGAAGATTCGTAATTTCAACAAGATGGGATCACATGTTGCACGACAAGAGCAACAATGGACCTTTTGATAAATTTCCTTGGCGAAAGAGTTACATCGACTGGTTTATGGCCGGCTAGGTCGTCTAATATTTCTCATGGAGATTTTTTTCTCTGGGAATATCTAAAAGGTTGTTTATTAAAAAATAATCCGCACACAATTGAAGAACTAAAAGCCAAGATAACGCAAGAATTACGGGAAATCGGAAGACGTACACTTTGAAAGGTTGCACGGAATATGAAAAATAGGATAAGGCTTGGATTGATGGAAACGGTGGACACTTTCAATATTTGTTATCAAATAGTTTGATTTCAATATTGTTTTGTACAGATAATTGTAATATTTATAACTTTTTTTTTGTCTTCAGTTATTTGGCTGGTTTGATGCAGCTCTCCAAGATTCCCTATCTAGTCGTTTCATTTCAGTATACCTCCTACATCCTACATCCCTAACAATTTGTTTTACATATTCCAAACGTGGTCTGCCTACACAATTTTTTCCTTCTACCTGTCCTTCCAATATTAAAGCGACTATTTCAGGATGCTTTAATATGTGGCTTATAAGTCTGTCTCTTTTTTTAGCTATATTTTTCCAAATGCTTCTTTCATCATCTATTTACCACAATACCTCTTCATTTGTCACTTTATCCACCCGTCTGATTTTTAACATTCTCCTATAGCACCGCATTTCCAAAGCTTCTAATCTTTTCTTCTCAGATACTCCGATTGTCGTAGCTTCACTTCCATATAAAGCGACCCTTCAAACATACACTTTCAAAATTTTTTCCTGACATTTAAATAAATTTTTGATGTAAACAAATTATATTTCTGACTGAAGGCTCGTTTCGCTTGTCCTATTCGGCATTTTATATCGCTCCTGCTTAGTCCATCTTTAGTAATTCTACTTCCCAAATAACACAATTATTCTACCTCCATAATTTATAACTAATCGCATTAAATTTTTTTTTCAAATATTTGAATAGAATATAGCAGCAATTTATTACGTACGGGATAAAGAATCAACAACAAAACTAAAGTCAATAAAAGTTTTTTAAATGTAATTTATAAAAGTTATGTAATTTATATTGATAAGTTTCCATGCTTTATAAAGAATCCGCACCAAAATTACTTGTCATCATTGGTTAATAATAGTTACGGAAGGAATTCTAGGGATTAAAAATTGTTGCGAAGGATTTAAATTATTTAAATACTTTTATAAAGCAAGTAAATAAATTTGCAAGTTGTAATAAAAAGTTATAATTAATTTAAAAAAAAGTTTTTTTTTTAATTTTTATAATTTCCTTTCTTCAAAAAAATAAATAAAAACGAAACAATTCGTACTGAAAAGTAAAAATTGATTTTATTTCCAAGATGATAATAATAATAAATGTTCTGCTCAAAGGAAGGTTTTCACATGAGCGCCCTCCATTCTACTCGATTTTTTGCCATCCGTTTCATTTTATAGTAACTTCCTTCCCTTTTTATATTGTCTATCATTTTCATTCGTCTCCGATCTCTTACTTTCCTCCCCGTTAAAAATCCTTCTAATGCCGTGACCAACAGGCAGTCACATCTCACTCACCCATTGTCACAACCAACTGCATTTTCTTCTTTTTATTATTTCAATAATAGCCCTCTCTTCTCCTATTCTACGAAGCACCTCCTCATTCCGAACTTTCTCCGTTCGGCTGATCTTTTCCATCTTCCTCCAAACCCACATTTCAAAGGCCTCCAGTCTTCTCTTCTCTTCCTTCGTAATAGTTCATGTCTCTACCCCATAAAGGGCCACATTTCGCTAGTTTTTTCCTAGTCGCAGATTTAGTTTGCTACATACTATTTCCAAGAAAATTAATTTTTTTAAAAATTCTTATTTACGCACGACTAAAAAGAAAAGCACGGGGCGAGCTCTAATTATAAAGCGGTTGTATTTGTGTGCGTGCCCCACGCTTATATTTTTAATCATCCATAAATAAGAAATCTTTTTAAAACTAATTTTCTTGAAAACAAAATAATTTTTTTCTTTTAGTACGAATTGTTTTGTTTTTATTTATTCATTTTTTATGAAGAAAGAATGTTTTTAATTTTTTCTTATTTATTTATTTTTTAATTGTACAAGTATTTAAACTGAGAAGTAAGTTGCCGGAGACCGGTAGATAATTACCCTACGTAAATTTAAACTATTTATATTAAAATCTGCGTCATCAGCTACCTGATGTACTCGTACTGAATCGACAGTAAAAATCGAAAGGATCGATAGCTGCATCTTATCGATTCAGCTCCCTTCTTCAAGATGTTCCCCTTGTATCTCCGATAACTTGTATATAAATTTTCTACATGTAGAATTTAGAAATATATTTTATTATCTCCCGGCTTACTTCCGCCGTGTAAAATTTCACCATTGTAATTGAATTCATTTTCTGACGACATACTGGGAAATTATTTTAATTAAGGTTGTAAGATTTGAGGGCAGGTTGAACCATTGTAAGTTAAAGAAACACATATAAAAATATACAGTAAAGAGAAACTACTTAAACCGTTTTGAAATTAAAAAAAAAAATAAAGAAAATTTGTCTAAATCATTATGGGAGGTCCATCTTCTTGTCTTGATAAATTTTTTTTTAATTTCCTTCATGAAAATCTCTATCTCTCTCATTATCTATTATATATACCTCCTTATAAGTAAACGTAAATATTTTTTCAATCGCTAAAGAAAGAAATAAAATTTGGCAAATTCTCCTATTTCGAAGCTTGAAACGGTTTATTTTTTTACTTCCTTGTACGATTGTACAAGGAAGTACTGTAATCGCGTAAAATTTCGGTTTTCAAATTTCAACGGAAATATCCATTTTCATCATCCCTGAATCCATTTTGACTAGTTTCGGCATGACGTCTGTACGTACGTATGTATCTCGCATAACTTAAAAACGATTAGCCGTAGAATGATGAAATTTTGGATTTAGGACTGTTATAACATCTAGTTGTGCACTTCCCCTTTTGATTGCGATCGAATGGACCAAAAAAAGCCCAAAATTCAAAACATCTGGATATTGAATCTTATATTAACTGCAGTAATAAGCTCTTATTCAGAGCTTTTCAACGATATATCATACATTTTTTTTTTGTCTTCAGTCATTTGACTGGTTTGATGCAGCTCTCCAAGATTCCCTATCTAGTGCTAGTCGTTTCATTTCAGTATACCCTCTACATCCTACATCCCTAACAATTTGATTTACATATTCCAAACGTGGCCTGCCTACACAATTTTTCCCTTCTACCTGTCCTTCCAATATTAAAGCGACTATTCCAGGATGCCTTAGTATGTGGCCTATAAGTCTATCTCTTCTTTTAACTATATTTTTCCAAATGCTACTTTCTTCATCTATTTGCCGCAATACCTCTTCATTTGTCACTTTATCCACCCATCTGATTTTTAAATATCATACATAACTAGTACTTATTTTCGTTAGTTACAAAGTTATAGCTCAATAAAAGTTTAATTAATGAAATATTTGTATCTCAAAGGGGAAGGCACATCGGCTTCATTTCCTTTTTTTTAACTTTTTTTTTAATTTAAATATATTGATTTATTAATAATTATTACGCTGCGATTGTAAAAAAGATTTAATATAAATAAAAATTTAATAACAACGAAAAAAAGATAATAATAAATATATGTAATTTAATAGGCGTACTTGGAAGTCATGTGATGTTCACATCAGATTTTTTGTATTTGTAAGAATATAGGCAAAGCAATAAGAATTTTGTGAAATCCATTTCATACTCCCACTTTTGATCGTTTAAAAATCTTTACTTAAGGGGTATGCATTGACCTTCACATTTTAGGATACTGAATATTTCTCAAATGAATCGAAGATTCAAGTGGAAATAATAGGTCGGTAAAAACTTTCAAATTTCAAACGTAAAAGGGTAGAAAAAGAAATTTATGGCGAGTAATAACTACGGGATGAGAATAATTAATCGTTCGTCTGCTAATTACTTTAATATCATATTCGCTTTCCGAACGCCGTGTAATTATTAAAATAAATAAAAAAATACATTTCAATCCCTTATTTTTAATATTTGAGGGCTTATGTATGAAACTTACTGAAATGAAAGAAAGTTCAATTTATTATGATGACCGTGAATTCGGGAAATACTTGGATTAATGTGTATTAATATTACGTATATAGATATTTTTTAGGTTTCGAATAACTTTTTTTCATTTATTTATATATAGAAAATTAATTTTCAATTAATTGTCTTGTCTCTTATTATTTTAATTTAATTAATTCGTTAACTGAAAAGTAAAAAAAATTATAGATCGGTTATTATATTATGTAGACGATATGTCTACTTAATATTAGTTACATTTATTTTAAAAATGTGTAGTATATACGTAAACAAATACAAACACAGCGGCGTGTGCAATTATTTAATGTGATAACTTATCATATGATAAAGTTAAATCAGTACTACAAAATAGTAATGTATATATGTATGTATATATATATATATATATATATATATATATATATATATATATATATATATAATAAATATTACTACTATTACTCATTATCAACTGACAAAAACTATTATTATTTTTACTATTACTGATACTAGTACTAAACTTAAAAGATTGCATTATCAGGGCAAAGATTTTTATGTATATACTTACAATGGGATGTCTTTATCTCTAATTTTCTAGTGGCAAAACGATTCAAGATAAAAATATATATATATATATGTATAATCCATTATCAGAAACCCCACCTCTATTACCACCTTATGTTGTTATTTGTTGCAGTGTGTTATATATGTGTAGATTAAATAGTGTTACTCTGTTTTTAATATTATCATTTGACAATACTTAGTTTGTGCCTTGTTAAAATATTACGTTAAATCGTTTCGGCTTGTAAGGTAGCTAAGTTTTCTTTCGTTATTTATATACAAATATATAATATATATATATTGAAAAAATTAATAAAATCGGTTTAAGATTTAAAGTGTTATATTATTTTATTATAATAATTTAGTGAAAATAACATATTCGGTGTATTTTGTTTCGGGATTGGTTAATGCGTGATCATAATCGTTTTATTATTGGTTCGTTGACGACAAAGCGGCTGACATATCCCTGTATTTCAAACAAAAGGAGATTTATACACCAATGAGAGACAAATACACTAATATTTCATCGTTAACGGTAATGTTTTATTAATTTTTTGTCGCTGTTTATTTTACGCTTTATACACTTTGACCTTCTATTTATTGTACGCGTATTATATTTATATTATATTATAAATTATAATTTTTAAGTTATTTTATAATTGTTTTTAACCTTTATATTCGCTTTTACAAGAAAGTTTTACAGCGGTGACATATGTCCCCACTAGTTATTTTTTTTTTAATCTACTCAAAAAAAAAAATAACATGGAGACTGTCATAAATTCAATATTTTTTTCTTTGTTTGTTCGTTTTTTAATGAATGCTTAATCAGGGCATTTGTTTCTAGCCTTTTACATTTTTTATTTTTTTATTATTAAATATGTCGGTCTTACACATATTTTAAACAAAAATTAAACTGTAAATTTTTAAAATGAAATAAAACCGTCGAAAATTACAACGCTACTTAATTTTTATTTGTTTGAAATAAATTAAGGTTTCATATTAAGGTTTTGTCTTCATTTTTGTGCCGACTTCAACAAACCAAAATTTAATAAATAATTAAAGCGTTATTTTTATTTTTTATCGCATCGTTATTGAAATCTGTTTTATTTTTCGTAAATTTCAATAAAGTATTTATGTATTATTGAATTCCGTACAAAACCTTCTTCATTTTCTATTTTATAAACTCATCTTATTTTTAATCTACTGTAAATCTTTACATCAAAACCTTTCTTTTCAAGGATTTCTGGAAGTTTATTTTTACTTCCATTACTTTTGCATAAGAGCGTACTCGTTTTGATTTTATTATTTACGCCTTACTTTACATTACCTCAGTTTATATTTTTTAATGAAAAATTATAAAATATTTAAATTCTCAAAATAAATTATACTTTGGTCCGAATAAGATGTTTACAAGAGAAATAATACGTTAAAGTTTTGTTAATATGAATATAGCGTCGTAAAATATAACTTAATACTCGAAGATCATAAGAATTAATTTAAAAAAAGAATAGAAATGAAAATTCACAAACTGAAAAAATAAAGAAAAAAATGTATATATATATATATATATATATTTAATTCTATAATTATAAACATACATAAAATTTATATAACAATAAATTCACACACCCGCACGCGCGCGCACACAAATATATATTGAACGAATTGACATATTCTATTTGTTTTTATTCGTTGTCCCGTATAACGGTGGGGGAGCCATTCACAGTCCTTGCTCAATAAATAAGTAAATAAATTAAAATTTTCTTCTTATCGATACATAAGAATACATTATATACTTTACGTCAGAAATATGTTCTTCATGGATTAAAAAAAAAAAAACAATGAACTGCCCCAGTACTTCCGTGGATAAATCAAGGGAAACCGTGATAAGTAAAACTTTCTTCAGAGAGGCATCACAAAATATACTATTAATTAATTATAAGTTAAAAAAATAGATTTAAAATATAAAACGTGAAATAATATTAAGTTAATAATAAAAAAATAATTAAAAATTCAGAAGGCAGTATAAAAAATTATTTGAACACGTATTTATGTTACGTAGAAAATTCTGATTTATGAAATTAGTGTTAAAAATGTTTAGACAGAGAAATATTGTTAGCGTGAAAGAAAATCTCTTAATCGCATTTTAAATAAATCTGTGATAAGATATTTTTATATAGTTCATCTATACTACGGTAATTTTCAAATATATATATATATATATATATATATTAATTTACATGTAATTTATTTAAGTCTATTTTCCTCTTGATTGGATAAAATAAAATATAATAACAAGACATATTTCATTTAAAAATATCATTTTTATTAATTTCTTGGGTTAACCAATCAAAAATACAAACTTATAAATTAAATACATAACGTTTCACTTAGAATTCTCTAAGCTTCCTCAGATGACAGTACACACATACAGAATTCTCTTAGATATTTAACCTGCTGCTACGGAGGAACTCAGGCCTCATGTTATCAAACAAGATTTTAATCTACAAGACTATCCTGCGCCCGATCTGGACGTACGGTGTGGAATTGTGAAGAACGGCTAGTACTAGTAATGTGGAAATTATTCAACGATTTTAGAACAAAGTAACGAGGATAATCGCCGAAACTCAGTGGTTCACGCGGAACGATGAGATTCAGGATTATCTGGAGCTCCCATCGGTTCGTGAGATTGCACGACAGCGCAATGTCAAATACCTGCAGAGGCTTGAGAATCATGTAAACCACTTTGCAATTAATCTACTCGATAACGTGTCCATGTACTCGACTTAGGATCCTGCGTAACAGTTTGGAATCGAACACCGTCAAGTTTAGTGGTGTCGTATCTAATTTCTTGTTACTTCTCTTTCTTTTTCTTTTTTATTTGTTATTAATGTTTGTTTTGTGGACTGAAATTAACGGTTTGTGATTTATGACTGAGCTTGCAATTTCATATTTGATTTTAAGTTTGCTTACAACTGTTAATTGTGTATTATTTATTTTGGGGGTTCCTTAAGGATCTTCTTATCACGTGCTTTTGTCAGGAAACTTACTTATGGCTCCGCAAGAGAGCCGATGTAATTATAATTGTTATTGAGCAAGAACTATATATATATATACACACATACTTTGTGTGTGTGTGTGCGCGCGCGCACTCGCTTTTGTATAAATAACGGTGGTTTTCTGATCCTATTTCCAAAGATTATATTACTTTTATTAACTAATTTTGTAAGCCATTTTTTGAAAGTTATGAATTATTCGTTTTTTTTTAGTTAATCTGGAGTATGATATTCTGTTGATCGTATAACTCAGGTTAATGCCGTAATAAAATAAAATTGACAACGTACTTTTTGTACGTTATAAAATATATTAACTTTTTTATTTACTGTTATACATTTTTTATTTTTTTTTTTTATTTTGTAGTAAATTTATAGAATTCTTTGTTATTAGTAATCATAATTATGAATAAAACAAAGTTTCCTAATCTATTTGCTGAAAAGAAAATAACGTCGTCGTGAATTTATAATTTTGAACTTTAACTGTTAATCTTTTAAGAATTTCATTCCTTATTTTAGTACAACTGTTTTTTTTTTCGTATAACACAGAGCGTTCGGAAAGTTGCTAAACACTAGAATTATGGAAGTATAATGACGAAACTTTCTTAATTATTACTTTGTATTTTTATTTCATTATTTTATAAAAACGGATATTATAATAACTTAAATAGTTTATAAAAGGGTTGAAAATTACCTACTCCAACATCATTACAACACTGCGCACGTTTCAATTTATTCTCAAACACTTTAACCGGTTGATGTACTGAAATTTCTCGTATGTATGCTGTTATTCCGGTGTTTAGTTAGTCAATCGTGCTGGGTCTGTTGCGCGACATATTGCTTGTTTCGCTGCCCGCCGTACAATGCTATCTGGGGGAGTCCGATAGGGCGATCATACAAGTCACAAACCCCTCGAAATGATTCGTTCACCAAAGATATTTCGTAAAAAAAGTCATCGATCTGTTAGCCGTGTGCACTGTGGCGCTATCTTACTGGAACCGACAATCGTGATTGATCTTCACTTCTATTATCTGACTAGTGAAGTTTCTTAAAACAGCACAATAACGATCGCTATTAACTTTATTTTCAAAAACGATTGAACTGATAATGTGCGTTCTACTCTCACCGACCCGGACTCCAATTTTTGGTTCGTGTAAAGATAGATCGTGTAATTCACGGGGGTTAGTTGTCGATCATAGTTGTGTATTTTGTGAATTAATATATCCTCCCAGATAAAATCACACTTCATCAGTAAAAAACGTAATTTCGAGGTACCTACGAAATTTTGGTCGATAAAAAAATTAAACCGTCGACAATAATTTAGTCTTATGTCATTATCTGCAAGTTTCAGTTTTTAAACTCGCGTTACTTTGTAGGAGAAAAGTTTCAGTTCTTTTCTTACAACTTTATGTGAGGTAACAAGTTCGATATCTTGCTGCTGTGATAATTTACGTATTGATTTTGATAGACTTTCGCCCCCAGAATCCGAAATATTAAGCAGCTTCTATTCGTTTAGTTTAGGTGATCTTCCAAATCGATCGGCGTCTTCAAAAGAGCCTGTCGCCCGAAATCTTTCAATAAGTATTCAAACCGCATTGCGGTGAGAAACCGGAGTATTAGGAAACTTAAGAAAATTTGTGCTTCACTAAATCAGTATACGTGTCACCTTCACGAAAGACGTTGAACGAGAAAAATGCGTCCCTCTACCGAAAGAATGTAACGTTCCTCGCAAATATTGATTCCGATAAGCGAAACAACACGAAATGAAACGAAGTACATTCAACCGCATTCAATAACTGACGTCTTTGTTTTTTACTGAGCAACGCCAATCGACCCGCAGGGCAACCAAACTAACGTCGAAAAAAGAATGCGCTACATAATTTTAAAGCATACTGCACAGCCACCTTCCGAACGCATTGTATTTTTTTTTATAAATTTAGATAAAGAAAATAATAATTGCTTATTTGTTTACATATTAGCAACAAGCTTACAGTTACTAGATGATAAATGAATCTCATAGCGTATGAAGAAAGTCATGTTTGTCTGGGATTCGAACCCGGGACTTCCGAATAAAAGGCCGAGACTCTACCGCTATGCCACCGAGTTCGGCAATGATAGTAATATTTTAACCTTTCCCGGTGGACTAGTCGTTATTTTTTGTTCATCTAAATCAGTAATTTATAAACGTTTAAAAAAACATTTTATCAATCTCAAATAATGTAAAAGATAAAGTTATTTTTTTTAGAACTTATTAGAAAAAAAGAAGACGCGTTCACCACTAGACCAACCCTCCGGGTTGGTCTAGTGGTGAACGCGTCTTCTCAAATCAGCTGATTTGGAAGTCGAGAATTCCAGCGTTCAAATCCTTGTAAAACCAGTTATTTTTATACGGATTTGAATACTAGATCGTGGATACCGGTGTTCTTTTTGGTTGGGTTTCACATCTCAGGAGCGGTCGAACTGAGACTGTACAAGACTTCATTTAATTTATACTCATACATATCATCCTCATTCATCCTTTGAAGTAATACCTGAACGGTAATTCCTGGAGGCTAAACAGGGAAAAGAGAGGGAGTGAGTGACACGTAAAAGGGGGGGGGGAGAAAAAGTGTTATAACATTCTGCCGAATTCAGTTTCTAAAACAATTAACATGTATAATAAATTCCTATTATAGCCAATTTAAAACAATACAATCCTTTATATAAAACGTCCAGTGATGTTTTTTTATATATTCAAAATACTATCTAGTATAAATTGTTTTAGTGTTGTTGATTAAGACTAAAGGGCCGATTTACGACTTAAAACTTCCCTTGGGAGAAAACGAATATATCCTGAAAATTTAGAAGCAATCGGTCCATTGGTTTTCGCGTGACGTAATCTTTTATTTTTTGCCATTTTCTCAAATTTAATAAAGTAACGTACACAAGAAGAAACTGTGAACTGTTTTTTTTTTCTAAATCTTACTTTTCTCGATGTAATTTATACCGATTTTATTTATGAATATTTATGGGATATTTAGTTATTTTTAATGAATTTAAAACGTATTTTTAAAATGCTATTCAACGGATATAAATACGTTACTAAAGTTGTTTGTTTTTTTGTATTTAGGTAAACCTCTGTTATTCTTTTTTTTTAATTTAGCCGAACTATTTATTTTCTATTACCCGTGGATGTCGCTCGTCAACATTATTCCAGATAATCTTTATCGTAGCGTGTATCGATTGATATTTTCCATTTAAATATTTAAAACCGATTAAATGTCGCTAAATAAAGCTAAACTGTTCGGTTATTGTTTAAATACAATAAATTTACACAAATATTTATTTAACTTTCACTATTAACTGTATAACGTTTTAAATATATTAATTTTAAGTCTAACAATGTAAATCGACTTAAAACTGTACGTAATACTAAAGTTAGGTTTGCTTGTTCAAGGACGAATACATTTTGTGTATATGTGTGCTACGGATGTGCGCGTACTTGTGCGTGTACGTGTCGTAATGATGACATGGTAGAAATTACGTCTTTAAAAACCTATTACAGTTCATTTTTACATACATTACTGTATATAAAATTTACATTTGATATTTTATTATAAAATAATTCTTTCGAGTATATATATATATATATATATATATATATATATATATATATTCTAAAAATTGTAAGATAAATCATTTTTTGTTTTTTTTTTTTTGTTTTTAGTATGCTTATTTCGTAATCGTTTAGTATTTTTTTATTAGATTTTTTTAAAATTCGAGACCGTAGCCGTTTTATTAATATATTCTGTGCTCGTATAAATTAAACGTCTAATGAGGAAAGTTAATATTATTATTTTCATTAAGTTTTATTAAATTCATGTTAACACAAAAAACAAGTAGTATCTTTCAATCTAATAAAATAAATTGAATATTTCTGCTTCGTGCGTACATCAATTATTTTATAAAACGATGAATAAGAAATCGGTTTTGTCGTCGAGGAAGAAACTTTCATTTCATCAACGTAATACTTGAAATTAAATATAGTTCTTTAAATATATTTCTTTCGAAATCTCTTTGTAGAAGACAATTTTATTCTTGTGTTTTCTTGAGCGGACAAATTTTGTAGGAACAGGTCGTGAGTAAAAAAAACGATTCTTAAATTTAGACGAAAAAGTTCTTTAAATTTTTGATAAAGGTATATATTTAATTGCTGTGAAAATATAGAAAGGTATTTCAGACCGCTCTTATAATCCGCTTTACTATGTTAGAATTATTTTCGAGTTAGCATTCGTTGCGTTTTAACTTCCATTCGACAGCGTTTATTTTTTAATCTATTTAACTAGGAAAAATAGTTAATAAAAATCTATAAAAAAATAAAATATTTGGAAAATATACAATATATTACAAAATATACAATTTTTTTTTTTTTTTTGTCTTCAGTCATTTGACTGGTTTGATGCAGCTCTCCAAGATTCCCTATCTAGTGCTAGTCGTTTCATTTCAGTATACCCTCTACATCCTAAATCCCTAACAATTTGTTTTACATACTCCAAACGTGGCCTGCCTACACAATTTTTCCCTTCTACCTGTCCTTCCAATATTAAAGCGACTATTCCAGGATGCCTTAGTATGTGGCCTATAAGTGTGTCTCTTCTTTTAACTATATTTTTCCAAACGCTTCTTTCTTCATCTATTTGCCGCAATACCTCTTCATTTGTCACTTTATCCACCCGTCTGATTTTTAACATTCTCCTATAGCACCGCATTTCAAAAGCTTCTAATCTTTTCTTCTCAGATATTCCGATCGTCCAAGTTTCACTTCCATATAAAGCGACACTCCAAACATATACTTTCAAAAATCTTTTCCTGACATTTAACATAATTTTTGATGTAAACAAATTATATTTCTTACTGAAGGCTCGTTTAGCTTGTGCTATTCGGCATTTTATATCGCTCCTGCTTCGTCCATCTTTAGTAATTTTACTTCCCAAATAACAAAATTCTTCTACCTCCATAATCTTTTCTCCTCCTATTAAAATATACAATAATAAAAAATAATCGAAGCTTGAATTCTAATATCAGTTGTTTTATAGTATTATTGAAATAGAGAAATTTTTAATATTTAGATAATTTAGTATACCCACCGGGTTGGTCTAATGATGAACGCGTCTTCCCAAATCAGCTGATTTGGAAGTCGAGAATTCCAGCGTTCAAGTCCTACTAAAGTCAGTTGTTTTTACACGGGTTTGAATACCGGATCGTGGATACCGGTGTTCTTTAGAGGATGGATCTGAATTAGAACCACACATCTCAGGAACGGTCGAACTGAGACTGTGCAAGACTACATTTCATTTATACATATCATACTCTGAAGTAATATCTGAACGGTAATTATCGGAGGCTAAACAGGAAAAAGAAAGATTATTTAGTAAAGTATTTTTATTTTTTTTTTTTTGCTTGAAAGTCTAGTTTGGTGAGTATAAAAAGTAATAAACGATTGAAATTCAATTAGTAGTAAATGTATATAAATTAATTAAATAGATCGATTCGATCAAAAGATTTTGTCGTTGTAAGTTAATAAAAAATGCAAAATGGATTTAATCTATCAGAGGAATAGTTTATAGATTATTTATGACGATAGCGGTTTTAATTTATTCATCCGTAAGGTATTTTATTAATTATTTTTTAACAAACATCAATTATTTGACATCGGCAGATAGTTAAGTTGTTAACCGGAATCTTAAAGTTTATTACTGAAAAGGAACGCAAGTTAGTTAATGTGGGCCGATACGATGCAGGAATTTAACTTTATTCTTACTGATATAAAGAAATATGTCGGGTACAAATAGGAATACGGAATAAATCCGAAATGTTCAAAGTACAGAAGTTAGAATTAGTAAAATTCTTGTACTTCTGGGTAGATTATTAGATGTTTACCCGGCTTTACCTGACGTGATTATGCTCATCGTTTACTGGTAGGAAGTAAGAATCCCCGGACGGGTTCATAAAAGCCTCTCCATCAGATCATATTAAAAACGAACTGGTCTTGTAAGACCACCCTCAGCATAAAACGATCAGGGTCTAATTTATAATCATAGCACCCAAAACCCGGAACAGGGGGTCAAAGAAAACCAATGGATAGTGAGAAAAGATGATCCGTCTACGGAGAAACCGAACAACGTGATAAAGATCTCCGTTTAGAGATCGGCTAAAGAGCCCTTCGAGCTATCAAGAATTCCTTAGGAGATCGCGTCGTTTTTACCAAAAATAGAACCGCATAATGATTCATTGAAAAGTGAAATTATACTCGATAAAAAAATGTTTATTTTACAGAAGTTCATTACCCGGAGACATTTATAAACAGATTCGTGTTTCCTTAATGAACGATCTCGCCCACCTATGGAATTTTGTAGCTTGTGAAAGTATCTAACGTAGTACTTTTTTTAAACGTTCAGCCAGATCCTAGAGAAAGTAACATCAAAGTATATATCGGGTACAAAGTCCTTTCATATTATATAAATTCAAATTAAGTAATAGTTGGTTATTAGTTTAGCATGTTAAAGATCGTTTAATTGTGATTAATATTCTTCGGTGTTAGAGTAAGGAGCGGGGATCGCATATCCGCGGACTTGTTGAAACAGTTGTGAGGGCTACAAAATTGGACAGAATAGCGAAAATGTCCGAAGAAGCCTACAGCGAAGGCAAAAGCCGAGCTAAAAACACAGATGGAAATGTGTACCGAGGCATTTACATCGGTGGCAACCTGAATGTAATCAGCGTCTGAGAGTAAGAAACCCAACAGGGCTACGAGATGGTGTTCGACTGAAATCGTCACAAGATAGTTGTCTTTTCCTTAGGGGTTATTTTATTCTTTTTCCTATTTAGCCTTCGGGAATTACCGTTCAGATATTACTTTAGAGGATGAATGAAGATGATATGTGAATGAAGTGTAGTCTTGTACAGTCTCAGTTAGACCGTTCCTGAGATGTGTGGTTAATTGAAACCTAACCACCAAAGAACACCGGTATCCACGATCTAGTATTCAAATCCGTGTAAAAATAACATGCTTTACTAGGACTTGAACGCTGGAACTCTTGACTTTCCAATCGATTGATTTGGGAAGACGCGTTTACCACTAGACCAACCCGGTGGGTTTCCTTAGAAAGTCAGGATGTATAAATATACACCGGTGATCTACAGTTAATGTTCTGTATACTTCAATCGTCTTCATATTCACGATCCTCTTATCACCAGATTAACAATAATTAAATGTCTTAATGTATGACATCAACCCAGTTCGGTCTCTTTACAACAGATTCTTGCACAAATTTCTTTCTTCTCCTAATTCTCTTCAGATCTCTTCATTCCGAAATTCATTTACCCGTTTAATTTTTAGTATAATATTTCATTTCAAAGCCCGTTTATTCTTTATTTTTTGTTTTTCCTGTCGTACTACTTTTGTAATCATGTAAAACTCCGTTTCGTACAAGTATTTTTAGCAATATATTTGTAATTCTTACATTTATACTTGATACTAAAAAACATTTATGTTGTTCGAAATCTGTCTTCTTGATCGAACCAATTTGTGATTTTTCTGATAGTTCGTCCATTCGTTATGATTTTTATTAAATCTTTAGTTTGTATTTTAAATATTCTTCCTCAAATAATAAAATGAAAACCGCGGGAAACTTGTAATTTAAGTAAGGGTTCGAGTACCAACCAAGGAACATCGCAAATAAAACTTTTTTTTTTTAAAGGTGTTTCTTTTTCGTATCATAAAAAATTTCCACTTTTCATCTACTTTATAGGCGAGAATTTATAAAGTAAATGTTTAGATTATACCTGAATGTAAATTTTTTTGTTTTAAAATAATCAAATTTGATAAAATTTAAATATCATAAAAAACATAACCAAAAGAATATAATTTTTCAAGATTCTACTTTTGAAATTTTGCCAAAAAATAATTGATATTCTCAGTTAACCTAGTAAATAAAAACGAGCAAAATAATTTTATTTTTATAATTATAATATAAATTTTTTTTTGTGGTTGTTTTTATGATATGTGCAATTAATTGTACGATATAATAATCATGTAAAAATTATTGTTATCATCATCATTATGATTATTACATTATTAGCTTAACATAAAAATAGAATTTTTTTTTAATTAACTCATAAAGAAATAACATAATTATTGGTTGTTGAAAAATATTTTTTATATAATGTATAATTTAATTTTTAATTAAAATCATTATGATTTTTATTATTTTACTAGCAGACCCGGCAATGCTTCGCTATCGCTATATATATATATATATATATATATATATATATATATATATAAATATACATACAGAAAGAGAGAGAGAAAGTTTAAATGAACACAATTGAAAATTTCCTAAAAAAATTTAAAAACTGAACTTCACAAATTTTACCTTTCACTTATTTTCCTTCCCCTTTTCCCTTTCCAACTTCTCCCTTTCACCCTTCTCCCTCACCCTTCTCTAAGTTTCCTTATTACCCTTTCCCGTTTTCTCCTTTTCACTTTCCATCTTTTCCCCGCGCGTAAATCGGTTCATTAGTTTTTTGGTCTTTACCGGACACACATACGAACATGCCTTTTATATATATATATATATATATATATATATAGAATAAAAACGTCTGTTTGTATATTTGTTTGTTTGTTTCGTAAATATTTCGAAACCGGCCCCACCTAGCGGGTATAGTTTTTGCAAAAAATACTTCTTTTCATGAAACTAATATTTATATTCTGAATATGAACCAAATCGGTCCATAAATATATTTTTTCTAAATATCTCAACCCCAGCGCCATCTAGCGGGTCCAATTTTTTGCATAGATAATTCTTTCCATGTAAGTAACATGTATTCTGAATACGAGGCAAATCAAATAAATACAATTTTTCTAAATATCTCGAACACAGCGCTACCTAGCGGGTCCAAACAAATTCAGAAACCTTCCCCGGCATGCGTCCAACCGTTCCCCAAAGTTTCATCGCTATCGGATTAACGGTTTTAGAAAGGCATAAGAGACATACAGACAGACAAACATTCATTTTTATATATTGTATGTAGATTTTTTGTTTAGTAATCAGCTTTTTTCCTTTTGAATTTTTTTCATAAACTATATGAATCCAAATTTTTAAGATCTCTTGAACATCTGCCCTTCCTAAAAAAAACATGTTTTTATCGATACAAACACAATTTTTTTAATGAAGTCGATTGAAAATTCGATTTATAAAAGAAATGTTTGAACGGTTATTTTGATAAACTGGTAAACAAAAAAGCGCAAATTCATAGAAAATTGATTACTCTAATCAAAAAATAGGTGACCATTTGGATTATGAAACCAATCATCATCGTATATAAGGAAATAATAAGTATTATTCTATAAAAATGTATAAAATAAATGATAAAATAAGTAATAATAATTATAAATTAAAAGATAAACATTTCTGGCTGTGTACAAATTAACAAAAGAAACAAATGTTGACTGAAAAATAAAAAGGTATTGTTTTAGGTAATCCCATCTGAAGCGTAAAGTTAGATTAAATATATTTTGCATTGATAAAACGTATGAAAACTAATAAAAGTGAAATCATTTAAAATTTATTTCGATAATTCTTAAGAGAAACTTTCTTTGTGTTGGTTAATTCACATTTTTTCTCCATTAACAGTATTTTTATTAATTATTTCCAACATTTAAAATATTTAAACTGAAAATTCGAAATCTCTTTAAACTTTTACGTTTTAAAAAGTGGTTAAATGAGAATTTTCGAAATACGCTTACAAATAATTTCACAGTTATCGTCAACAATTTTAAGTCGAATACATAACTTTTACTTTTGGGAATAGCTGTGGTAATTAGAAAATGTTTCCTTATAAACTTTCTAATTTTGAAGGATAAATAAAAGGAAAAGTCCAGATTATTTTTATATGTGAATTACTTTCCTTCACGGCAATTATTTGGTAATTTTTTCTTTTATATAATAGTTCCTCTCATTTCTTATAATTATTTATTGAAATCAGGAACCAAACAGCAACAGTAACAATTGAAGAACATAAGAAAGAAGCCGTAATAAGGAAGGGAGTCCGACAAGGATGTTCCCTATCTCCGTTACTTTTTAATCTTTACATGGAACTAGCAGTTAATGATGTTAAAGAACAATTTAGATTCGGAGTAACAGTACAAGGTGAAAAGATAAAGATGCTACGATTTGCTGATGATATAGTAATTCTAGCCGAGAGTAAAAAGGATTTAGAAGAGACAATGAACGGCATATATGAAGTCCTACGCAAGAACTATCGCGTGAAAATAAACAAGAACAAAACAAAAATAATGAAATGTAGTAGAAATAACAAAGATGGACCGCTGAATGTGAAAATAGGAGGAGGAAAGATTATGGAAGTAGAAGAATTTTGTTATTTGGGAAGTAGAATTACTAAAGATGGACGAAGCAGGAGCGATATAAAATGCCGAATAGCACAAGCTAAACGAGCCTTCAGTATAAATATAATTTGTTTACGTCAAAAATTAATTTAAATGTCAGGAAAAGTTTTTTGAAAGTATATGTTTGGAGTTTCGCTTTATATGGAAGTGAAACTTGGACGATCGGAGTATCTAAAAAGAAAAGATTAGAAGCTTTTGAAATGCGGTGCTATAGGAGAATGTTAAAAATCAGATGGGTGGATAGACAAATGAAGAGTTATTGCGGCAAATAGATGAAGAAAGAAGCATTTGGAAAAGTATAGTTAAAAGAAGAGACAGACTTATTGGCCACATACTAAGGCGTCCTGGAATAGTAGCTTTAATATTGGAAGGACAGGTAGAAGGGAAAAATTGTGTAGGCAGGCCACGTTTGGAATATGTAAAACAAATCGTTAGGGATGTAGGATGTAGAGGGTATACTGAAATGAAATGACTAGCACTAGATAGGGAATCTTGGGGAGCTGCATCAAACCAGTCAAATGACTGAAGACAAAAAAAAAATTGAAATGATTATCTATCTATTAACATTGTATTAAAAAAAAATTAATAAATTTTTGAAAGCGTAAGATTAGTTTTTAAATATATTTTGAATTAATAAGACTTCTAAAAATTCAGTTTAAAATCTTTTAAAATTTATTTCAAATAAGTTTATTTAGCGTAACTCTTTCTTTGCATCGGAATATATACACAGTGATTCAGGAGGATAGGATAATACTTTGACAACTCATTCTAGAAGCTGAAAATAAGAAAAAAGTTCATATAAACATAGGTCCGAAAACGCTTCGTTAGCGAGTTATACAGGGTGAAAGATTTCGCCCGAGTTTCAGTTCCTCCGGGTAAATTAAGGCATTCTGAAATTCTGGGAAGGTCAATTAAGGGGCAAATTCAATTTTTTATTATGGTTTTTGAGCTGGAAAATCAAAAAAATTACGTTTACAAGCAAAAAGTAGACACACGCGGTGAACTGATTGCTCGCATTCTCAACGTTGCAGCTATAATCAAGGAACACAAAGATACCGTTAGACTGGCAACACAGAATCTAGTACGACGCGTTGAAAAGTGCATTGAACACAACGGTGGCATTTTTGAAAATTATTAAACGACATGAAATACTACTTGTAAGCACCATTTTATCATTATCATAAAAAAACAGAAAGTATTCTTTCTTCCTGCAGTTACTTTCTACTGTACATAACGATAAAGTTTTTTCAATCTGTTAAACATTAATCTGTTTTGTTGTTAATAAAAGTCGATATGTTTAAAATTTTATTTGTTTTCTGTTGATATTATTTACATCAATCTTCTTATAATTAAATTCTCTACAATTTACGTTTAAAAAATGTATGATTTATCGCCAAATTAACAACGTTATTGTACATCAAAGTAAAAAAATGTGTTTTTTGACCCTTTTTTGGAGTTTTACATGGGATATCTTAGAAACTAAGAGAGATACACTTCTGAGACCTATTTTTTTCGATTAGCCACCTCAAGAACCATAAGAAACAATTGAATTTGCCCCTTAATTGACCTTCCCAGAATTTCAGAAAGCCTTAATTTACCCGGAGGAACTGAAACTCGGGCGAAACCTTTCATCCTGTATAACTCGCTAACGAAGCGTTTTCCGGCCTATGTTTATTATGAAATTTTTTCTTATTTTTAGCCTCTAGAATGAGTTGTCAAAGTATCGCCCTATCCTCCTGAATATATGTATATATAATATGATATATATTATATATATATATATATATATATATATTATACTGGGTATTTGTTTTAAAACGCATCCCAAACAAAATAGTTTTAAGAAAAGTAATATAAACGCGAAAAGCTCATATAATTTTAATTTATTTTTGTGAACAATTATTTTTGGTTCTTTTATTAAGAAGAAATTGTTTTCAACACGGAAGAAATGATTTTTATTGTCAAAAATTAGTTAACAAATAAATCTTTCTGTTTTGTACCAGGAAGCTTTTCGATTGCAGTTCCCGGGTAAAGAATGTACCGAATAAATTCTCAATTCATCGTTTGATAAACAAATATAGAGGACCGGTTTTGTTAGCGATCAGAGACATAGCCGGAAAAGTTTATTACTTAATGAAGAAATATTGTTAAGACGTTAAAGTAAAATTTTTAAACTCTCCTAAGAAATCGTTACGAAAATTTGCGCAGCAAAAAGGAATATCTCTGTATATTGTCTTTAAAGATACTTAACTTAAAGCCACAATGAATTCATATAACATGAATTACATTCGCTGGATTATGCTAGACACCACTATCGTCATCAGTATAATCTGTTGTTTGGGGAGAGAATTCGATGTCTTCGTCATCGAATTAAGGTATAGTATGTTATTTATTTTTAAAAGAATTATTGAAATTCTTTAATTAAAAATTCCTGCTTTTGTATTGGTGTTCGGTTTGAGTTAATAGACTGAAAAGTTAAGCCTGAATATTTGAATTATTTTTTACACTTGTTGAGGTTATTGTTTTTTTATTAAGAATTATTTATTTTATTGATTTGTTGAGTTCTTTATTATAAGGTTAATTATTTATTAATTTTTATTTTATTTTATATTTTTAGTTAATTTTCCTTAATTTCGGTCTCATATTTATCTAGGACTCATATTGAAGCTCCTATTTCTGTACAATGATTTTAGATGGTATTATATTAAAACTTGGTGGGTTTGTTTTAATTTATTGTTTCGGATATATTAATTATTGGAATTTTTTTTATATTACATTCTTTTGTTCAATTCAAATGTATTTAAAGATTCTTGGCGCCTATTCTATAGTTTTCATAAAAAATTATGCTTATTTATGGTTTAATAAGAATAACCGGTTTAAGATTAGTCGGTACAATTTCATCTATGGTTGTTCATTTTTTTTTTTTTTTAATGTTATGGGCATCAAATGCTACGGTCATTACCCTGATGGAAATTTGAAGGGTATGAAGAAATACCGTGCTTGACCGGGACTCGAACCCGGGACCTCCGGATATTTTTTAAAAGTTTTTATTTGTAAGGTTTTCTTACATTTAATTTTGTTTTTATTATATTTTATTGAATTTCTTTTAATTTTATGCAATTTATTATTGTTGAGAATAACTACATTTGTCGAAAAATATGGTCATTACCTCGATGGAAATTTAAAGCGTTTGAAGAAATGCTATGCCTGACCGGGACTCGAACACGGGACCTCCGGATATTTTTTTAAAGATTTTTTATCTTTTAATTTCTTTCAATTTATGTAATTTATTAGTATTGAGAATAACTACATTTATTGAAAATTATAATCGGTTAAATAAAAAATACTAAAATATTTGTTTTAATCTTGTGAAAAGAATCCTAAACTTTTTTTAATAAAAATATAATTTCATAATCTTTTCTGCTTAGATTGGATTTTACGGGAGAAATATAAAGTTATATAAATCAAAACTAATGGAATTTTGAACGTATTTCAAAAAGAAAAATATTTTGTAACAATTTATTTATTAAATTTTGGTTTTATTTATATTTGTACCTTTTTTTTGTATTTATTCGAAAAAATGTTTATTAATACATTTTTTAATGTTAATTGAAATTTCCCTTCCAGTTAGCATTTAAGAATTTTTATTGTAAGATCTTTGACATCGAATAGCATTTTTCTAACAATATTATATACTCCATTTTTAAACGTTCTACGTGATTTTGTGTTTGTTTGAGTGTTTTTTTTTTGTTGCTATTTTAACATATAAAACAAGTTATAAAACTAATTAAAACAAAATTATTTTACCTAAAAGAAATGACGTGTTTTCCTCCATATCTGTACATATACTAAAAGTCACTTGTTGAGGTTACGTATGAACTATTTTTAACAGAATAATACAAATTAACCGCACCGATTTCGTTTGTATGTGTTATGTTTGTTCGAACAGTAAACTATTCATTCCTTATACTCCCGGATTCGTATTATTTTATTTGATTTTTTTTAAAATACATTGTCTGTTATATATATATCATTATGTAACCGGTCACAACTAACTGCATTCAATAAAACTAAATATGTTACGTAAATATTGAAAAAAAAATAAATAAAACACTTAATATACTTCTTTACTACATTTCCATTAAAATAATATGTAACAACCCACCAAACATAATAATTTAAACTAATCGTTTATTAGAGTAATTTTCTCTCGTCGTATTTTAACGACTAACAAGAATGGAATAATTTTAACGGCATAGAAATTCAATAGATCATTTAAAATAATAAAAATGATCATAATAATAATAAAAATATAATTGTTTTAACATCATCTTGTAAAATATTCAGAATAATATGAAAACGATTCAGAAAATATTTTAATGAAATAAATTGAATCACCCGACGTCTTTACGGGAACTACGTAGTCGAAAAAGAAACTCTCGTTGTTAAAATTAAAAAAATATATAACAAATCGATTTTAAAATTGTTTCAAATTTTATTTGCGATTTAATTTTTATTTCATTTGAATTTTTTTTTTTTTAAACTAAATCTAATTTTAATAATTTATTTTTTAAATTTGTTTAATCTTCTGTTTGGTTTTAATTTTCAACGAAAATGGATTTATAAAGTACGAAACGAAGAGTTTTCAGGACGAATATACAGACCGTTCACAAAGTTACTGTGCACTGGAATTATGGAAATGTAATGAAACATTCTTAATTATTTCATTATTTTATAGAAACGGGTATTACAATAACTGGAATAATTTATAAAAGGTGTTGAAAATGATTTCTTGCATCATCAATACAACGCTGCACAACTGTTTTCAAAAACTTTAACCGGTTGATGATACTGGAATATCTCAACGTATGCCGTTATTGAGGTTTCGTGTGATATACTGCTTCTTTTTCTGTCCCTCAGTACAAAGTAATCTTTCATTTTCCTGTTTAACCTCCGGTAATTACCTTACAGATAAATACTTATCTGAATGAGGATGATATGTATGAGTGTAGTCTCAGTTTCAGTGTACTTGTATAGTCTCAGTTCGACTATTCCTAACCCACCGGCTTGGTCTAGTGGTGAACGCGTCTTCCCAAATCAGCTGATTTGGAAGGCGAGATTTCCAGAGTTCAACTTCTAGTAAGGCCAGTTATTTTTACACGGATTTGAATACTAGATCGTGGATACCGGTGTTCATTGGCGGTTGGGTTTCAATTAACCACACATCTCAGGAACGGTCGAACTGAGAATGTACAAGACTACACTTCATTTACACTCATACATATCATCCTCTGAAGTATTATCTAAACGGTAGTTACCGGAGGCTAAACAGGGAAAGAAAGAAGTTCGACTATTCCTGAGATGTGTGGTTAATTGAAACCCGACCACCAAAGAACATCGGTATCCACGATCTAGTATTCAAATCCGTGTAAAAATAACTGGCCTTACTAGGACTTGAACGCTGGAACTCTCGACTTCCAAATCAGCTGATTTGGGAAGACGCGTTCACCACTAGACCAAGCCGGTGGTTGGTTGTACAAAATAATCTGGGGAGAGAGATCGGGCAATCGTGCAGGCTACAAACCCTTCGAAATGATTTGTTCACCGAAGACATTTCGTAAAAAGTCATCAACCTATAACCGTGTACGCTGAAGCGCCATTTTGTTGGAACTGAACTTGGTTGATTTCCACTTCTTCAAAAAATATAGTACCGACAATGCGCTTCTATTCGCACCTGTCCAGGCACCAGTTTTCTTTCGTGTAAAGATTATTCATTTAATTCATGGAGGTTACTTATCGACTACAGTCGTGTATTTTGGAAATTAATATACCCTCCCGGATGAAACCACGCTTCATCTGTAAAAAAAATGTAATGTCAAGGATACTACGGAATTTTGATCGGTAAAACGTTTAAACAGTTGATAATATTTTAGGCTTTTGACATGATCTGTAGATTTCGGTTCTTGAACCAGCTTTACATTGTAGCAGAAAATTTTCAGTTTTTTCTTACTTTTTGCGCGGTAGCAAGTTTGATATCTTGCCCTTGTAACGAACCCACAGGGCAACCGACCTAACGCCAAAAGAACAGAATGCAGAATTCTAAAGCATACTGCACACCGACTTTCCGAACGTTCTGTACCAAGGAGGAATCTTTTAAGGCGTTGAACTAGGACGATCGGCCATATTTTAACGCATCTAGGTTGTATTATTAATTCGGTAATAGAGGGAAGTGTGGAGTGAACAAAGATTACAATTTATAAAACGGTTACTGTACATTCTCTCGAACCAATTTTCTGAAAAAAAATTCTTTTCATTGTCAAATTTCCTGAACATTTTTATATATATGAGTATTAATATATATATTGGAAGTGAAACTTGGACGATCGGAGTACCCGAGAAGAAAAAATTAGAAGCTTTTGAATTGCGGTGCTACAGGAGAATGTTAAAAATCAGATGGATGGATAAAGTGACAAATGAAGAGGTATTGCGGCAAATTGATGAAGAAAGAAGCATTTGGAAAAATATAGTTAAAAGAAGAGACAGACTTATAGGCCACATACTAAGGCATCCTGGAATAGTCGCTTTAATATTGGAAGGACAGATAGAAGGAAAAAATTGTGTAGGCAGACCACGTTTGGAATATGTAAAACAAATTGTTGGGGATGTAGGATGTAGAGGGTATACTGAAATGAAACGACTAGCAATAGATAGGGAATCTTGGAGAGCTGCATCAAACCAGTCAAATGACTGAAGACAAAAAAAAAGTTATAAATATTACAATTATCTGTACAAAACAATATTGAAATCAAACTATTTTATAACAAATATTGAAAGTGTCCACCGTTTTCATCAATCCAAGCCTTATTCTATTTTTCATATTCCGTGCAACCTTTCAAAGTGTACGTCTTCCGATTTCTCGTAATTCTTGCGTTATCTTGGCTTTTAGTTCTTCAATTGTGTGCGGATTATTTTTTAATAAACAACCTTTTAGATATTCCCAGAGAAAAAAATCTCCATGAGAAATATTAGATGACCTAGCCGGCCATAAACCAGTCGATGTAACTCTTTCGCCAAGGAAATTTATCAAAAGGTCCATTGTTGCTGTTGTTGTGCGACATGTGATCCCATCTTGTTGAAATTACGAATCTTCCTCGTTTAATTCTAGATGAACAATAATTTGAGTTATTATTATGAGACGGGTGGATAAAGTGGCAAATGAAGAGGTATTGCGGCAAATAGATGAAGAAAGAAGCATTTGGAAAAATATAGTTAAAAGAAGAGACAAACTTATAGGCCACATGTTAAGGCATCCTGGAATAGTCGTTTTAATATTGGAGGGACAGGTAGAAAGAAAATATTGTGCAGGCAGTCAACGTTTGGAATATGTAAAACAAATTGTTAGGGATGTAGGATGTAGGAGGTATACCGAAATGAAATGACTACCACTAGATAGGAAATCTTGGAGATGCATCAAACCAGTCAAATGACTGAAAACAAAAAAATATATATATATTATAAATTTATTGATAATTATTTTTGAATTCCTTGTATAAAACTGATCGATTTTTAAGTTTTCATATTCAGGTCCCACTTAAACCCACTTAAAAGTCCACAAAGAACTTCAGAAAGTAATTTTTTTTGATTCTTAATCTGTTACAATTCGAATTCTAATCTTTTTTTTTGAGAATAAATAAACAAGCCTTCGTAAATAAATCTTCTAGCTTAAATATATAAATCTATCTTCAAATCTTAAATATAGCTTAAATATATAGCTTAAATAATATAATATATATAGCTAATATAATATATATATATAGCTTAAATAATATAGCTTAAATATATAAATCTATCTTCTTCTAGCTTAAATATAATAAATCTATCTTCTATTTATAGTTCTTACACAATTTCGTGGGTTGTACCACTATAAATTTTGTTCGGAATTAGAGAAAATTCTATAAAACCTCGTTTAATTAAATATATTCAGCATTACGGACTGGAATTTTAATAAGGATGTATAGATTTAATAGATTAAACATATGGTTGTTAAAAAATTTTAAAGAATAGAAATAAATGGAGACCTAGTGCCAAATTAGTCGACTGATTGTTGATTAAAAAAAAATAAATATTGCCAAAAGAGGGTGAAACCGCTATTCCCTTGCTTAAAAAGAAAAACTTGTACGATAAGTTATTTAGTTTTATTTTTTCCTTTGAAACTTATTTTTTTTATAAAATACTTTAATGTTGGAGTAAATTAAAAATAATTCCGCGTAAGGAAAGCGAGATTAATTTTTTTAATTGTTTTACTTTTAGCGCTTCCAGCGAGTGTAAATGTTAAAATATAAATACACTTATTAATACTAGTTGCTTTTTAAAATTTAATTTAATGAAATTAGATCAAAGTGTGAGTACCAATGTTACGGCTAATGTTCAGTTGTAAACTTCCTCGTACAACAAATTTCCAAGCATAGGAAATTGTTCCTTCCTGAACATTCTATTTATTTATAAGTGGCTATTAAATTTCTATTAAGATAAAAAATTATTTTTTATTAAAACTCTCTCTCTCTCTCTCTCTCTCTCTCTCTCTCTCTCTGTCTTTCTCTCTCTCTCTCTGTCTTTCTCTCTCTCTATCTCTCTCTCTCTCTCTATATATATATATATATATATATATATATATATATATATATATAAAATACAAAATCTTTGATCATTGATATGCTATTCCCATGCTAGATGAAAATACCCAGATCTTCTTAGCAGTTAAAAGGCCATAAAGGGTGAATTTCCATTATTTTTAGAAGATCCTTTGAAATATCCTTTAGGTAAAGTTTCTTTATCTCCAGTTTTCGTCTTCTTTCATGGATAAATCATCCTTTCTCACCGTTCTATCCTTTGGTGTATTCTTTATCCCTCCCCCCTCGCGCTTTGGGTTTTGTGAGTATAGTAGTTAATAAGGATTAAATGGTAATAAGGAAACCACCGGTTTGGTCTAATGGTGAACGCGTCTTCCCAAATCATCTGATTCGGAAGTCAAGAGTTCCAGCGTTCAAGTCCTAGTAAAGCCAGTTAGTTTTACACGCATTTGAATACTAGATCGTGGATTCCGGTGGTCTTTGGTAGTTCGGTTTCAATTAACCACACATCTCAGGAATGGTCGACCTGAGACTGTACAAAACTACACTTCATTTACTACACCCATACATATCATCCTTTGAATACCTGAACGATAATTCCTGGAGACTAAACAAAAAAAAAAGAAAAAATGGTAGTTAGAATTCACATGTCCATTAAATAGCCATGAAGTATTTGTTGGAATATTGATCCGTCCAGTGGCTGCGTTATAAATATAGTGCATCTTACTATAGATGCATATGCATCTTAATACTATATATAATTACTTCCAAATAACAAATAAACGTTAAAATTATTAACTTGAGGCATATGTGAACAACAATCAACAATAGAAATTGTTTAATCTACGTAATTACGTGATCCTTTTAATATTTCTCTTTCTGTAGTAGCTGATAGCAAATCTTTTTTTGTAGTTTAAATATGTAGAAACGTGAGATTAATGTTATTAAAAGCAATAAACGATCCGCTTTCAAATAAATAGGACTTGTTTCTCCATAAATACGTTTCAGAGCTAATTATCATGTGAAGTTTCTGATGAAATTTATTTGTTTTTATTTTTGTTGCAAATACCAGTTCTTCCTCGTATTAATAACGATTACTTTGTTTACTACACATTTCTTTTTAATTCAGAATATCAAAACATACATACCGCTTCTGTTTAATTTAAAAAAATAAGCATTCCTGACTAAAATAACTATCTATTAGAAAGTAGCTGGTAACCCGGAAGTTTTTAATCCATATCTCCTGAGTTTTCTGAGGGGAGAAAAGTATAGTATAAATAAACGTTAGATGCCGTAACTGCTCTTAGGCGTGTCCCTGGTATCATGTCCGGATAAATTTTTAAATTCCTGTTCGCTCCCGTTTCCTTTTATATCTCTAATCTTTAATTCCTATCAACTTCTCTTTTTTTGTACTCGGTATTCATATTAAACTGTATATTTTTAGTTCGACTAATTTCACATCTATTTTTCACTAATATACCTGATATGCGATGATTATTATTCTTGATAAATAGTTTTTTAACGTTCAGAAGTGTACTAACGTCTACAAAGATTGTTTATAAGTGTTTAATTTTAGAAATATTTCTAAATGTTTCGCTCGAGCGTAAATTCAGATCCGAACAAAAAATTTAATAAATGGGAATTTCTGTTAAGTTTTTTGTCGAAAATTTTAAAGATAAAATTCAGTGATAAAATTATATTTTTATCTTACTTACAGGAGAATAAAATAATAATGTATTTTTTTTCCTTTAATATGAAGAAAATCTATTAACTCATCGGTAAAGATATATTTCGTTTTTCTTTTAAAAACTTTTTTCTTTTTTTTAAATGCATAAACGAACTTTGCAAAAAAATTTAAAAAATTTTTTTAGACAAAATTTATAAATTCTGCTATAAATTTTTCATTATATTTCTTTCGTTTAAATTTTACTTTCCTATTTCTTGTTTTTCTTGTTATCCCTTCTACTGAAAGAACCCATTGTTACACAATTATGCGTAATTGCACTTCGTCAGTACAGGCGATAACGTAGGTTTGCACTGACCATGTGACATACATCCGTTTTCCTTACTATTATTATTATTTTTTTTTTTTTTACGATTAATGCTACGTTAGTTTATAATTTATGGATTCATTATTATATATTTGTTGTACGGTCACTGACCTTTATGTTATATTTACATTATTTTTGGTAATGTGTTCTATAATTATGTTTTCATGATATTTACAATGTTACGAAAAGAATATCAAAATTATGTACGATTATTGGGTTTCCAATAATTAAACAGAATATTTTTATAATTATATACGTCTGTTACTATTTGTAGATATTTTTATTAACTCGATTATCTTTTTGGTATTTTTATCAAGTAGAGAAAGTTGTACTTTTCCGAAATGAAAAAAGTTGGAGCTCATGTACGAATTTTTTTTTAGCTCGGTAACTATTTAAAACAATTTTTTTTTTAATTTTAATTACGTCGATCTTACAAATGAATAAATAATTATTTTACACCGATTTTTACGAAATAGAAGGTTAGCCTCTGTACACAATTTATAATTATAAAAGAGACATCGATAGAGTATTATTTTCTGTCCTTCCTATTATTGTCGCTCTAACATTCATTGTCGATTCGTTTCGGAATATCTTCGTTCTCAAAACTATTTTTAGCACCGAATCTTTCTGGAACGAAACGCAAGGAACTCGGAGGGTACAATACCTTACTGCCTATTGCAGCATCCTTTTCTGCTGAGTCGTTTTTCTAAATTGACGGGTTAAATAAATATTAATCGGTTTGGATTCGTTTAATGTGAATTCAGAGCTGCGTTCCGATCCAGTGGAGTTGCCTACGGCAGGGAGGCGATTTTAGGGCCTGTTCCTATACAGCACATTTTTTTGCTAAAGTTTGCAATCGAATGCGGTTTATTTGGGTTATTCTAGGATAATACATGCTAGGACTAGCCCGGTTTGTGTTATTCGGTATTAAAAGGTGTGAGGCGAGGTATTAAAAGCGATATCTCGAGGCGATGCTATAGCGTGTGTCTCTTCTTTTCATTCAAACCTTAGAAAAACCGCTATTTCTGAGAAAACCTAAGCGGGCGAGAGACCTTATTTTTTCCTGTTTAGCCTCCAGGAATTATCGTTCAGGTATTACTTCAGAGGATGAATGAGGATAATATGTATGAGTGTAAATGAAGTGTACTCGTGTATAGTCTCAGGTCGACCGTTCCTGAGATGCGTGTTTAATTGAAACCCAACCAACAAAGAACACCGGTATCCACGATCTAGTATTCAGATCCGTATAAAAATACCTGACTTTAGTAGGACGAACGCTGGAACTCTCGACTTTCAAATCAGCTGATTTGGGTAGACGCGTTCATCAGTAGACCAATCCGTGGGTTAAGGGGGCGACAGATCGGAATTCTTCATTCTAATTCTTCTTCATTTTTCTCTTCTATTTTCTTTTAGAAGAAGTAAAAGGACGGGGTGCGTAAAATTGTGATACTAGAAGTTTTTGACGCAGGTGTAAGTACATATTTATTATTAGTTGTTCAATTCTAAGCGTAACACATCTCTAAGAAGAATTGAACTTGTCTGTACCTCTGTTTGCCTGAACGATAGACAGGAAAAATGTGTTTATTACGCAAGGTATGTTCTGATGCCACTGCGCTGAGTATGTGACAATTTTGAAAAATTCTTTAGAAGAGTCTTACTGAGTCGGAATCGTCGAAGAGGTAGCGAAGTTAAGCCCCTCCCACACCCCATCCCTAATTTCATGGGATTTTAAGCTTTATCACGGTTATACAAAAAACTGTATAACCGTTAAAGCGGAAGGGACGGATCAGAAAAGGCCATGACACTATGGACGGGGAGCGGCTTAAAATCGTTATCTATTCGACGATTCCGACTTAGGAAGACTCTGTGCTGAAAGTGGTTTTAAGAACGGAAGTACTCCAGCTACGAATATTAGACTGACAGTACTACGAAGGGCAGAAAGTAACACTCAGATCAATTATGATAACCCTAGCGGAAATATGAGCTGCTGTGAAAATTTTAACAAAATATACAGTCTTTACCTGTAAAAGTTCAGTTTTTATTCTTTTTAATTTTTATTCCTTCATTATCTTTCAGCTATATGTAATTCTGTTTATAAATAAATCTTTAAATCAGCGTTTGTTAGCTGTGATTAAATGTCACGAAAGATAAGGTAAGGTCAAATAAAAGGAAAAAAATGTGATTTATTCTCATCGCCGTTTAACGCACTGAATTGTTTTTTTTTTAATAGAAGTGTTAATAAAATATTTGAAGACAAATTTTAGAACAGAGTAAAAAAAAAACAATTAAAAACATTAATTTTTAACGTTAGTTTTTTACTTGGAAATAAAAACAAGTAAAAAAAAAAAAAAAAAAAACACTGAAAATTTTTCTGCTATAGTCTGTAATACTATTAGAGAAAAAAAAAACAAATATGATATGTATAGATTTTAGAATAAATGAAGATTACTTTACTGATTGTAGAAAACTTTTGTTGGTAATGTAATAAAATCATAAAGAATGAGTGTATCGAAGCACAAAGAAAGAAAACATTTTAAATATAATAGTAACAAGGACAGATTAAAGAATTAGAAAAAATATGTTTTTATGAATTTAAAACTGTTTGAGAGAAAACTTGGACGATAGAAAAACCAAAATGGTAAAAAATACCCATTTGAGAATTTGAGAATTTCTCAAATTCTCTTGTTGAAACTACATGTTTCCGTGTTAAATTATGGCGTAAAACGTTTCAAATCATCTCACGATATCGAACTTCACTGAACGTACCGGCATTTCCATTTTCATTTTCGAAGAAGTAATTTCCAATCGATCCCCCGTGGCCCAAAATCCGCACCAAACCGTCGAGGATGCATAAGAGGTTCTTCAGATTTTTTGAAGGTTTTCTGATCCCCAAATTCGATCATTTTTTTTTTTTTACTGACAAAGCCGGTAAGAAGAAAAGAAAATTTCTATGCGGTGTTAACGTACGTAATTTTCTACAATTAAGCTGAATAAAAATAAAAATATAAAAAAAAGAAATAAAAAGAATATATATAAAAAAAAAAAAAAGAATTAAAAAATGTCTATTCTGGTTTTACCGTGAAAACAATAGCGGCAAATTAAAAATATCAGTTCATTTTTGGACACCCTTTACTTTTATTTTACCGAAAAAATAGTTCGTTTCAAGGCAAATCCTTCCCGTTTGAAAATAATATTTTGGTCTTCATCTTCTCATAGGAGTTTTGGTATGTAGGAATGTAAGACTGAAAAATAAATCGTTTTGAGACAGGAATATCTGCTAATTTTTTTTTTGCATTTCACTATCGAGTAGTTATCGAAAAGGAATGTAGACAACTTTTGACCGTAATTTTTTTTTACATTTGAAGTAACCCGATGGGTTTTAAAATGGTGTACCACAAAAGACTTTTCCAATTAAAATTTTTAAATTTCCTCTTATGAGGTCTCACCGATGTTTCAGGGTAATATTCTAATATCATTTGTTAAATTTCATTTATCTAAGTTTAACAGTCGAAATTTTATAGTAAATGTTCCCGGTACGTTTTACGTTAAGTCGATTTCAATAAAATAAATGCCGGATGGCGTTTATTTTTATTTAAGAAGCCCTTTTCATTTGAACGATTAAAATAAATCATTGAAAAAATGCATAAACTTATCAAAAATAAATATATTTTTTATAGAAATTTCAAAATATAATTTACGATAATTTAAACGTTTTATACGTGGTAAGAAGTTTTATTAAGAGATAACTTTATAAGTTAAACGATTTAATTATAAACAGTGAAATAGAAATAACGGTACAAAACTTTTTGATGAAATAATATTTTATTTATTTAAATTTTAATCTGTTTTACAGGACGGTCAACGATAATCTAATATAAATTCTGAAGTAGACCGTGATAAATTTTTTTCTAAACCGCTCAAGAAAAAAAAAAATCTTAAAATATAATACAGTTGGCTGCACTGTTGAACGCTGTAATGTAATGCGCATCAGCAGCAGTCTTCAAGGACGACAATGATAATGGTTGGACGATGTTGTATTACGTTTCCATGGTAACACTCCTTCAATTTATAGGTCGGTCTATTGCACAGGCGCTGTGACCTTACCCGTCTTCCTTTAACAACACACAATACGATGAATGAATCGGCACCATTACACAAAGCTGCGACCCTAACTCTTTTGTATTATTTTGTCTCGTTTTTTAGTAACATCCCACAAAATGGCGGACCTGTGTTTAATTTACGGTTAGGACGAGGCGGTGTTTTTTTAAATTATTACCTTTGTAAGTTGTAAGACAACATGTTTTAGTTTTTTTTCTTTTTCATCTACCGTTGGGAGGGGTCTCCTTTATTCATTCTGTAAACCGGTTTTGATTATTATTATAGCGGTGAGAGGAGAGACCATTCTGGATTATAAAGTTACGTGTTACGTACCTATTTATGTTTTTCTTATTTTTAATACTTTGTTTTATAACTTTTTAGATTTTTTGTTTGTTTTATAATAAATTTACAGCTTAAGTGGTTAATTAATCATCCAAGAAAAGAAAATTAACGTATAATAGTCCTGTTTATACGAACTTCGATCGAATAAAAATAGAGTTTATTCGATTTAACCGATTAAGAAATAAAGATAAACTGCATAAAGTACATTTATATTTGCGTTCCTATATTTATGCGGTTAATTCGTTCCTTTTAATCGGTAGGAATAAAATGCGTTTATTAAATTCACAAAGATCAATTAATTAATTCAACGGGCCACAAGATTCCGGTTTACCTTAAAGTTGACGTAATTATCTGTAGATCGAATAAAATATTAAATGTAAAAAATTAAAAAAACAATTAATTTCAATTAAAATTGAAAATGTTTTAAAATATAAAAAAATAGATTTCATTAGAATTGTATACTTATGGAAAATATTGTAAATCGGAAAAATTTTAACTTCCCGGATTATACAGATGTCTTTCAAAGAAACGGTAGGATTTTCAGGATTTTTTTTTTTTTTTGTTTCAGTCATTTGACTGGTTTGATGCAGCTCTCCAAGATTCCCTAACTAGTGCTAGTCGTTTCATTTCAGTATACCCTCTACATCCTACATCCCTAACAATTTGATTTACATATTCCAAACGTGGCCTGCCTACACAATTTTTTCCTTCTACCTGTCCTTCCAATATTAAAGCGACTATTCCAGGATGCCTTAGTATGTGGCCTATAAGTCTGTCTCTTCTTTTAACTATATTTTTCCAAATGCTTCTTTCTTCATCTATTTGCCGCAATACCTCTTCATTTGTCACTTTATCCACCCGTCTGATTTTTAACATTATTCTATAGCACCGCATTTCAAAAGCTTCTAATCTTTTCTTCTCAGATACTCCGATCGTCCAAGTTTCACTTCCATATAAAGCGACACTCCAAACATATACTTTCAAAAATCTTTTCCTGACATTTAAATTAATTTTTGATGTAAACAAATTATATTTCTTACTGAAGGCTCGTTTCGCTTGTGCTATTCGGTCTTTTATATCGCTCCTTCTTCGTCTATCTTTAGTAATTCTACTTTCCAAATAACAAAATTCTTCTACCTCCATAATCTTTTCTCTTCCTATTTTTACATTCAGCGGTCCATCTTTGTTATTTCTACTACATTTCATTACTTTTGTTTTGTTCTTGTTTATTTTCACGCGATAGTTCTTGCGTAGGACTTCATCTATACCGTTCATTGTTTCTTCTAAATCCTTTTTACTCTCGGCTAGAATTACTATATCATCAGCAAATCGTAGCTTCTTTATCTTTTCACCTTGTACTGTTACTCCGAATCTAAATTGTTCTTTAACATCATTAACTGCTAGTTCCATATAAAGATTAAAAAGTAACGGAGATAGGGAACATCTTTGTCGGACTCCCTTTCTTATTACGGCTTCTTTCTTATGTTCTTCAATTGTTACTGTTGCTGTTTGGTTCCTGTACATGTTAGCAATTGTTCTTCTATCTCTGTATTTTAACCCTAATTTTTTTAAAATGCTGAACATTTTATTCCAGTCTACGTTATCGAAAGCCTTTTCTAGGTCTATAAACGCCAAGTATGTTGGTTTGTTTTTCTTTAATCTTCCTTCTACAATTAATCTGAGGCCTAAAATTGCTTCCCTTGTCCCTATATTTTTCCTGAAACCAAATTGGTCTTCTCCTAACACTTCTTCCACTCTCCTCTCAATTCTTCTGTATAAAATTCTAGTTAAGATTTTTTACGGGTAAACGAATAAAAATCGTAAATAATCTAACGCGGTGTATATCTGCAGGTATCGTGTACAAAGATGCGGAGAGTGATTATTTATTACTAATTAAACAGATATTGAACATTTTTTTTTATTAATAATTCACAATTATGTTCCAATTTTTCATAAAATTTTATGGTAAATCGGGGTACCCTTTCTCTTAACCGTAGAAAACGGTTTCGAAATAATGCAATTCATTAAGCGCTCCCTTCCCGTGTGGACGGTTCATTTAGTTCGAGGCCCAGCCGTACTAATTGTCTTTTGGCGCTGATAGGCTCATTAGATTTTGTGAACAACACATCCTAGCCTGGCGATCCACGGATGTAAGGGTAAAAAGCGACAGATATCCTCATTACTTGAACTAGAAATACAGATGCCCTGTTGGACCTTTCTTTCTTTTTCCTTTTTAGCCTCTGGGAATTACCATTCAGGTATTCCTTCAGAGGATGATATGTATGAGGAAAATGAAGTGTAGTCTTGTACAGTCTCAGTTCGACCGTTCCTGAGATGTGTGGTTAATTGAAACTCAACCACCAAAGAACATCGGTATTCACGATCTAGTACCGTGTCCCTGCTGGACCTGAATCAGGAAAGATGCACTAGATCTGGAGGTTTTCAGAATGTTATACAAACCAAAAAACATCGAAAATTTATAAATACGGCTTCATTGGCATTGTCCACGTACCATGTTTTTTTTCCGGTTTGTATTTCAGTAAACGAAGATTTTTATAAAACATCATTTTATAGTTCTATTTTTTCCCCGATCACTTTTTTCCATTACTAATTATTTTTCTTCTTCTACAACTGCGGCCGATTGTTGAACTCTAAATTCCATATTTTAAAATCTTTGTGTGAATTCTTATCTATTTCTCTTCTTTTCGTTGACGAGAGTACCGTCTGTTTCCATCTCTCCGTTTCGTCGTGATGGCCCCAAAAAGTCCCTTCTGCGGTAGTTTGTCTCGGTCATCCTTATAAGATGGTTGTACCACTAGGGTAATTTACAAAAATGTTTCAAAATGAATATCGGGGTTTTAAAGCTATGTAATATTTCTCAAGTTTCACGAACATTGATTAATTATACATGAAATGAAAAAATAACTCAAACAATTTTACTTGAAATTAGTAATACTTTACCTTGAAATTTTACCCGCAAGCTCATAAACTGTTTCCTGTATCTTCTGCATGAAAGCGCTAGTAGCAAAAATGGCTACCAATCCAACAGAAAGCGGTTTTTTTTTTGTTTGTAAAGTTTTTTTTGCAGTTTGAGAATCTGTAATTACCATTCAACATGCGTTCCGTTTAAAGTTTCCTTGAGATCCCGGAGTGACAATAACGTATAAAAAATTTGAAACCGCTGTCTGTATTTGTAAAGAGAAGAATACAAGGAAGACCGAGTGTGTCCGAAGATAATGTTGAACTAGTAAGAGAGTCTTTTGTTCGTAGTCCTGGGAAATCCGTTAGGAAGACTAGCTATAAATTAGCGATTCCAGTGACGTCTGAGTGGAAGGTTTTAAGAAAACGTTTACGATTGCGTCCATATCGTTTACAGCTGTTACAAGTTCTAAAGCCAACAGATTACGTTTTGCGTGCTAGCTTTGCAAATGAAACGATGCACTGTGATGATAAAGACTTTCTTTATGGTGTCGTATTCAGTGACAAATCAACATTCGATGTTAATGGAAAAGTAAACAGTCATAATGTGCGTATCTGGGGATAAGAAAATCCTTCCGAAATATTGCTGTGTGAACGAAACTCCCAAAATTGAATGTTTTTTTGTACGTTATCCCGATAGCAAGTTTGCGGGCCGTTCTTTTTCGCGAAAGCATGCGTGTCTGGAATGAATTGTCTTGATATGCTACAACTACGGCTCTTTTCTCAACTGGAATCTGAACTGCAGAACTTTATTTGGCAACAAGATGGTACGCCTTCTCGTTGGTATAACGGTGTACGCGATTGTACGCGATCCGACCGCTAAATCGGTCGCCGACGATCAGGTGACAGGGCTTGTTTAACTCCACGTTCGGTCGATCTGTACCGGTGCGATTTTTATCTTTAGGGGTTTACAAAGGATCAAGTGTATGTGCCATGTTACCGGCTGACCATCACTCAGGGGTGAAGCAGTTGTCACATCAGTTACTCCAGAAAGTATGGAATGAACTCTCCTATCGACTTGATCTGTGCGTTGTGACGATTGGTGGTCGCATTGAACCCTTATAGGAAAAACTACTCGAGTCTCTCTTTAATTTCATGTATAATTTATCAGTATAAGTAAAACTTAAAAAAAATATTACATAACTTTAAAATCCAATCTTTATTTTTAAATACACGGGTATTTCGTATAACTTTGTTATACATCGTTCACAACTTCGCCGTGGATTAGTTTGTACAATTCGTCATCTTTAGCTGTTTCTTTTATTATTTTTAACTGCATATGTTACATAATGCTCTAACAGTACTTAGTACCTTTTCCTTTACTTACCCTATTCCTTTACGTATTACTCGTATTTTTTATTGCTGTATCCACAACGAAGGATTCAAATTTCATAATTTTACAGCGTCATTACGATTGACTGTTTGATCTTAATACGACTAAAATATTTGATCGCGTACGTCAAACTTAAGGTACTTATATTTTCTTCCTATTGCATCACGGACTGCGTATTATGATCCGTCAACGCTAATCGAGAGTTTCCATTTTTCGTCCCAGGTTGTACCCCATCGTCATATATTTTTAATATCAGAAGTCGGTCGTCGACAAAAATCTTAGATTTTTTTTCTACGATTATAACCAAAAAAAGTTATCAAAATTTATTGCATATAACCATTAAATAGAATTGAAATTAAGGATTTCCATTTTTAAAAATAGTTTTAAACTGGTTTTCATGAAGGAGTAATGCAAAATTTCAATTCAAATGTTATCGATAGCTTTTATTATGAACAACTTTACAAAACATGAATTACATCCAAATTCATGTTTCATCCTTTTTTAATCTCCGAAATTTCGTTAATTATAAAAAAAAAATTAAATGCTGAAGTATCTAAAATTATAATAACATAAATAATGTTATTATAAAGAATTTCATTCTTTTCCCACCTCTTAATTATTTAAAATCAGATTATATTTAATTAATTTATATAGAACGACTTTCATAAACGGCTGTTCCAAATTTCAGCATTTTAATTATTCAGGAAATCGGGAGAATCGGTGATGAATATGTGGCTTTGGATATATACACATAAAAAGTAATTTATAGTTTTTTAAACATTAACGTATAGATAAATCAAGACTGTTTTATATCTATCAGCTGGTATTAATTCTGTTTGTTTATTTGTATATTCCGTAATAAATATGAACTGATTTTAATGAAGTCATAGCGTATTATATGGATAAATATATTTCATACGCAGAGTTTCTGACTTTGATCCTTTGTCAAGTATATCATAAAATAAAAAATGAATGAAAATCGTAAAGTACAGTCTGTTTTTATGCAATATAAATGTACATTTAATATTTTTAAAAACACGAGCTTACTTATTTTCGTAGAATTATTGCAATTCTGTAAGCAATAAGATTATATTTCGTATATTTTTTAAATGAAGAGGTATTGCGGCAAATAGATGAAGAAAGAAGCATTTGGAAAAATATAGTTAAAAGAAGAGACAGACTTATAGGCCACATACTAAGGCATCCTGGAATAGTCGCTTTAATATTGGAAGGACAGGTAGAAGGGAAAATTGTGTAGGCAGGCCACGTTTGGAATATGTAAAACAAATTGTTAGGGATGTAGGATGTAGAGGGTATACTGAAATGAAACGACTAGCACTAGATAGGGAATCTTGGAGAGCTGCATCAAACCAGTCAAATGACTGAAGACAAAAAAAAAAAATTCGTATATTTGCACTTAAATTTAACAATAAGTTATTATAAAACATAGTTTTCTCCGGTTAAAAAAAGTCAACGGGGGAAAAATTGCAATACAATCTTCATAATTCATCGTCTTTTAGGGTTTTAAAGGTGACAAAACGAAAAAAAATTAAAATTTACAAAATACATTAACGTATTATACTTTAAAATCTACTATTAATAAAAACGCTATTGTTAATAATAAGCAAAATGCAATTATAATCCTGTAGAAAACATTAAATACCGTTTAAATCTTTTTTTTAATTTATATAAAATCGTGCTTTGTGCAGTAAAATGGGCAGATAATGTAAATTTTGACAACGGTATAATAATACTGATTTTTTTTTATAAAATGATATATAATAGGTAGTCTAAAAAGTAGGGAGCCTTTTGCGGATGAGGTAACGAGGGCGTAATCTGGCAAAGTCGAGGAATACCGGCATGTAAGCAGTAATGACATCGCCGATAACTTAAAGATTCATCACTAAACAGTATTAAACAATCGTAGAGAGCCGGATACTAAAAGAAGCTTGACTTTTAGGTGCCACATCACAAAAAAAAACATTTACACGATCGAATTTCTATCTACGAATCTCTAATGAAACGTAACGAATCGGAAGCGGTTGATCACGAGTGATGAAAAGCAGATAACCTACGACAACGATGCGTGAAAAAGATCGTGTGTTCGAAGCGAGGAGAAGCTCGACGATTTATGAAAAAGCCCATATTGACGCTCAGGACGGTTATGCTGTGCGTTTGGTGGGATCGGAAGGGCATCTCGAGCTGCTGCCACCAGGCAGAACGATAGGCTGAGGCCTGTTATGTTGACGATTAGCGCGATACCTAGCGATTCAAAATAAACGGTCTGAACCGGTTAACGGAAAGGGTGTCATATTACCTCGCTGAAGCCCCAGACCGCATAAATTCATAACGATCCGTCAGAGACCGAGGGACTTGATTTCGAGGTTTTAATGTATCCACCGTTTAGCCCGAACCTGGCACCGTCAGATTATCATTTGTTTCGATTTCCGCAAAACTCTCTGAACGGTGTTAAATTAGTTTCAAAAGAGGTCTGTGAAGACGACGTGTTCCAATTTTTGACCAGAAGCCACAGTCGTTCTATAGTGACGTTGTTATGGTGTTTAAAACATTATAATATATTCTTAATTTTTGCCTCTAAAGACTCGATACTTTTTAGACAACCTGATATATATATACGAGTCCAAAAAAATGTACTCGCTGTTTGCTAGTCCATATCTCGTGACAAATCAGACTTGAAGTGACAATTTTTGGCACTAAGTAAGGGTTACAGTATGTGTTCGAAATGACCACCAGCAGCTTCTATACAAAGCCCATGGCGTCGAACTGTACACCGAACTACGGCTGTTCGCGTATCTGGCATAATGGCAACATATGACTAGGATTTTTTTTTTTCACGTGGCTCGTCGTTGTTGCAGGTTTTTCGATAACCGTCATTCTTGATGGTCCCTCAGAGGTAGAACTTCAGAGGTGTCAAATCAGGAGACCGAAGCGGGTAGTCAACAGCAGCTTTTCGACCTACCCACCGTTCGGGTAGAGCTTTATCGCAGTACAACCTGACATCTCGATGATAGTGAGGCTTCATCTTTTTACATGTGAAAACGTTCATTACCAAACAGGTTTCGGATGGCAAGGAAAATCCTTGTTTTAAGCATACGTCTCACCAGTTACGGTACCCCTCGAATTTAAGAAAGGACCGATCAAGCCACTCACCGATAGACCGCATCACACACAGCAACCCCTCCGGTAAATTCATTGCGCTGTCCTCATGAGCGTGAGGATTTTTTGTGGCTCTTCAAAGTAACGTTAAGTCTGAATTGCGCCTCGTCAGTCCACACAAACTTCCCTGCAAATTCCTCATCCTCGCCGATCATTTACTGAAACCATTCACAGTACTCCATCCTTCGAACCGGGCAGTCTTCGAATGTACACTTTCCACTTTGCACTCTTCAGAATGCCTATTACACTTGACCGGCTCACCCCGTTTTCTTGTGCTCCCTGATTCACTGATTTTTGCGGTGATCGTGTGAAATGTTGCAACACAGTAGCACTGGACTCCAGACTTCTGGCTGTTCGTGGTCGTCCGGATCTTTCCTTGTTCCAAATTCTCTCTCCTACTGCCGTTTTATCTCGTGAATGTTCTCGTACTTCCAGTACCACTTCGGTACAGCCTTGCGTTCAACAAACGATAAGCGAACCTCAGCAATTATTGGTACTCGATTGTCTTCTGCTGCACCGGCAAATATGTCTGGCTCGTTCCACCACCAACCACCCGCGCATGCGCGGTATAAATTGCTATCTCCGCCTACCACGACAAATTTAATATCTTACGCTACACTATACATTAGATTAGAGAATATAAGTATTTTTGTTTAGATATTATCTAATTACAAACAGTTATTGCACTTTTTCGAACCCTCTGTGTATATACGATGTTTATCATAGTGATGTTATGCGTAATCAGAATAACGGTGTAGATATAATTCGCACTAAATAAATTGCTCGTATAAATAATGAAATAGTAAAAGAAAACTAGATTATCTGTTTTACTAGAATATAAAAGTAATTTATGAAATTAGAATAAAATTAATATAAAAAGGAAGATAAGTGAACGTAAGAAATAACTAAAAATTAATTTGTAACGCCAATTCACGATAAAATTATTGAAAATGTTGTTCTAATTACAAAAAATACCTATTAATGACCTTGTCTAACCGGAATCCTACCCCGTGCAAGGCACAAAATTCTGGTAATATTGTGCTGTCCTGTGGTGAAAATTGACCACAGTTACTGGGTATAATCGGTGGCCGGTAGCCATTAAAGTCAAAATGTTGACAGCCGATTGAGATTCGAATCGTGCGGGAAATATCGTGCGTAAACCCGCTGCATTTACCTGTAAGGACAACCAGGTAGATTACAGTTTAAAATATTTGCTGAGACAGGTAGTTTGGTAATTCAGCCTGACTTTGTTAACGGTTGCTTCTGCTTTGTCACTGAAGGCTGAATTTAGATCGCACGCTGCTTAGAGGGTGGGGTTCGATCTCTGCGGTCGGTTACTCATCGGCGAAAGGGCCTTGTAAGACGAGTCTATTGATTATAACAGGGTAGAGATTGTCTGTGCCCGAAGCTGTCGGTGATCCCCGAACTACATCCCGACAAAAAACAGGTGGGTTATGGTCAAGTCCCACCTGAAGAGGGATGAGAATCGATTCTCTCGGACTACTGGAATCGACAGCGCGTAAACAGTAAGTGAAGTTTCTTGTTCCGCGAACCGAAGCTACACGTACGTAGTAAGAGGGTAGCTTACGACTCACCGAGGAATCGGCTGACGCTGCCGAAACTCGAGTTTGGTATCGTCGAAGAGCGTGGGTGATCACACTCAAAGGTACGTTAAGTATTTTAAAAAACAATAAAAGTAAATTTGAAGATGACTTTTTAAATCGATAAATATAAAATAGAATTAAAAAATCAGAAATATAATTGTATTCTTTTTCTGTTCCTTCATTATAAATCGCTTATGTTTAGATATACGTCGAAGAAATAAATTATACGTCCACTGCAATCTTTGTTATTTCCTTACTAGGCTTTTTCTACTATTTCTAATCTTTTGAGTTATAAAATTGTTGTTACCGCAATTTCTACAACCGACACACTATTAAATGATAATTCAGCTTCTATACGTTCCTAGTACTCGATTAAACGATTTTACGTTGTTTATTATTACAAAATAAATTATCTATTTCTGGATTTTATTTTATAAAAACTATTATTAAACGTAATCTTATTATTTTTTTACCGTGACCGCGCTTTACATAGCTCATATTTTGTGCGTTATATTGAAAGCGAACTTACTTAGTTTAATAAATTTATAAATTAAAATTATAAATTGGAAAAAAAGAAAAGATTTTCATAAATTTACTCGAGTTAATGACGATTAATATAATATGTTTTTGGTATTTATTTATTTGTAATAATTAATTTCTAATAACTAATTATAATTATGAAGGTTATTTAATCGGAATGTGGCATCTAGTCTAGTTTCTGTTTCTTTATTTGTTTAATACAGTTTTTGGTAGGATTTTAATTCATTTAATAAAATTATCAAAAATAAATGTAACAAAACCTGTATCTTTATACGTAATTCTTCCAAAATTAATATTTTTTTTTTAAATCTAATAAAACAAATATTTAAGAAAAAATAATAATTTGTATACTCAAAATCAGCTAATATCTCTAATTTGTATCTGTATAATTATCTTTTATGTACGCATAAATACACATATTTTTTTAGTTTTTAACTGATTTTTTTTTTCAATATAAATAAAAATAACCAATTTATTATTATAAATTAGTGTTTTTTTTAAAAATAATTTTAAGAATTTCGGATCGATCGAATTCTTTAGTGATGAATCACAAATAAAATGGAAGAATAACGTTTACGATTTTTCATTACAAAGTTTTTCATTCTAACCTCCGTAGGTGAAGACACCCGCCCTGTGACTCTTCCGGTCGCCACACCACCCCCCGTTTCTAGCCCTGATGGGCTTTAACAGAAGTCGTCTTTCGCCCTCTAAATTTTTACATCTCATAGTAATAACCCAGGTCTCGTTGAGATGCCACCGATGTCAATGCCTCGGTAGACATATACATCGGTGATTTGGAAACTCAGGTTTTGCCTTCGCTATAGGTTTCGTCATCTTGAATGTCCTACATCGTTACCCTCTGAACTAGCTAACCGAATTCGTGGAAGCACGAACCCCGCGCCTAGTTCTACCTTTAATTTGAGCCAATTTCTAGTAAATGTCTCGAAATACGAGGAAATTTAACAAAAGCATACCACCAGAAATGTTGTTCGCAACAACGAAATTTAGTTCTGGTTCCCTTAGTGAACTCAACTTCAGTTCATACCCCTGACTTTAGGTTAATTTCCGGACTCCGGACATCCCAACCCCGTAGGGGAAGACACCAGCCTAGTGATTTTCCGGTCACCGCACCCCCCTCACCGTTCCTTGCCATGTTGTGCTTTAACGGGAGATGGACTCCGGAGAGCACCGCTTTCCAATGTAGTTGTAACTTCACGATAAATAGCGTTCGGGACGCCGATTAAAATCTCAAACACGCCGTATTACGTAACAAATAATATTCTGTACAACGATAAAACAATTAACCACAAGTTTCTAGCGAGACGACACATTTAATACCCTAACGATTACCACTCAAACCCTTCCGTATATATGTATTATCTTAAGAAAACTTTTTTATACGCAGAAGAGTAAAACGGCAATAGATTATGCAACTATTACGATCTCCGTGTAACATAATTATCAAGAATTAAACTCGTAATAAACGGTTTATCGCGTGAAACAGAAGGGAACAAAGCATCTTGCAAAGCTTTACCATCTCATTTACTTATCGTTACTGTATCATATTATATTTATTTTTATCTTTTTATTATATGTCGTAATCGGAAATTTATCCGATACATGAAGTTTTTATTAGTTCTTACATGTCTCATCTCGTTCGCACGTCGTCATTGGTTTAGTATGAATTTGTACAGTTGTGGATAATTAAAAAGAAAATCAACTATTCAAGTCGGCAACGACTTCAAGATTAACGTTATATTAAACATTAAACAACGAATTTAAAAATCCGAAATTTAAAAAAAATATATAAAGGTGTTTTTGCTCTGTAGTACATATTTTTTTATTTGTCAAAAAAATTTTATTTAATCTTTTAATAAGTTTTAGTTATATTTTTCATTATAATATGTAGCTTACGTTACCTATCTGCGTGATGGACCGGCAACGACTACGCCTTTCATCCAGAGGTCCCAGGTTCGAATCTAGTTTCTAGGTTAGAATGTCGTTTCTAGCGAGACGACACATTTAATACCCTAACGATTACCACTCAAACCCTTCCTTCCTTTGATATGTATTATCTTAAGAAAACTTTTTTATACGCAGAAGAGTAAAACGGCAATAGATTATGCAACTATTACGATCTTCGTGTAACATAAGTATCAAGAATTAAACTCGTAATAAACGGTTTATCGCGTGAAACAGAAGGGAACAAAGCATCTTGCAAAGCTTTACCATCTCATTTACTTATCGTCACTGTATCATATTATATTTATTTTTATCTTTTTATTATATGTGGTAATCGGACATTTATCCGATACATGAAGTTTTTATTAGTTCTTACATGTCTCATCTCGTTCGCACGTCGTCATTGGTTTAGTATGAATTTGTACAGTTGTGGATAATTAAAAAGAAAATCAACTATTCAAGTCGGCAACGACTTCAAGATTAACGTTATATTAAACATTAAACAACGAATTTAAAAATCCGAAATTTAAAAAAAATATATAAAGGTGTTTTTGCTCTGTAGTACATATTTTTTTATTTGTCAAAAAAATTTTATTTAATCTTTTAACAAGTTTTAGTTATATTTTTCATTATAATATGTAGCTTACGTTACCTATCTGCGTGATGGATTGGCAACGACTACGCCTTTCATCCAGAGGTCCCAGGTTCGAATCTCCCGGTCAGGCACGGCATTTTTCAATCGCTACAAAATTTTACATTTCCATATGAGACGATAAAAAGGAAATGGTCATGATAAAAGTTAAATTTAGCTAAACGATTAAGATATTAATATCGATAATTAATTAAGGCCGTCTCGAATTCGGGAACATATATTATATATACATATTTTTTTTTTTCTATAAGATTCCAACTAATTTATTTATTTTTTTTTTTTAATTTTGGTCTAAAAATGTTAGAAATATAATATAAAAATGACGTCATTTTTTATATATATATAACATTATCCAAATTAATAGAAAATAAAAGTCCTTCATCAGAAGTCATCATTAAAGTCTATATCTTGGATGAAACGTTGAAGTTTTCTGCTTTTGTCTTTGTTTGTTTGGTTATTGACCTAATGAATTGCATAAGAAAATTTTCTATTAATCTGGATAATTATCTAATTTATTTAGTTTTTTTTATATTTGTCTAACCAAAGAATAGAGTTTAGTTATTATTTACATATATATATATATATATATATGTATGATTCAAAAAGGACTGCACAAGAGTATAAAAATTTAAGAGTATAAAAATTTATTGAGATAACTTACAAATTCGGTTGAGGTCTCATTTTATATCAGACACATCAAATTTTGAACAGGTAGTTTATTAGTACCAAATTCGGCCACCAGAGATGTCACCGGTGTGGTAATTTTGTCGTAAACTAAATCGATTTGATCATCTCGTAACAATTTAGCATCTAATAAAAAATCCAGAAATTTCCCTTCGTAAGCAAAAGAAATTTATTGTAACCGTTAAAGCGAGTTTTATTGACAGATCGACATCAATACGTGTAGCAGAGAACCACAGCGAAACGTTTTTATCGATATTTTAAGTTAGACGGTCGATTAATTCATCTAGGGAATAATTTTTTGAGCTTTTCCTACAATCGTACAGTTTTCAATTCCTTTTAATTAATTATTTTCAGATATAGATAAAGTTGTGATAAAGGGTTACGATAAACGGCTCAAGATTTTGAGACAAGTTAATAATAAACAATACAGAAATCAAGGGATCGGTCCCTGCAATTTAACCGATTTAAAGAATAAAAAAACGGTGTCATTTTTTAGTTCTCTTCCCCACTTAATTATAATTTTATTAGAAATTATATAAATAAATCAGGAATCAATCAATAATAATCGTTTTAATTGTTAATAACGAAGTTGGAAGCGATGCTTAAATTTCCAATCTTTTTTATACAGATTTTTCTTCCAAATTTAAAATATTTTGCTATAATACATTTTAACTGATTAAATGACAAATATATTTTCCAAAAAACTCATGAAACTCATAAATTTCTCTTTCAGCTAACATATAAGGGTTGTTACTTTAAACTTTGTCATAAGTTTAAATAATATTTGATCAAATATTACACGCGGTCAACATCGATGAAATTATACCAAGATTTTCATAAAGTATAAACGAAACAAAGAAATTATTTCTGAAACGGAACAGCTGTCTCAGACGTTTGATGATCGATACTGTCTGAACAATAAATTTAAAGCTAATAAATTTTGAATAGTACAAGGTTAACAGCAATAGAACATCTATTGCTGTTCTTCGTCTTTCGGAGAAAATATTTCCTTATTAATTTTATTTCGTTTTTAAGAGTAACCCAAAAACAGAAAGGAATCGGGAACAGCATCAAATCAACCGATGATTGTGTACTCAAAACATTTTTTAAATATAACAAAAAAAAAGTTTTTTATAATGGTTCATCGCCTTAAAATAAATTGTCTGATTATTTTAAAATTATATTTGAAAAAAAACATGCTTTTTCTTTTAACTGTGTTGCCAAAGGTTTCTTTACAGGCTCTTAGTTCGATGGATTATAGCAAAATTCATAAACAGATTTAAAATTTAGAAAAATATAAATAAAAAATTTTAACTATTATTTTGGCTAACGTTTTTTTTTATCAATTTTCTAATCACCAACTTTCAGTTAATAAATTATATAACTTTTTTTTTTAGATATAATACTTAGTTGACCGGAGTAATTTGGTAACGTTTATTCGACACGTTTACCATCTAATAAAAGAATAAATAAATAAAAATATATGTATATTTGTAATAAAAAAATCGTTAATTCATTTTAATTTTTTAATTTATAACTAATCCGATTTATATCTCTACAAGTTGCGGATATATTACGTACTAATTTAAAACATAAATAATAAAAAATAATTAATTTAACGATCGATAGATGCGACTGACGTATAACATTAAACATCTTGGTTATAGATTTACGAATTATTATAATCGAACGAAAGTAGGACACTTAAAATCAAACATTTACAAAAAGCTCTTAAATAAAATCTCATTTTTAATTTAAATTTTTACACGTACTTTAATAAAATCTGACTATACTTTTACCGGAACGTTAGTACTGGAAGTTTGATATACGTAACGATTAATCAGACGTAACGTTGATGTACTCGTTTACAAATAAATATTAAAGTTAGTTTTTCAGTAAGAATAGTAGTTATTGCAGGTGTTTAGTTATAGCGGTAACAATTTTTCCCGATCGATTATAATCTTAAAAAATAGTCGTAAAATATTTGGATATTAAATATTAATTAAATACCTGTAAATTTCCCTTTTATCTTCATTAGAGAAATTACCTTTGAAATCCTCTTTCGTTTATTAACATAGACTCTTATTGTTTCCATACGTCTAGAGTTTAAATACGTACTATATTCGTAGTAGACTATCGAATTACAATTTGGATTAGCGTAAATTTTTAAATTATTATTATAAATAGAAGGCAGTATTGTAAGACAAATATATAATAGATAAGAAATACATTGTAGTATATATATTTATTTGGTTTTCAGTTAATAATTAATTTTATTTTGAATTGTAATTCTTTTTCTATTTCGATTATTATTATTATTTTTGTTTAAAATTGTTTTGTCCAGAAGACAAGTCTTGTATCAAAACATGATTCTTCTTGAAACAGATAACAAGAGCACTTTCTTTGAATAATAATATGTGTATATACAGTACATATAACATATATATATATCTATACAAAGGTAAGAATAAATACTGATGTATCAACTGAATGAAATATGATAGTTTTAATCGTTGGTCGAAGTAGATGAAGGGGTTATTCCTAATAAATCTATTTAATATTTTCTTTATTATTATTTTATATATATATATATATATATATTTATTATTATTATTACTCTACTACTTTTTCTTTATTTACTTGAATTACCGTACGGGTATATTATTTTAAGTAATAATTTCCTATCTCTTGAACGATTTGAGAAACGGTCAGAATTTTAAAAATCTTACTGATATAAATTTTAATTCTATTTTTTAACGCCTTTTTTCCAGTTTTGTTTCTTTTGAGGTCAGGTGGATGGGATTTGGCCGGATTTTGACAACAAAATATCTTTCTTCATGGCGATCAATTTAAAAAAAAAAAAAAAAAAAAAAAAAATATGATTTATAAATAAAGTACTGTATAGTTTTTAAAAACAAATTTCCTTTTTTTATTTTATTTTATTGTTTTTTCATAAATAAGTGTATATAAATAAAATAAAATAATTTTATTTCGTAATATAAAATCCTAGGGATTGTCCTAGATCCTAGAAAAACTAACAACGGTTGGAAATTAAGAAAGAACGAGGAACTTTACCGGGAGTTTGATAGAATCACGGAACCAATACGTAAGCGAAAACTGGTATTCTACGGACCGTCTGATATGAATGGATTCAAATAGACTTTAGAGAATTTTTGATAATACGAACATTAAATATTTCAAGCATGTTGAAGAGGATGTTGAAGGGTAGCAAACATAAATTTGACCATCTTAAAAAACCGGAAGGGTGCTTAGGAAAGAAATCGTAGAATTCAAAGGAATCCAGACGGAGAACAAAGAATGCTCTAACCTAAAGCGGTCGGAAGAAAAATGAAGCGGTATAGTGAAAGAATGAAGGTATATTGGAGAATTAAAAAACTAAATACTCTATGTAATTTTACAGTGACCAGTGCAAAAAAAATTATGCAAGATAAAAAAAAGAGAGAATAATTCGAAAAATATTAGGTCCCGTAAACACATTTAAAGTTAGAAACGCAATGAAATATATATAAATAAAGAAATATTAACAAAACAATGGAAAAGCGAAGAATGATCACCACCTCGTTACGAGTAAAAACAGGTTAAGTAAGCGAACGATTGATTCGCTTACTTTTATGATTTCCTTTATGATATTAAATCAAAAATAAACTGGATGAAAGAAGGAAAAAGTCTTTATATAAAAATAAAACTGCAAAAAATGGTAAAAATAGAGACGTCTTTAAAGCTAAAATTACGATGTTAGAGGTTTCTGAGAACAGAATATCAGGAAAGAAAATCCAAAAATGAAACTATCAGGACGCAAAAGAACGTCTAAAGAGAATAAAGGGTGAAAACGGCAAAGAAGGAAGAAATAAGGTCCTAAAGTGGCTGAAATAGAAAGAAAAATCCTTAATGAAAAAAAAAAATTTAATTAAAGAACAGTTGATTTAGGAAGACGCGTTCACCATTAGACCAACCCGGTGGGTTTGCCTCATTTAACTGGAAGATTTTTTTCTTTTAAACGAAAAATTATATGATCTATATAAAAATGAGATGATATATTTTTATTTATTTTATCCATTCAATAATACGGTTCAAATACAGAGATAGAAGAACAATTGCTAACATGTACAGGAACCAAATAGCAACAGTAACAATTGAAGAACATAAGAAAGAAGCCGTAATAAGGAAAGGAGTCCGACAAGGATGTTCCCTATTTCCGTTACTTTTTAATCTTTACATGGAACTAGCAGTTAATGATGTTAAAGAACAATTTAGATTCGGAGTAACAATACAAGGTGAAAAGATAAAGATGCTACGATTTGCTGATGATATAGTAATTCTAGCCGAGAGTAAAAAGGATTTAGAAGAAACAATGAACGGCATAGATGAAGTCCTACGCAAGAATTATCGCGTGAAAATAAACAAGAACAAAACAAAAGTAATGAAATGTAGTAGAAATAACAAAGATGGACCGCTGAATGTGAAAATAGGAGGAGAAAAGATTATGGAGGTAGAAGAATTTTGTTATTTGGGAAGTAGAATTACTAAAGATGGACGAAGCAGGAGCGATATAAAATTCCGAATAGCACAAGCTAAACGAGCCTTCAGTAAGAAATATGATTTGTTTACATCAAAAATTAATTTAAATGTCAGGAAAAGATTTTTGAAAGTGTATGTCTGGAGTGTCGCTTTATATGGAAGTGAAACTTGGACGATCGTAGTATCTGAGAAGAAAAGATTAGAAGCTTTTGAAATGCGGTGCTATAGGAGAATGTTAAAAATCAGACGGGTGGATAAAGTGACAAATGAAGAGGTATTGCGGCAAATAGATGAAGAAAGAAGCATTTGGAAAAATATAGTTTAAAGAAGAGACAAACTTATAGGCCACACACTAAGGCATCCTGGAATAGTCGCTTTAATATTGGAAGAACAGGTAGAAGGGAAAAATTGTGTAGGCAGGCCACGTTTGGAATATGTAAAACAAATTGTTAGGGATGTAGGATGTAGAGGGTATACTGAAATGAAATGACTAGCACTAGATAGGGAATCATGGAGAGCTGCATCAAACCAGTCAAATGACTGAAGACAAAAAAAAAATCATTATATTAATATTCGTTTATTGTAACGTATCATTCTCGGATTAAAAATTATTCCGTGTGATATTTTAACAAAGCTAATGGAAAACATAACATAATAATATATTTATCAAACTCCAAACAGCCTCAACTCACGTTCGGTAAGTAGTATTCATTATTTTTAACAAGATTGAGGTTTTACTGTTTTTATTAACTTTCTTTGTATGTGGTCAGCATTTTTAAATATCCGATTTAAAAAAATCATTAACATATAAAAATATATTTTTTTTAATTTTATCCCGACTTTAGAAATTGACAGTTATAAAAAAAGTACTTTTTAATTCGGTTGTATTTTTATTAATTTTTTTTTTCATGTAATACCAGAAAAAACCAAAAAATAAATTTCAATTTATTTTTTTGTTTGTAAGATTAATTCAAATGAATTGTATTTGATTATTTAAATATTATTTGCATTTTTATGGGCTTGAAACCCCGGTACTTGCAACAATATAAGCTCGAAGCTTACGCGTGGGAATATTTAATAGAAATTTCATAGCGTAAGAAAAAATGACACGCCTAATCGGGGGATTCGAACCTGGGACTTCCGGATGAAAGGCCGAAACACTACCCCTCCGTTTATAAATAAATAATCACTTGAAATTATTTAAAGAATTATTATGTTTTTTTTTATTTCTAAAGGGTGGAACATTGTCAATGTATTATTATTATAACCACAGTTGTTTAATACAAAAGAGAAATAAAAAAAGGAAATTAGTAGTTAATTGTTATAGCTTAATTTCATTGCGAAACCAGACGTAATTTCAGCTTATCTTTTACTTTTAAAATATAGATAAGAAACAATATTTTTGTTAGTCGGTCATCGCTCTTAATTTAATTATCTGGACGTTTTAGCACATTGATTTAATTTTTTTTTTTTTAACTTGTGTGATCTATATCGCTGAACAAAATATCTTTATAAATTTCTAACTGTTATAGTATGGGCCTTGCGTTGAGCGTGAGACGCAATCGCACCCGAAAATGACTTCGTGTTGAAAGAGTTACTAATATTCCGCATTAAACTTACTGGAAAAAGTAAGAGAATTAAAAGGTTCCTGTTGTTTTACTTAATGAGCCGAAAATAGTAAACGATTACTAGATTCCTTTATACTTGAATTCATTAATAAAGAAAATTACAAACGATAGATAAACCTTAATTCCGGGCGGCTATGCTAGAAGGAGTTTTAAATTGAAATCCTTATTGTTTTATCGTTTATTAACACTACGACGATAAAAGATTACGACAAAAGGAATCTTCTTGTAATTAGATCCAACAGTACAATTACGCTTTATCAGCGTAGTTTTTTTTTAAACGATAGATAAAAGATCGTCATGATTCTATAGAAAAAAATATTATATTTAATCTCAAGAACAGAATTAGTAAAATGAAATTACCCTTTATATTCCCATGAATTCGGTTGACGAATTGATATTTGCTACCTCAAAACAAAGAATTCCGAAGAAAAAATTTTGAAAAAAAATATAATGAAATTCTTATGTTTTAAAATATTTGAAAGTTCACAGAGGGGATGTTTTTGCAAAAACATTTTCCGTAAATATTACGTGTAATTAAAAGTTAACAAGTAGGTTCAATTGAGATATCATTCCCTGTGTATCTCCCTACTTTTTCTTTTTCCTGTTTAGCCACCAGTAATTATCTTTCAGATAATACTTCAGAGGAATAATAAGGGTGATATCTATGAGTGTAAATGAAGTGTAGTCTTGTACAGTCTCAGTTTGACCATTCCTGATATGTGTGGTTAATTGAAACCCAACCACCAAAAAACACCGGTATCCACGATATATTATTCTAATCCGTGGAAAAGTAACTGGCTTTACTAGGACTTGAACTCTCGACTTCCAAATCAGCTGATTTGGAAAGACGCTTTCACTACTAGACTAACCCGGTGGGTCCTTTGTATATCACCATCCACCGGTTAAATTAAAATTAAAATTTTAATGGATATACCGAAAATGATAAAATTTCAAGATTTTATGTGACCGGGGTTAGAAGACTTAAGTGATAACTGAAATCTTACGTTTTCGACTCTTTTTAAAATATTAAAAAAGTAAAATTTTACAATCCTTAAAATATATTTTACATGTTTACATTAAATCGGTTGAAATTTTTTTTGGGGCAGAGTCATTTTTTTGAGAAAAAGCGCTTTCCCTCTATTATTTTATTACACGATTGCCCAAAAAGGAGTGTAGGATGTATGTATGCTGGATTGTTTTTTCCAACGTAGCTAAACCGATTGAAATGCGTGATCCCGCGTTGGAATCCTTACGTTACCAGCAGTAAGTTTGCTTGGCATTTCTCCCGCCACCATTCACCACCCACATTTGGTCGCCCTAAAGCATAAGACCGAATGTCTGTGCCACAAAGAGCTACTGAGCCTCGAAACATTTTAGCGTTCAGTATCCTAACATAGCTCCTAGAACTTACCTAACAGCGTGAGCGGAGCAAGCGCGGTGCCATACACCACCGGGTTACGTGTCCCAACCGCTCGTTTGTCATATATTTACTGAAATTGGTAGGCGCATCCCGTCAACTACTAAAAATATATATGACATCCATAAATTAAAATTTACTTTGTCTAGACACCAATTCGCTGTTACGCCTAGGTCGCTGAATGCTAGCTGAATACTTGTCCACCATATTAAAGCGCTTGAAGCCTTAATTGGCTGGTGGTCATCCATATATTTCTAGATTAGCTTCCGGTAGGAGTCTTCCCTTAGGTAAACTACTGATGTCGGTTGAACATAGCAACCGCATCAAGAAACTCCCACACGGTCCGACAATGCGGCACTCGTCACATTGACTCGCCGCTTGTGAGTGGCCAATTTTCCCCTTGACCACTAATTTCGAGGGTAGCCAGGTCGCTGCCCCCTTCCCTAGAGCAGGGCAGTCAAACATCAGGTGTTCATTTGACTGGACCTCCCCGCAGATGCACATTTCATCGTAACCAGGAGTGTCATAGGCTGTATAAGCGTACATAAGTTAAAATAAAATTAAAAAACATTCAAAAACATATTTATAATACATTCAATACTGTCACCCGCACGCCTAACGCGCTCAGAATGCGTTCATTTGAAAATCAAATGCGAATTTCAAAAACCGTGCCCAGAGGTTTCTGATTTTGACCGCAAGGTGACGAATGTAAAATTGGAATTTAGGGTTTCATTGTTTATACGAATACAAGTGTAAATATCCAATAAATATCTGTCCATATTCGGTTATGAGATAAACAAATAAATAAATACATATATATATATATATATATATATATATATATATATATATATATATATAGATTTATATAATAAATACATCTAAAAGTATAAATATAATCTAACCAAACTTAACCTACTCTTGCTCGCTCGCTCGTCAAGCGAGCGTAGTTTAAATTTGTTGGGTCTTATAATAAATATATATATTTATTTGGTTATCTCATAACCGAACATGGGCAGACATTTAATGAATATTTATAATGGTGGTCGTATAATCCATGAGACCCGGGATTTATTTAACATTTTTAATTTTATTTTTGTTTTGACCTATTTACCCGACTTTTTTTTTTTATTTAAAAGGTAAATTTAAAAAAATAAAATATTAATTCTTTAGTTTTTATTGTATTATTTAATTTTTTTTTCTTAAACAGTTTTATTTTTTTAACTGCTTTTAATTTGTTTATTTCGTTTTACTGAAAATTTCGAACACTTATTAATATTTATTTAATTTTTTTAGAAGCGACAAACCGATACCGAATTACAGCTTCATAAAATGATTGATGAATTTTTAGTTTATCAAAAATATCAAACCCGACAGGGATTCAAACCCAGAACCCTGTGTAAATTATACTTGTATATATTCTCCCGCGTGAGGAAGTATACTATCTATCACTTTCTTATGACAATAACAAATGTAAGTATCTAAGTTACAGGTGATATTAATATATATTTCTCTGAGAGTAATGGTCTTATGTATTCAATACTTGCGATAAAAAATGAAGATGCGACTCGTTTAGGAGATTTGAACTCGATTAGGAGAAAAAAGAATCTCCCAATTTGTTCTTTACATGTATTTTATGGACGTTCAAATAAATTTATTTTATTAAAAGGACAGATTAAAATTTTTTTTTACTGGAATAGGTTCTGAGGCTGAGGCTGCTGAGTCCTACCACGGGAGAATGTGCTCGAGAAACCTCTTTCTCCGAACAACAGAAGAGACCAAGTCATCTTTACTCGGCTAAAGATTGGTCACACCTGGCTTACCCACGCTCATCTATTTGGCTCTCCTCAGAAGATCTGTGAGGCTTGCAAGGTCAAATGGTCCGTGTACCACCTGTTCTTTGATTGCTCAATCTTTGGAACCATCCGACAAAACCTAGATCTGGGTTCGGATATGAAATTTCTATTAAACCAGAACGAAGGTATAAAACGTCCTCTCGTACAGTGGTATTAAGAATACGATTTAGTGATTTTTGTATTTTATTTTGTATTTATTGTTGTTACTTGTCTATGTTTATCTTTATTGTTTCTCTTTCTTTATCGTTTATGATTTTTGTCGTTTTATATAATACTACATGATAGTGGTACTTTAGTCGCTAATGACTATAATTGTTGAAGCGACTGTAAATAAAAGCATTAAAAAATTTTTTTTTTTTTCAACTTGGGAAATTTCCTTTAATAAGCTGCTTGAAAGTTTTTCCATACAAGTGATAGCAATTAAAAGTTCTTTAATAAACTGCAAGTTTGCACAGATACCATTAGTGTATATATATATAAAACATAAAATACCTTTAGTTACTTAACTGTGATCACAACTAGATCACTTAACTGGAGTTTCTAAGCGACTAATTTCTTTCGTCATCTATTTATTTAATATTATAACTTGTAACCTACGGCAGCTACGGTTCCGTGCAACGGTCAGTCGACGCGTACTTTGTTCGATACTCATTCGATTATCTCTCGTTTATTAAAACGAGGCGATGAGAACATTCCTCGACAGTCTCGCTCGGTAGACACTTTTACATCAAATTGAATTTATGTTATTTAACGTTAATCGTCATCTAAACTTACTTGAAATTAAACAGTTTCTCAATTCCATAGAACCTTATCTCACATTCGGCAGTTGTCTAGAAAAATGTCTTATCCTTTATTTTTTTTATAATACAGCTACCTTAACTTTTGCATTTATTATAAACTGTTTTTCTTTTAAATGAAAAAAATGAGAAATTTAAAATGAATAACCTTTTTTTTTAACTGTGAAATAATGTTTTAAACAACGGCAATAAAAGACGGTCTGAATTTTTTTCTATGGTTTTTGAATGTTGGAATTCTTATATCATCAAATTATTGAGTTTTTTAGTTAAATAAAATGGAACAAATGTTTAATAGATAATTAATTACATTGCCTACATAAACGATTCGAAAATATTTTTTTCCTAAACATTATCTAGTACTTGTATCTAGGTTTGTTAGTTACAGGTAAATCAAATAATTTTTATTATTGTAATATTTAAAAAGTTGCGTGTGAAAATTCAAGAAAATTAGTTAGAAAACTTAAAGTAAAAAACAAAACAATATAGTTCTACAATCTAAAGAATCTTGTTCGGTTTAGGTAAGAAACATGTTCGGTAGAAGTATCTTTTCCTATTTTTCTTGATTGATTTTCTTACTTTTAACAATATGAAAATTACGTTTTTTTTGAGCAGCTTTTTTCATATGTACAATATTTTTTAATTATGTCTATTTGAAATAAAAAAAATCTGATGTGAGCACACATGACTTCTTTGTACGCCTATTAAATTACATAGACACATTTTTCTTTTAAATAGAAAGTATATACAATATTATTTCATTAATAATTTCTGACATTTTTTAATTTTTTTTTTTAATTGTTGTATTGAATTATAATTTATCGTAAATCTTTTTACAATCAGAGATTAATAATTATTAATAAATCAATATATTTAAATTAAAAAAAATTTAAAAAAAGATGTCTGATTCAAACCGATGTACCTTCCCCTTGTAAGACCCAAATATTTCATTGATAAAAACTTTTATTGGGCTATAACTCTGGAACTGCTGAAACTAAGTACCAATCATGGTATATCGTTGAAAATCTCTCAATGAGGGCTTATTTTTGGAAGTCGTGTTTTTAAATTTTTAATATTTATTATTTATGTATCATTACGTTTAACATTTCAGGGGCAAATTATCTTGTTTGAAATATCAAAAAATCTGACGTGTACACCACATGACTTCCTTGTACGCCT